>NW_005842029.1:2591114-2665143 GCF_000455745.1 Alligator sinensis | reverse complement strand
CTGAATTCCTGGGGTACTGGCAGGTGTCTCAAGAAGGGCTAGGGAGCAGCCAGATGAGAAGGAAGGAACTTAACTTACTTTGCTTTTCTGTCTCCAAACCTATACTCTGTTTTGCTTGTATGAGCCTTTTTTCCTACATAATAAATTTTTTTGTTGTTTGTCACGGCGGAGTCCTTCAGGAGGGCCGTGATCTCCTTACGGCCCCCTCACCGTGCCAAGTCGGCCCAAGGGCACCCTCAAATTCTCACCCGCCACGTCTTTGATGTTGAGGTAAAGTTGGGAGGCTGCCTTACGACTCTCTGGGCACAGTAAGCTGCGACCTCTGTCCCCGTGTGTTCCTGGACCCCCTGGGGGTCTCCCGGTATGATGGGTGCTCCCCAGGCACCCTAGCCTTATGGGCTACGCGTGGCTCCTACCAACCCCTAATACCACGCCCCAAGTCTCGCTGATGTACTGGACGTTGGTCCGTCAGAATACACGCCCGTTCTCCCGGGCCTCCTCTATGATCTAGCCCACTTCGGGCTCTCTCCTTGGGCTCACCGCACTGCTATCCCCTCTCCTCAGGGACAACCGCAGCACCTTGCCTCTGCCTGAGGTCTTTTGCCGTACTAGCCTATGACCGGGCTCGCTACACCTGTCCCGGGCTTCTCAATAAGGCGCTCCCCCTCTTTGGGGCTCACTGTGCCCACCTTGGGCTTCTCAATAGTCCCCCCCTTTCTCTGGGACTTGTTGTGCCCACACTAGGGCTTCCTAGTAGTGCCCCCTTCTGGTGCTTGCTGTGCCCCTACTGGGCTTCTTAATAATATGGCCCCCTCTCTGGGGCTCGTCATGCCCATGCTGGGGCTTCTCAAAGCTGCCCCTCTCCGGGGCTTGCTGTGCCCTTACTGGGCTTCCTAATAATATGGCCCCCTCTCTGGGGCTGGGGTCTACACACCCCGCAAGTTGCACCCTTACTGGCACTGGGGTCCCCACGTCGCTGGGGTTGCTCCTGCGAACACTGCGCCTTCCCAGGCGCTAAGGCCCCACACCCTGTGGGCCCTTGTGAATATGCTGCGCCCTCCTCAGGCGCTGGGGCCCCCACTCCCCTGGGGGTCCCTGTGAGGCCTCCTCCAACCCCTTATAGCCTCACCCTTGCCACCGGTGTTAAACAAACTGCTACATTAAAGCAGCCACAAGCCTCCTGGCTATAACCACAACATAAGGCACTGGGCCATAACAACATAAGCCTCCTGGCTGTAATTCAACCCCATTGCTCCAGCCTCTGGAGCTCTCGCGAGCTATACTTGCAATCCAGGTTCTCCCTATATCCTGGCTGAGGGAGCTCCTGTCTCTCCGGCTGCTAGCAGGCAACTGCCAGCCTGGCCGCAGCCCTGGGCTTTATAAGGGCCAGGCCCTGCCTCCTACAGGCAGCTGGCTCTCCTTAGTTGCCCCGGCAACCCGCAGCTGTGCTCGTTACCCTGGCAACCCTCATCTGGGCTTGTTATGTCCTGCCAGGGCTTGCTCTCTCTCTCTCCCTGGCAGTTTCCACTCCCTAGGAGCAGGGCACTGAGGTGCCCTGTGACATCGTTCATCTCCTTACTGATGTCTGAGGGAAGCATGATTGCTGGGCAATTTCTTTCATAACCCAATGGGAGTGCTACAGGAGGGCTGGCAGATTTCCACATTTCAGCTGCAGGATTTAGTATAAGGCTAGAGAGCAATCCCAGGGCAACCTTTGTCTGTTTTTTTGGGCAAATAGAAACACAGGAGGGAGAAATTTGAGTCTCTGAGAGTCTCTCACAGACAGGTTTCTGACATTCAGGATCTCCATATTTGTTGAGGCTCCTATCATCGCCTTGACAGTCTCCCCATTCCATGTGACTAACACTTGTTGATTTTCTGGAAAGTAATTCAGTTCTTTCTTTCCACTGAGGTAAGAATTTAGGCAGCTGACCTGCTTTTAAATTAACATCAAAAGTACAACCACTACATAAAAATGTAATGTGTTATTGGGTTGTAATATTAATCTCCTAATCACTTGGAGGACAGCAATCGCTGTTAGTATTTGCAGACTGGTTCCAGAATCTTTAATGATCAGGTTTTTGTAAATGAGATGGTCCATGCTCTGAAGGTTTCATTTAAGCCCAATCAGAACTTAACTAGCAAACTTTTCTGCTTTTCCTTTGAGGAGATCATTGGAATAAAGTTACTGTTTTGGCTATGATTTTAGGTGGATAAAGAGACAAATACAGAAGATCTTTTTCCAGAAGAAGTTGCTGTTCTTCCAAAAGAGAGAAGCAGCCGTAGACCCCGTGGTTCTGCTTTTGTTCGTAGTAGCACTATTGTTCGTTCACAAACCTTTTCGCCTGGAGCACGAAGTCAGTATGTGTGCAGAGTGAGTACAATATTTTTCTTTGTGATTCCACCTGCAGAAAGGTGAAGGTGAAAGGTTCATTTAACAGTGTGTATTAGTTCTAACTAATAATCCTAAACGGTATTTAAATATTCAAATGGTATTTAAATATTCCTGTAAGGAGGAGTGCACAGGCAGGAATTTAGTGCTATAAGGGCATTAATAATTAAATCATAGTATAGTCTTTTAGAGTCTTACAACTTGTTAGGTACAGGTCACTTCTAGTACATAACTTTTCTTTTCATCTATGCAGTGTCTAGTAGGGCAGTGTGAAATTTCAGCAGCCATTTCATTTCGGAGGTGTTCTGGCCTGTTTCAGCACCTGAAATGCCGAATCCGAAATAAAACGAAAAGCAACAGAATGAAACAAAACCATCAGAAACATTTCGGATGTTTCTGAGCCGGGCTTGCAGGGAAACAGAAACTAAGAGGGAGAGGGAAGGGGAGGTGGGGGAGGGAAAGGACTGCTCTGATACATCTGTAGCTGGCCAGTGTCTGCAAGGTGTCTGTGAGGTCCCTTCCAATCCCAGTGCTCTGGGGGAGGGACGGCAGCTTGCTGTCATCTCACACACTAATCCCTGGTTCCCCACCACCAGGAAGAGTATGGCAGAGCCCCACAACCCTCCCAGGGGGCACTACCCCCAGATCTGTGTACGGGATGACAGCAGGTCGCCGCTGCCAGCTGGGGCCGGTGCCAACACCCAAGTCAACTCCGTGCAGCCCGCGGTGAGCACAGCTGGGGGAGCCGCGGGAGAAGCCCCCATGGCTGTCCTGCCCTACCTGGCCCCATCCCCGACCCAGCCTAGCCTCCCAGCAATTAAACAAGGCCCCGCACTCACTGGCTGTAGCAGGGGCTCTGGGGCCACGTGGCAGAGCCCCCCCCCTCCAAAATGCAGCCTCTGCTTCCCGATCTCTCTTCCCCCACCCACCCAGCTCCAGCATCCCGGCACTTTAAAAAAAAAATCCAGATTGAAACGGAGCAGTGATCTGAAACAACAAAACGAATCACTGTCCTCTGAAACGGCTGAATCCAAAATCGAAAAGAGACATAGCTGTTTTGCACAGCCTAGTGTCTAGTACAAAGAGGCCCTGTTTGTGACTCTAGATGCTGACATAATACAAATCCTTAAGAATTCACATAATAAATTTCCAGGTATGTTAAGCATTTTAGATTAGAACAAACTTGTATAAAGTTGCTGAACATTGTAAATAAAGTGATTAATTTTGACTACCAGATTTTCTTGCCCCCTTTCCCTTAATTCTGCTGCTGGAAATTTGAGTGTGCATTATTAGCAAGGAAATACGGCAATGACAGTTTCCACTTCTGCTGGGGAAAGGGGAAGATGAAAGTAGTGTTGCAGTGCTGTAGGTGGGACTCACTAGCTACTGGCTGTGGACACTTTCTCTCCCTGCATCCCTCCCTCAAGGCTTCTGTTGCTTTGGTTTCTACTCAGTTACTTAATGCTACCTACCAGTATTTTTGAGGACATGTCTTTCTACATGCTTTCTTTCAAAAACAAGGTTTCTTGGGGGCATGTTGTATGTGAGAAAAATATGGTATATTTTTTTCCTTGTAGCTTATGTAGCATTACTGTACTACAGGTTTTCCCTTTAAAAAAAAATCTACAATTTAGATCCTTTCATTGTTGTTTATTTTTTCACTGTCCTTGTCATGTATCCTTCCAAATGGTGAGAGGATATGGTACTTATTAATTTGCACGGCTCAGATTATAGTTTAAATATTTGTCCCACACCATTGCTTGTTACATACCTTTTTATTATAAATAGAGAATATAGCCTTTTGGTATTACAGCAGAGGTAGCCAAACAACAGTGTTTTAAGTGATACACTGCCACCTTCAGGTTTCAAGTTAGTCTTTATTCATAATTAAGCAAAGAAGAGAGACAGCATCTCTGTCCCCAGTACATTTTCATTTTGTATTACTTTGTCACTAACAGTAGCCAAATTAAAATAATATTATCCTCTGAGTCTTTTTTTTTAATTCTCTTACAATTGCATATTTAATAAAGTGGCATAATCAAATGTCCTCAAAAGAAGAAACTCCATATAATTGAGCTTAATTCATTTCTTTGAATAATCGATCCTCAAAAGTCATTTGTAAAATAAACTAACTGTATTATTATGCATTGTTTACAATGGGCAGCTTACTGTACCTGAAAAGATAGCAATTTAGTCATACTGGCTTGTTAGAAATAATGAAGATATTTGAACATATCACTAAAAATGTTCGTAATTTAACAGAAGCTTATTTGCCATCTTTTAACAAATAGACATTGTTCAAAAATTGCACAACAGCACTGTAATGTGGAGACAAATGGTAGTTTATCATGTAGTGTGCAAACTTTTGTGCATTGATATAACTGAAATCCTCGGTGAACTAGAAAAATATTTGATTGTCTAAAAGAAAGCAAGGACTTTATTCCTAATTATGAGTTAGTAGTTAATGTCCCTTATGTTCAATATCTTTTCTAATCAGCTGTATCGCAGTGACAGCGATAGTTCAACCCTGCCAAGAAAATCACCTTTCATCCGAAATACATTGGAAAGGCGTACCTTGCGCTATAAGCAGGTATGTTAAGAATATAAAAATCTTTATTTTAATCAGTGTTTAGGTTTTTATTATTGCCTGACTTCGACTTAAATTTTGAATATGTACTTTAATGTAATTATACTTCTGTTATATAATAAAGTCTTCGTATTGTTTTTAGGATAAGGGGTCCATACTGAGATTTAAAATAGTAATGGACAATTGTAAAAACTTATGGCAGCTAATGCCCAGTTAAATAGATACAAATTATATATTGGTTTAATTACCTTCTCTCTCAAAACATTAAAGGTTAGATTGTGACCTGGGGAGCATGCCAACAAAAATGAATGAGTGAGATTAGACATACTGGAAATACTAGAAATACTTTCGAGAAGGATGTGGATAGACTGGAATGAGTCCAGCAAAGAGCGACAACAATTTAGAGGCCTGGGTCTTATGAGGAGAGGCTGAAAGAACTATTGTTATTAGACAGGACCAGAAGCAATGTCCTCAGCCTGCAACAGGGGAACTGTAGGCTGGAGATTAGACTGACCATTAGGCTGGTTAAGCATTGAAACAGGTTACCTAGAAATGTTGTGGAATCTCTGTTCCTGGCAGTTTTCATGAGCAGGTTTGACAGATAGTTGGCTGGCATAGTTTAGTCAGGGGATGATCCTTCCTTGAGGAGGGGGCTGGACTAGATGATTCACTGAGATCCCTACACCCCTTCTTTCCTATAATCCTATTGCGTTTCTAAACTAACACAATATTTTACAAGAGGATATCAGTTACTTTATTTTTTTTTAAATCTTATGACAAAAAAGTTAAGTGAATACCTGAAAAATCTGCTTTATCAAAGAACATACTAACGTATCATGTTGGGAGTAACCTCTCCAGCTTTTTATTTATAATTCAGCAATCCTGTAGATCTTCTTTGGCTGAGCTTATGGCAAGGACATCCTTAGACCTGGAGCTGGATCTCCAGGCATCCAGAACTAGACAAAGACAGCTGAATGAGGAGATATGTACTTTGAGAGAGTTGAGGCAACGTCTGGAAGATGCCCAACTCAGAGGGCAGACGGATCTACCCCACTGGGTACTTCGGGATGAGCGATTCCGAAACTTGCTGAGGGAAGCAGAGAGGCAGGTATGATATACTGGGCTGTAAGTTGGGCACATTCACAAACTTCATGAAATCTGCTTCAGTGCAAATGCACCCTCAGAGTGCTTAAGTTAAGGGAATGGAACCTTCTGACATTATAAAAAGATTTCAGTGTTTTGTTTCTGTACCATTGTCTTATTGTCTCTTCCTACCATTGTCAAAACACCACTGCACTGATTCCTAGTGATTTTTTTATGTGGTGATGACTAGGAGGATGGCATTGTCTAATCTGTCTGAAAAGTTCAAAACTCTCCCCATAGAATTTGAATTTAGCAGTAGTTTAAAATATGCTTTCTGATATTTACTATTGGAATCGTAGTATATTATTTCAGGGCATTATTTCTTCTGCTTGGCCTCTGGAAGACTATATGCTGATTTATATATTGTTCCATGTGCTCTCTTCTTGGGGCACATGCTTATTAATTCCCAATAATGATAAATTGTAGCCAAGGCCACAAGCCTACAGACCACTGCAGAAGTTGTCATTGGATCTTCAAAACACTCACAGAGTTGATATAACCTCTCTCTTCTTTGAAATTCCAAACACAGTGAATTAGAAGGGGTTTAATATGTATGTTTCAGCCCTTATTGCTTCTGAAACAGTCTTATCAAAATTGAGCCTATGACTTCAGGCAATTTAGGTTTTTTTAAGACCACAGGTTTGGGCAGTTTTGTTTGGAAGTCAAAGAGCCTGTTAGGAATCTCCAGGAGCCTTCATCTCTGTTTCCAAAATTAATATTTAGCTTTGTTTTAATATTAATTTTCAGACAAGACAGACCAAATTTGAACATCATCAAGAACAAGCAGCTGAAAAAATGCTGAAGAAAGCATCCAAAGAAATATACCAGCTACGTGGACAAAATCAGAAGGAGCCTATTCAGGTGCAGACTTTTAGGTAAGCAGTAACATACATGGGAAGTGGTGCATGCTTATGTCTCTGAACCAGTGGTTCTTAATCTTTTTAGAATCAAGATTCCATTATTAGGTCAAGGCACCCTTCAGAAAATACCAGCTCTGTTTTCACACATTTTTGATGACAGAAAAATAATACAGCAGTTTTTTTGTTGCAAAGAACTTTGATCACAACAGGTCAGAATGTTTTTTTGATGCTATGGATTCCTATTTGAAATTTCTCGGTTGATCTTGTGACTCATGTTTGCACAACAAACAGTACTAATATTGTTTGTCACCCCATGGCACCCTAGGTAAGAATCACTGCTCTACATGATTCTAAATTGACTAACATGTTGTAGTTACTAATTTGGTGGATCCAGATCATCTGTGTTGGGTACTGTATCAGAGCCCTTTCATTGTTTGCTTAATTTGAATGAGCCTTTCCTTGCAGCAGTTTATAGTACCAGGAATAATAATGAAAGTAGAGCTGCAGTATCTCTCAAAAAGCAAATAAAACTGGGCTGTAATACAAAAAAAAAAATGTGTATATTTTGTGCATCTATCTTGGGCTGTAAATCAATAGATATATATTAAGGCCTCTGTAGGGCATTGGGAAATGGAGCTTGTAGAATTTGCCATTTTCTCCCAAGTGCCGGTTACATCCCTGTAAGCAAAATTAGATCATTTAACATTATATATTTACAATTGCAGTAACACTGTTCTTGTAACAGCTTTTCCGTATTGTTCCAATTACTGTCTTCCTCCCTTTCATTGTCTTCTCTGTGTGCATTTTCCTTTCCAATCCCCTCCTCCCCTATAGTTGCTGCTCTTTTTCTTCTGCCAAATTCAGTGTTCGCTTTGCTTGCCAGTGGCATTGTTAAACATTAACACACATTTTTGAGACAAAAATAGCAGTTTGTTTCATATATAAGCTACTGTACAGATGCCAAGACATGAAGAGTTTTAACAATGAGTAAATGCTGCAGTGAAGTGACTGAACAGGGAAAAAATAGTTACATCTTCATATTTGACTGTAGCTTCATATTGGACTGTTAAAACCTGTTTACTTGAATTTGTGTTAGAAGCACTGGGAAGGCTTCACTAAAATCAACACGAATCCAAGCTCAGTTCATTTTCTAGTTAGGGCATTGGTAGGCAATCTTTTTGCTGCAGCAGGTTGGAATGACCTGGCTCAGGTCTGATATAGGATGGTACTAGGACCTGCCCACTGTCTCCGACATTGCTGCCACTGCTTCTTACTGCAGACTAACTGCAGCATGGGAAAACCTCCCCAGTGCCCAGCTGCAGTGCAGTGTGGGCAAAGCCTCATGCAACTGAACACAGCTGAAGATCCTCAGGTCCATGGGCCAGGGATGTATATTGTTGCTCCTGGTTAAAGTATAGTAAGAAGGGGACAAGCCCCTCTAGGCAGCAACTGAAGAGAGAGAAGTGTTGTAAGGTTGGTTTAATATTTTTCATTTTTAAAATAACAGATTATGTGAATCTTACATATTGGGAAACACAAAGCAGGGGGGGAATAAATCAAATGAAAGGGCTGGTATACAAAGGTAATATAAAGCTGTTCTGTAATGCATGTGATCTACACGTACACAATTTATTTTCAAACTTATTCTAGTGTGTATGTTGGTCATTCAGGAAAAAAAAAGGAAAAATATGAATAAGAATTTCCCTATTCCCTTAAATGGATTAATCCATAAATATGGCACCTGTTTTAGTTTATTCTTGTATGTGTTCCTTTCCTCTTATATCCAAAAGAGCTAATGATTCTAAAACTATAAATTGGACTTGGTTTATTATGAACTGTGGGCGATTTTGGCTTGGTCTGCAGCATGGGGCATGGTTCTTTCCGTTGATTCATAGATTGTAAGGGGCTGGAAGGGACCTCACAAGATCATCAGGTCCAGCCCCCCCTGCACCCAGCAGAAAAGCCAGCTGGGGTCATGTGGCCCCAGCAAGGTGACTGTCCAGTCTCCTCTTGTAGATTTCCAGGATAGGTGATTGCGCCACTTCTGGAGGGAGTTTATTCCAGTCTGGACACCCTGACTATGATGAAGTTTTTGCTACAGTTGAGCCTGAAACTGTCTTCCAGGAGTTTGTGACCATTACTCCTGGTTTTCCCCAAGGGTGCCCTGGTGAACAGTTATTCACCAAGCCCTTGATGTATTCCCCTGATCTCTTGAGCACACTTCAACAACTTTGCAGCAGCAGGGCACTGACCAGCATTGTCCCCCTGCTTTACCTGTGGTGGATTAGGGTGCTGTGTCTTATAGTTGTGCAGCAGGGTTGACTGTGTAGGGCTAGTAATAGGTTAGACAAAGATTTGTATGGGATGCTTTAAATAAGGATTATCCTGCCTCAGGCATGGGGTTAGACTTCATCCGCGTTTCTTAACCTGTGGGTTGCAATCCAAAAGTGGGTAACAAAAATGTATGAAAGGGTCACGAATAAACTTTGAAAACGAATCAACAAATTTTAAAAATGGATTCTCCTTTAAAGGAGAAAAACATGGGAAACCATGGCTTTTCCCTTGCAGGCTGGCAGAGTTCCAGCCTGCAAGGGGCTGCTTGAGGCTCCCACTGCCCTCCATACCCACCCCCTGCCTCCCACACTGGAGGGCTGGGACCTGGGGGGGAGGGGCGGGAATGGTCAGGACTGAGGGGCACTGGTTCAGGACTGGCCATAAATGTTTACAAATGGGTCCTGATAAAAAAAAAAAAAAAAAAAAAAGCTTGAGAACCACTGGACTAAATGATTTCCTGAGGTCCCTTCAAGCGCTACATTTCTCTGATTCTCTGATAAATCTCTCTCATTAAGTATTTGATTTAAAGTGGTCTTTAAGCTAAATAAATATTGACTTTTTCTTAAATAAAAACTGTATATATATTTGATTCACCTCCTTTTTATCTGTGTTTTTTCAATGACAGAGAGAAGATAGCTTTTTTTACAAGACCAAGGATAAACATACCTCCTCTGCCAGCTGATGATGTATGACATGTTGCATTGTAAACATGAAGTATTTATCTCTTTTATTTTAATGAAGTTATTAGACTAGCTGTTTCTTTAAAACAAAGTTTGTGCAAAAGCTAATATACACATTTTGTAAAAAATAAATAAGTAAAAGTAAACAAAAACATATATATAAATATATATATACATATATATATTTTATAATAGTGACTGCAACAAGGCTTGGTTTTTCCTTGTTGTGAAATTGACATCTCTGAAGACAACTTATTTTATAAAAGATCAACTATCCTGTTTAAGAGCGTGTACAGTTTTTATGCTGTTTTATTTGACTTAAAGGCTGGAAGACAGAAACAAAGTGAGTTCAGGCAAATTCACTGTAGTGTAATTTATTTATAGTGTCTTTTTTCCTTGAAGGAAAATACCTACTTTAAGATGTATTTTAAGGCTGAAATTTTTGTTCTTCAGTATTTGTCATACAGTAGAATGGAACCATTGAGCTGGTTTTGTTTCTGATACCTGAAATGAAAATACTATGTTCTAAATTTGTCACTTTTATCAGCTTTACTCTCTGTATCTTATTATGTACATTATATCCTTTAGCACTGTCTGTGTTATAGCAAAATATTATCTCCTGCAGTGTTTTTAATACTGATTAAAATGCCAGTAAACATTGCAGAATTCATCTGCATGTTCTTACTGTGCGCTAATCGATTGTTTTCATTTCAGTTGTGTCTATGTATCTTTATATTCTTGATTCTCAATTTAAACGGGGGAAGAAGAAGGGTGGCAGGTCTTTGTTTTTGCTGTTTTTATAAACAGGGAGCTAAAGGGGGATTGTAAGTTTGTCATATTAATATAATCATTAAACAAATATAGCATTTGAACGGTTTTAAAGATTATGGCCTGGTGCAGGAAAGCATTTGAGCCCCAATTCTGTAAAGCACCTCTCTTCAAGAAGGCTGTCAAAGCACATGAATGAGTGCTTTCTTGAATAGAAATGCTTCTTAGGAACCATCTGGCCCTAGAATAAAGAGCTCACTTGATTGTCAGTTGGGCCTGCTAGGACTTGGTAAGGAGTAGTTTTACTTGTTACCAATTGCTTTAATATAGGACTGTCACCCTAAATTCCCGAGAATGCCAGTTTTGTGTCCTTGCATCTTGCAAGTATGTAAAAATACTTCTTACTAAGCTACTATATGCAATTTCTAATATTTTTTTCTAATTATATTTTAACAACCGAAAAGGGTGCATTGTTCAAGGCTTATTCAGCTAAATTCCTGGAACAACCAGATCAAAAATATAGCTTTCTCTTTGTTAATGGGAGGGCATCAGGTCAAATTTGGCCCTGGATTTGGGTTTCATAAAAAAAACAAATAAATATGCTAAACTGATGACCAATAGAATATTGTTATTATTTTGTTATACACAAGTCGACATTCCCTTAATGTCTGGAATGCATTCATTGTAGCATTCTGTAATAGCAGAGAACCTGAAAGTCAAACCAAGTCTCTTTTCATTGTCCAAAATGAGGCAAAAAGAAAGTGGAACTTAAGTTGATAAATATTTTAAATTAAAAATGCTAAATAAGTAAGCAAGTACTACTTGATTCCAGGGGTGGAAAGTATAAAATTAATTCTGTCCCCTTTTGCCTGGCATTGTCCATGAGGTTTGAACCATCCAATCATATGACTTGCCAAAAAAAGTATGCAAAACTGAGGAATATTTGGCTTTGTCACAGTAAGAACCCTCACGTGTCTCTTCTTGGCAGTGGATTTAGATAGATGTGGACTAGGTTCTTGTATCTAGATAAGAGAGATATGAAAATGCACAGTACATCAACCAAAAACAAATAAATAAAGACAATTGAAAGACATGTCAGTGTTGGGATAAAAGTCTAAGGACAGCACCTTTTTCATTGCTCATTACTTGAAGAGCTCAGTACGTTAGAGGGAAGTCATGCATGTTGTTTACAGTGGTTGCCATTAAATTGGCACTATTTACCAACAGTTGCTATGCAGTGGTATCTGAGATATCACAAACTTATTGTAAACTTAGAATAGGAAATAAAAGTGAAGTATCTGATGGTGTATCTTGCTCATTTTACATGGTGACCACTGTACAGCATCTGTATATTTTGCCAGTCTAAGATTCTGACTGTTGTAATAAGTCCTATTTTGATGTGGTAATGAGTTATCATATTCAGTATTCATCTCTCTTGTTTTTGTCATGACTCTGTATGATTATGTCATTTGTATTATTTGAAAAGTATTTCTTCTACAAAATAAAATAATTTGCCAAAAATGTGAACAGATCTTTGTTGATTACCACCTTATAAGATGATGGTTGAAATAGTTTACATTAAGTGTACTGTAATAATACCCTTTACAAAGTAATTTTTGTATTGTTGAGCATTGTTGTTTAGTTCAATGTAGTAATGTTTCAAACTAACAGGCAGTGTTAGGGAGCTTGTAAAACCAAACAGTTTAAACAGATTAACCTTGAGCCTTGAAAGAGATGCAGTGCCAGGCATGGAAATATTCTCTCACTACTACTCTATTGAAAATAAAGGTGACATCTATGCCAGATGCTCATAATTAAGTTATTTCTGGACTTATTTTTATATTTTTTTTGCTATGATGAACAGTTGCCCTTGGAAAAAGGTGTTCAAGATTTCCCAACTAAGGTTTAATTTGTATTTTGCATAGATGTGCTGCAGACAGCTTTTTCATATTTCTTCTCGTTTATGAATTTACTGCACAGTAGGGTTCTCAAAGATGAACAAAATAAAGATATATACCATTATATGAATTTTAGTCTCATTCTCTGTTGTTGAGCCAGACCAGAACACTTTCTTTAGAGGAGATATCTGAAAATGGATATGCAATACGTGTGGAGAAATGATGGATCACATTTTTATCTGTGCAGCTCTAGACAGCATAAGCACAGACGAGATGATACAACTGAATATATGATGCCATTCTCATTTCAGTGTTTACAAGTGGATACAATAGTTAGAACTATTTTTAAACCATCCTCTAGAAAGAGTCTGGACATTTTAGCTTTCACTCATTCACTGCCATCATAAGCAACAAACTGGGTACGTTAATAGAACACTACATTATAAAAACAAAAATCTTACAGTCTTCTCTACTGCTGCTATGCTGCATATATTACAAGATGGTACTTTAAAGTAAGTGTTACATAAATGTTTTGCTTCTATAATGTTTTACTTCTTGGGCTCAACTAATCATATATATCAGTGTTAACTGCAGATCTTGTTGTGTACCATATAACATACAGAATTTTATTCTGAGTGAAGACCATGCTTATTATACATCTAGTGTACTTTTAAGTTCAGAGGAAACCTACAAATAGAAAATGTTATGTGAGAAGAAGCGAAAAGTTTCATTTGCAGGGAGAATATTTCAGAGGCTCATGAAACTGTTTTGCTTTCCTTAGCAGTCTTTTCAAAGCATCATGTTAAATATAGCTCTTTGTTCAATATTCAGTATAAGAGTATAAATTGAGTAGATTTCTTGAAAGGAATTTGTGTTAAATATTTGGAAATTGTGAGCATAAATTATGTATTTTAAACCATTTGTATAGCTAGAATGCTAGAAAATAACCAGCATTTGTGGGGTTAAAACCTTTTAGAGGATATTTTTAGTTGCATGTGTTTCTGTAAAATACAGAAGTTGCATGTAAGTGTCTGTATTTTATAATTTCATTTTCTGCCAGCAGTATTCCTTCAGTGTAGTAGTAATGAGATCGTCATTCTAAAAATATACCTGAAGCATGTGCTGGGGAGAAAACTAAACTTTAGGGTGAATTCAGTGGGAATAACCAGTACAAATGGGAGAATAAAAGCATTAATTTAGAAACTTTTCTACAGTAAAAATAATTTCCTGTGTTCATACTCATTTAATTAGAACATTAATTTACTATCTTTTTAACCTTGTTAATGTTTATATTATCTGGCAAGTTGCACAGAAATTCCTGAAATGAGGCACCCGGACAACTGATATGTTAAATGGTGCTAATCTCAAATTCAGCTAAAATATGCAATGTCAGCTAATAATCTGCATTGAAACTACTGTTGCAGTAGGGTGGGAGTTTCAAAAGTACAAAAGTCTATGCATTAGTGGCATTTCATTTTAATCACGGAAAAATTTGGATTTTGGGTTGCTTTTTTTAACCCAAAAATTGGGGATTTTTTTATCGGAGAAAACCAGGATCCCTGCTTATAAATGGGGAAATAGAGAAATAGCATTTTCTGCTGCCTAAGCTTTTGACAGGGAAAGCAAAAGTAAAACTGCACATACTCTACAGGGAGAAGAACAGTGAGCACCCTGGGCTCCCTAGCTGCTGCGATTGAGTTAGTTACCAGTATTTTCAAATAAAGATTTTTTTTCCTCTTCATTCTGCCTTTCAAAAACTAGATGCATGTATGTATTATTGTGGCAAGGGGGTTATGTTGTATGTGAGAATATTTAGTATCTTTAAGGCTGTAATGCTTGTGAAATACTTCGTGGAAAAAATTAAGGAAGGATTGAATGGAAAAATGTTAGGGAGAGATTTGACTGAAGGAGCAGTAATAGGTTGGTACACATGTACAGGAACTATTTCAAACACAAGGGACTGTCTGGAGAAGGGAGGATCATTAAAGCAGGATCCATATCAGTTATGGACAGAGCAAAATTGATGAAGAAAAAAGTAGAGATGGTGAGGTGCTAAGTCTTAAAAGTAAAGGTAAGCAGAACTGATGCAGAAGATAAAAGAAAGTCCACGTAGGTGTTCCAAGAATACGAAATTGATTTTGAAAAAAATAATGTTTTTGAGAATAGTTTTGGGTAGATGAAGGAAAGAAAGAGTAAGGTGAGAATCAGGCAAGTCAGAATATTGCAGAGCCATTATGAAATTGTGGCTTGTGCCATTTTCAAACTAACATGTTTATTACACCCTGTCACTTTATGAAATATGTAATAGTGCATCTGAGGATTGCGGTGATATATTAGTAATATAACATATGGGCACAGAGATTTCATAGCCACTTCAGTTTTTCCATATTACCAATACAATTTATTATTGCTGTAACAACAAATCATAGCCCCCTTTCTAGATCTGAAAAGGCTGTTTTCCATTTTGGTGACTAGAGATTTGTAAATTGCAACACTATATGAAAAGGTTGAGTATGCTTGCACTGCCTCAACTGAATCTTGCAGGATTACAAGCCAGTCTTTCTCCCTTTCCCTCTCCCTATCAGATATCCTATAGAGGGAGAATGCAGTCACGTGACTGTTACTGCTTCCTCCCTATGACATCATTGGTGTTGCAGCCATAGCAGTAAAGAAAGGATGCTACCAAATCTGTGGGATTGGGCTAAATGATGTTGCATTGCAGGTAAGAGACCCAATTCTCAAAAAGCTAAGTTGCCAGTGTCTCTTTTTCTTTCTCTCTCTCTCTTACCAGTAAGACCTTACACAGAAAATAAAACAGAGCAGTCTCTGTGTAGGCATCGGTTTGCAGTGCCAGAAGCTGCTTTGCTGGTACTTGATAGATCTTCCGGCTGCCATCTCTAACAGAAATGCTGCCAGATGGAGCTTTAATGCTGAAGAAAGCCCATTGTCTCTGTATTCTGATGTGGATGCTTCTTGTACATGTCAAATTGTGTATTTATTATAGCAGCTTCTGTCTATGGTACAGAGGAAAAAAATAGCATGTTGGCTATTTCCCCTGGGTTTTTTTCTGACACTTTAAACAATTTGGTAGAGATAAATGTGTTTAATCTCTATAAAAAACAAAAAGATGATTAATTTAATGGGGGGGGGGGCTGGGAGAGGGTTCAGCTGGTACATAATGGAGGAAAAAATTCTATTGTTATTTTGTGTTGACCCACTTTTAAGTACCTAGTCCAGCAGGTTTCTGGCACGATCCATTTGCATATTGTCAGGTAGTTTTTGCTGACAAGGCTTTTGTCTGATAGTATAAGCAATGAAAATAAATCCTCTGGAAAAACACAAGTAAGCAAGTAAGTAGTCTGTTGCTAGTTAAACAAGTGCTAATAATAAGTAGATTGTTCAGCCTAAATAGATTTTTTGGCAATTCTGTGTTTAAAAATTATGCAGAAAAAGACAAACTCCATCTTTTTTTCTCTTCTCTTAAATACACAGAGAATACAAATATATGAAGACTAACTGTTTGATAGAATGAGGTGACTGCTATTTTACGGTGTTTGTACTTCATTAAAAAATGTATTTAACTAAAATTGAAGCTGCTGGGAGTTTTAAGGTGCAAGAAATCAAAAATCGCTCTGAAGTGCACGATGATCAGGAGGAGTAAAATAAACCTGTTTCATGCATTTTTAAGAAGCTTGTCTTTGCCAGAGAATGGAGGATGACTCAGCCACAGCCGCAGCAGGAAAATGGTCAGGTGACTTGCTAGTCAGAATAGATGAGAAGTTTTTTTGGCCCTTCAAAGTCACGTTCTTTGGCGATGCAATGTTTTGACCGTTTACAGTGCACATAAAGCATTGCAGGGCTGATGCCTGTGTACATATACCCCGATGTGGGAAATATGGCTTACTTATGTCTTTAAATGTATTCTGTGTCCTAGTGAAAGAGGTAATTTACATTTCAAAGTAATTAGAAAAGTGTCCATACACTATCACTATTTTCTGAAACTAATATCCAGTAAAATATTAAAAACCTGAAGTACAAGGGATTTGGGCTCCATATGCCTTTCAGAAAACTTAATATCAAATCTGATAGAGAAAAGCTCTTCTATTTAATTTCCAAAGAGATCTTTCATCTGCAGCACTTCAGGATAAAACCAACATGAACACATTTTCACCTGCTATATTATTGAGATCACACTATATTCCAGTGTATATTCCAGTCTTACCGGCATTTGATTTATTCTTTCCATCCCTTTCTGAAATTTGAGAGAGTTGTGTGAATTCTCTCTCTCTCACTTAAGCTGCTAATTATATTCCTGTTCAAAAATGCCAGAGTGCTTGTCACCCACTACTGTGGCTTTTTGCCAAATTTAAAACATGCCCCACAATTTAAAAGAGAAATGTAATTTCTTGCCCCCTCTGTGGCCATATTTGAATTCATTAATGACATCTGCCGGGCATAAAAGTTCTCCCAGCAGATCTAAGCCAGGCATTTTTCCTGCACCAGAATGTCAAGACAAGGTATCAAGCTAATTAATATGCTCAATTGGATTTTAAAAAGGAGAGAAAGAAAGAAAACTTCTGTTTTCAGTTAGGCTTCTAAAGGGGAAAACCGGTGAAATTGGGGTGCCTAAGTAAAGAACTGCTATCTTAAATCCCCACTCAGCCCATTTCACTCTGAGGCACCTAAATTCTGTAACTGCCTTTAAAGCTCCTAATCTTACAGTCTGTTTCTGTGCATGCCCAAAAGCATCTTAGTCTTTCCAGGGAGTGATTCTCTCACTCCAAAGCCCATTCAGAACCTAGGCTTGCTTTTGCATGTTCCGAATGGCGTTCATTTTCTGAGCATACTCATGGATCAGTCTTCACTTAAAGGGCCAGGGGCAGCTGTTTGTTAAAACACCAGGAGAAGGAAGAAATAAAGCTGGCAGTGTAAAATTGAAGTTATAATAGCTAACTTGGCTATTACTAATAGCTTTCTATAATAAGCTTACTATTACCCCTTACAAAGTACTATATTTGTTTGTGTCTATTTGTACCATTTTCCCTCAAAATCAGCCCTTCCAAATTGGGGTTAAGCAAGAAGCTGTTGTCTTTGCTGGAACAGAAGCATGCCTGGAGATGTGCATGACATGCAGCTGCCACTTGTCTGGCTCAGCAAGCTGAAGGGGTAGAGTCTTGCGTTAACTCTCTCGCAGCCGTAACTACTGACTGAGCACCGTAGCTTGTGCCTGAAGGAGCAAGAGAAGTCCTGGTAGTATCCTGATGAGGCTTTTGATGTGGAAGTAGCTCCTTATTTACAGGAACTTTTATATAAAGAATTACTTGTAATAAAGAACTAACAGTCTTGCTTTTGCAAACGGCTAGGGCCTGAACTTGTGTGACATAGAATAAGTAATTCTGGGTCCATAAAGTGTCCAGGAAGCATGG
The DNA here is from genome assembly GCF_000455745.1 of Alligator sinensis. NCBI lineage: Eukaryota > Metazoa > Chordata > Crocodylia > Alligatoridae > Alligator > Alligator sinensis. The sequence continues at coordinate 2,647,055 of NW_005842029.1, read as the reverse complement.
CATCCCAGGATGCAGTCTGGCGGAGGCAGCTGGCACCAGAAACTTCCTAGTGTGGAGGTTCCTGCTGCCTCACCCAGGCTCTCCCTGGCATGGCACACTTCCTAGATACTCTGTTCCCAGGATGACTTAATCTCACACAGTCAACCATGACTTGAAAGGGGGAGGATATTTTCCCAGTCTTCTGCCTTCCTGAAACAAGGTGCATGTTTATTTTGGGCACTGTATCATATGTGTAAAAATACAGTAATTACATATGTCCATCTCTCTAGGATTGTTATTTATTTCCATGTCAAAATTAATTTTAAACTAATAGTAAATAGTATACTTCCAGGTTCAATTCCATCCTCTGTCTCGAGTGATTCCAGATCCGTATCTCTCACTTCCTGGTAGTCTTCTGACCACCAGGCTGTATAATTGCTTGGATGGGAGGCCCTCCACATCCCTATTTCACTTTGCAAAAAAGAATGCAAGGTTCATTGGGCCAGAGAGGGAACAAATGAGAGTAATCTACGTAGTCTAGTGGGTAAGGCACTCACTTTTAAAGGGGTGTTCTTGAGGCCTGGGCTGTGCTCCAAGGACTGCTTATACATTTTATTTTAAATAGTCATGGACTAAAATGAGTTTGAACCCCTGCAGGTCAAGGCAGGAATTGAACCTGAGTCTTCCACATAGTGGTGAGTGTCCTAACAAGGGATTTGAAGTAAGGAAAGACAGAACCTTCTGTCTTCTCTGTCTGCTGTTGTAAAAGAAAACACAGACAGCAGAACCTCAAGGGGTTGTGAACCCTGCCAGGAGAGAAGCATCTGCCTGCAGCCCTGGATGCCAGACCTGGTGACACACCTCTGTTCTCATCTTCCTTATTGGCTTGCTCTAGGTGACTGGATGTTGCCTCTACCTAACTTCTTGCTCAGGATTGCATAAAATTAGTTTGCTCAGCTTCTGTGGATCTCACTGTAAGGCGCCTACCTTGTCATCTTTCCATGTGCTGGCTAGAGGGCCAGGGAACCTAACACAGTGTTCTGGATTACACGGTGGAAGGATAGATGCTCAAAAGAAGCATTGTTACAGCACTGTATAGCTGAAGCTCCTTTTTTAATCTAATCCTCTCCTCTTATGACCCAAGCAAATGTTTTATGTGTTTTGAGCCCCACAGAAAAGAATCTTGCCCCTAAGCTCCAGTTCCAATTCAGTTAGATTCTCCTATGGATGTCCTCGTCCTCAGTGGCGTAACAAGCCACGCTAGCCCCCACAGCAAACACTGTTTCGAGGTTCCAAGAATCTACACCAGCCCTACAGAAAAGAAGGGCTAGTTCCAAGAACAGGGAGGCATGGGGGGCACAGGGCTGACAGCAGGCACAGTGGGTGGGGGCAGCAGCCTTGAACAGCTGGGAACCTCTAAACAGTCCTGGCTGAACTTCTGAGTCCATGTGCTCTGCCCGTCCCAGCTCTGTTGCTCATAAAACAGCAACCACCAGGGATCATTTTGGAGTTCCTGGCCCAGCAATGCTGCCTAGGGCATGGACTCAGCAGAGGTGGAGGGTTCATTCCTGTGCCCCTCCTAAATCGGCAGCTAGTGTGGGTGCCCCTCTTGCTCACCTCTAATTACATTATTGGCTGTGCTATTAGATTCACAGGAATGCATGTGTATTGTTTTTCTACCCAACGAAATAAAAATTCATGCTGTAGAGCCATATACACATTTTTCTTTTAATATTATAGAAGCTGTTGATGCTTCTCATCCTTGGCATTTCTGGTCTGCAGATCAGGAAATGATGCCCCAACTTGCAGTGACTACAATACTTGAGCATCCCAGGGCAAAAGGTTGGTAGAATGAAGTTTGTATAGCACGTCTCACCTACTGATCTCAAAGTGTTTTACAAGGGAAGGCTTTGCCCTTATTGTCAATGGAGAAACTACAGCTCTGTGCTGTGAAGTGGCAGCTGGTCAGGAACAGGTGGAGAAATTGAAGGTCCAAATCTCAGTCCAGTGCCCTGACTACTCAACTACATTGCCTCCAAAACTTTGTAAAAAAAAATGTTTTGTAGCAGAAGACAACTGTTTATTCACTATCTGTCTCCATATAACAGTTGTGTGTTCTGTTATTTCAGTTCTCACGTGTGCCCCATGTCACAGCCAAAGGGCTGTCAAAGCTCTTTCTGTGGTGAAGTCTCAATAGCCTTTCACTGAGCTTCCAGGAGCCAGGCCTAAAAAGTTCCTTAGCATGAAGCAAACTTTGCAGTCTGAGTGCAGAAGGCTGCTCTTTAACGAGTGAAGTTAAACGGTTGAAAGGAGGACATTTAAAAAATGTTAATGCCTTCCTGAAATCTCATTTTTTGTTGGTTGACAAAACAATCCCTTCCTTAGCTCTTTGCTAAATTTTCTCTTTCCAACAGTTGGAGAATCTTGGAATCCCCAAATCCAGCCGTGTTGTGTGGGAGGAGGAGAAGCAGCAGGGAAGGACTTAGAACAGGGATGGGAACAGGATTGAGGGTGGAGGGCGGAGAGGGTGGAGGAAGCCACGTTGCTTGAGCCCTCACATTACTCGTGGCCTATGACAATAACAGCTGCTCAAGGAGCTTTTCTTAATTAAGTTCAACATCTGAATATTCAGTAAGGGATTTTTAAGGAAGAAAACAAGAATAGTAAATACCTTATATGTAAAATGACTGTGTCGTAGAAAGCCTAACTTTTAACATTTTGGAGCAGATGCATATCTGGCCAGTTGTGCACCCTGGATAACAGCAGCACATGAAGTAGCCAGGCAGTGATCAGGTTGCTGCTGGTGGCAGTGGCACTGGATGGGCAGTGACAACTATTTTTTAACACCCCCCCTGCCAGTTGACACCTAGGGCAAATGCCTCACTCTCCTCTCCTTAGTTATGTTGCCGTTTTTGAGTGGAGGCTGCTCAACTAGAACATTGCATTTCCTAGATTGCATTTACTTACATTTTCCTCTTTTCTTTAAAAGTCAAAAGGGAGTAAATCTGTGTTGAACCATACGTCTTCCCTCTTTACATTGAAGAAAAGTTAACTGTGAGGCAGCCTTTATTAACGGTGCCACAACACAGCTTGGTATATCCAGATGGAAATACATTAAAATGCATGTGTGCAGTTGCTGATTTTACATGTACCTAACTTTAGATCTACAGAACTAATGTTCTTCAGGATTGAACTGACATTTTGGTCTCATTGGGGATGACAGAGTAAACAGAGTTTCACATGTTTAACTTGAGCTGATTTTGAATTATGTGAGCACAAAAACTCCATTTGGAACATGTGGCAAAAGCTTTTATTTAGTTATTTATTTATTTATTTTCCTCTTGCTGAACCAATTTTGCTCATATTTTCCAAGAAAACTCAAGCTGAAACTAAGCATGGTGTATTTCGTACCAAAATGAATTTTTTAGAGATGAAATTAAACAGAAAAGGAAAGGGAGAACTTTTAGGATAAAAGCTAGTGCTCAGCCTTGAATAGGAGTGAATGCTACTATTAAAGGTAGACTTTTTTTAGCACCAGCAAAAGTAGCCTTGTGAGTTGCACAGTGCATGGCAAGATAGTCTTGCATAGACAGAAAAAAAAGAAAATTGGGCCAGGATCTGCCAGTGCTTCTGTTCCCATTTCCAAAGGGAAAGGCAGGCTCGACAATGAATTATTGCTTTCTCATTCTATTGCCAAAGATGCAGATTTTGACAGCATTTGAGTTTCAAAACTTTCATTGGTTTTGTGGCCCCAATTGACTATTTGTTTTGCTTATATTTATGGCCAGTTTTTTTTTTATCACACTGCTCATACTGGGCTCCTATATACATACAGTGTGTCAGAGCAAACTCGATTAATCATTCAATGAGCTTTAATTAAAGTGCCCCCACTGCCATTTTTCAGTGCAGGGACACTGATACACATAACGCTCCAGGTGCTTTGTTTAGAACGTCTCTTGGAACCACTTTAATTAAAGTGGCTCCCTTCCCACTCCATTCTTGAATAGTGTCTATAAATGCTCCCATGTTGTGTACGGTGGCTGAGGAGATGATGGCTGGAGATCACAGTTTTCCCTCTCCCTCCATGCCTTAATTTTCCACTGAATTTTCCAAAATATGCTTTTCCCCCCTTTCCTTCCAGTAGCTCTCCCATGTGCTCTTATGTACTCCTTTAATTCATTTCTGCAGTGACTTCACAATTTTTTCCATAGAAGTTATTGGTAAACCTACACACCAAAAATGAACTGGATGAGCTTTTTCACAGAAGGACACTCCTTAATATGTTACAGCAAACCCATAAATAAAAGTACCACAGTATTTTAAAGCCATGTAAACACTATGCGCTACAGTAGCAATACTGCTGTGTATTAGATGCTGCAGAATTTTGTTGTCCATATATGGTGATATCTACTTGATAGTCCTAGAAGCATGATAATAGAAATACTGGCAGAAGGCAAGGCAGTGACTGGTACCTTATAGACCAGGGGTATGCCTACCCCCAGGGGTACTTGAGAAGCCCGAAGGGGGTATCTGTGAGTGGGCAGGGACAGACTGCTGCCATGCACCATGCCATGCAGGCACTGCCCACCTGGCCGGATGTGTGGGGCGGGGGAAGGTTGTACGCGGTGCCTGCCACTGCTCTGCCTTCGGCCGTGTGCCCTCTTTCCCACCCCGCCTCCCCGCTACCCACTCAGCGTCTGGCTGCCGGGGGTACGCTGCTCCCCATCCAGCCACTGGGGATACACTGTCCCAAAAAGGTTGAAAACCCATATAGACCAGGGGCAGGCAATTATTTGGGGCAGAAGACTGCTTACTGAGTTTTGGCAAGCTATCGAGGGCCTCATGGCAGGCATCCAGGGGCAGATAAATATTAATTTTCTAAATTTTTTAGGGGCCCCGTGCGCTGGATAGAATGGCCTGGCGGGCCGCATCTGGCCCACGGGCTGCATTTTGCCCACCCCTGTTATAGACTAGCTCATTCAGAGAGGCATGAGCTTTTATAGGCTAAAAATCAGTTCTGTAGATATAAAGATTGAACTTTTCATAGAAAATTTTGTTTCTTAGCATCTGACAAAGTAGGTTGTAGCCCATGAAAGCTCAAGCCTCTCTGAATGAGTTTATAAGGTACTAACCTCTTCTACCATCTGCCTACCTTTAGGCAAACACCACTAACTACCTCTCTATTCTTAGGAGTCCTGTTAGTTTAAATCTCTTGATTTTCCCCTGGGTTCTCCAGACCTAACTGGTCTTTACTTTTTATGCTATATCATGACTGTAAATGACTACAGGTTTTTTTTGAGGTGGCAAGTCACTGCTTTAGTTATAAAGAGCCTTTAAAAATTTTTGAACAGCGTTGTTTAGACAGAAGGTCAATAAATTAATCAAATAGTCTTACATTGCCCATGAGTACTTTTCAAACTGATTAAAATGCAATTTAACTTGTCAGTAATTCAGCACACTTGCCTTCTCAAAAGATGTCTTGCAAATCATTATTCAATGCCATTTTTCTTTATATTTAGAAACATGTTTCATAACCTTTTATGTTCAAAATGCTCTCTGTAATGAGCTGTCAAGCAGCTGTTATTACTTCATCTTCTCTTATACGTGAGTGTGTGCATGTGTATGATATGGGACATTTTGTTAAAAAGATTAGAGTTTTTCTTAAAAGTTATGGTCAAATCATCTTCATGCCACTTTGAGATTGAAGTTAATCAAAATATCTTCCAAGTTTGAGAAGCTTGTTTAAGTTTATAGAAGCTGCAGCAGACTGGCCCCATCCCTAGTGCCTTTTTAATCCAGCATAAGGATTTCTTCCAATACAGGTGCTTTTTGTGTCAGTCTTTTTCTTCAAGGACTTACAAAGTCAAGGCTGCTCATCTCAAGCTACATCTGTGAGAGCAACTTCAAACCAAAAGAATAACAATCCCTATCACAGAGAGGCTAGAGAAGTCTTTTGGCTAACATTCATTTGAGCACACATTATACCTGCAGTCAGGCAGTGTCATGAAGGCCTGAAGAACTGATGCCAACCACCTCAATACTGGTAACGCCAGACACCTTAGTACCTATGCTAAAGCCTGAGGCAGAATTGATCTAATTTACATGGTTTTGTGTAAGCGGTGTAGTTTAGTTGGGTAGTAACAGAACACACATTTGCCCTGTGGTGGGGGGAGCAAATCTTTGACTGGGTTCCACCATTTTTAAACCAGTCTATTTCTGCCACACTTCTGTTGTTATGGGTATAGACTGGTTTTGTGTGTCAAATTTCTGTTCTCTTACAGGTCTAGAGCAGTTTCCTAGTCCTAGAGCTTAGATGCTATGGCCCCAATCCTGCACAGGCTCCTAATGTCATCACCCTGTGCAATAAAGATGGACCTGTGTCCATCTCTGACAATAATTCTCAATAGCAGTAACATAACTAAAGCTAGGTGAAAGGGGCAAGTTCTTCTCTGGGTGCCAAGTTAGGAGGGGTGCTGAATCACCCCTCACCCCCACAGAGTCTGTGCCCCAGGAACATGCTCATGCCAGGAATCCAAAATTATTCCTGGCAGCTGCTGCTGCTGATACTGCATTAAGAGGAACACCTGGGGTGGGCAGAGTACGTGTGGTGGCAATAGCAGCTCACCTGGGAACTGTTTAGGAGTTTCAAACATGTTCAAACATGAAAGGAAACATGTCCAAATATGAATGATCTGGAGATCATTAAAAAATAATAGTGTGCCTGAGTTCTGGGTCAGCTTGGAATGGCATAGGGGAACAAGAGATCTGGCAACAGGCTTCATACTATATGCACAACCCAGTAAAGAAAGCATCTCCAGAAACACGCCTGTGTTGAAGAGGAAATCCCTCTCCCAGATTTCTAGAAAGACGTAAACCCACTCTACAAAGATACTGTTAGCTGCTCATGCTAGAACCAGATGTAAGTTCCTAACAGGAGAACGCAATGGAGGAATTTATTTGACTCCTGATTCCACACACAGAATCCTCCTTCTGGTAGCCAAACCAAGCACCATCTCTTTGAATCCATTTCTGTTGGTTTAGAGAGGTATAAACTTTCATAGGTGATAGCTTACCTTATTAGATGCTATTGTAGTTAATAATATACCACCCTGCCCTAATATAGCTAATTACCCCTCATCATTACTGTTGTTATAGGCTAAGTATGGACAGTCAAAAAGTGAGGTTGAGTTGATTCAATCTTTGCCGGTTAGTCTAAGCTTTGTAGATTGAACCGATAAGCAAGTGAACAGACATTCACTTTTAATTCCAGAAATGCATCCACATGCCTGCAGTGGCCCAGGCCACAAGCTGGAGAGGTCTAGAGCATACCTCCTGCTTGGCTAAAGCTGACAGCTTGGACCAAAGCTATCCCGGCCAGCTTATGGACGGGGGGGGGAAGCGGGGTTTGCAGGGGAGGTGCAAAGCATCCTGGGATGCTGGAGGACTGAGAGTTAACTTGAATCTGGAGGGCATCTGGGACAAAAGGTCAATAAACTGATTTAACTTAAATCAGTTAAGTTTGCTACTACATCCATCCAGGTTTGTCTGAAACCAGTTTCGGCCTTTTTGAAAGCAGTTTGTGTGCACTGAACTTCAGTTGTGTTACAGATCTGAATCAGTTTCTAATCACTTATATTGGTTTATGTGTAATTTCTGTCCCTAGCCGTAGTGTTCTGGTCCTATTTATTGATGAGTTCCTACTTTCAGGTTTAGCCATATATGTAAGGTGAATTAATTTGATCTTGAGTTGGATGCCCCCCTAAGGTTTGCTGCTAAAGAAATACCCAAGTGAATATTTTGTATCTGGTGAACGTGGGCATGTGCCACAGAGACTGAAAATATTACAGGACTCAGTGCAGGACTAAGACTGTTTCCCTTGAAAGAACAACTTATAAATACGCAGAAATGAAAGATGCTATTCCTTGACAGATTCCTGAATTTTTGCCAAATAATGTTATAATGGCTAAAGCAGATCACTATCAACAGCCTTTGGCTCACATGCAGGAAACTTTGCCATGTGGAGCGGGGAGGAGGGGGTGGGGGGTGACAGGGCATAATATGTGGCCTCTTCATTAAGATTCTGAGCATAAAAATAGTAGAGTTGAAGCATAAAGGTTCTCCTCAACTAATTCAGAATGACAGTCATCCATCAACATGCAAAATGCTTTGTGATATTTGCCATCCAGTAAATTAATAAAGGATTAAGTCACAACTACCCAGAGGTTATTTTAAATCCTTATTGTGTAGCAGTGGTTCAAGGGAGTTTGTTTTTAAAAGAGCCTTGACTATAGTAACCTATCGTGTAATTGTTGGCACTGCATCAGGAAAAAATCCCAAGGCATCCTTTGCTCTGTTCTGCTTTGTAACAGCCAAATACTGCCACATTTGGCCTAGATGGTGGTTTTCTATGCCTTGAAAAAGGTCTAAACAAATATGAATTGCATAAGCCTACAATGCCACCTCAGCTTCCTCAGTCCTGCCCCTTCGTTCTTCAGTCTCATTTCATAGATTCATAGACATTAGGGCCGGAAGGGACCTTGCAAGATCATCAGGTCCAGCCCCCTGCATTTCATACTTTTTAAAGCAAAGGATTATTTTAGGCCTAATTGCTTGAAATTTGGAGAAGAGCAAATTCTATACAGTTAAATTGAAACTTTTTTTCTTCAAGGAAAATAGAATTAAAATTTAATCACATCGTTGATTTTTTTGTTGATAGAAATATTATAGGTATAGAAGTCATTGAATAACTCTGATCTATTGAAAGTAACTTGAAACTTGTTGGAATTTCATAAAATAAAAATACATCTGCTGGTCTCTCATGTGTCCAATTAAAACAGAAAACAGGATGAAGAGAATGTACCAGGAAACTAACATGTTTTATGTGTTGGAACTAGGCACTTTACTTTGACAGCTATTCAGCTAATTTTTACAGCCAGTATGCTTTTCAGCTTCCTCTGTTTTCTAATTTTAGTCTGTGCTTGCTACATCAAATACATTTCACATAGTATCAGTCCATATGCTACCTAGAACTTCATTTCACTGATACAAACCTTCTAGTTTCTAGCACAAATTATATCAATACAAAAAAACAGAATTTGTTTTAATTCTAAGCAGTTTATTACTCATTTCTAGAATTTTCTTTGAATTTGGCGATTGAGGGGTGTGTAAAAGCACCTCAAAACCAAAAAAATTGAAATTAGCACATGATAAGAACAATCTTTGTGTGTTGATTGGTCTGCTGTGGTCATGTGCATGTCACCACCCAGAATGTACGTGTCTATTGTGGTATCTTGTTTGTTAACACTAGACTCTGTCAACTTCACATAAGTCCACTTTGCTTTGTCAGTGTTTTAAAAAATAATTAAAAATAATAAAGAAGGGAGAATTTTTGTCAGTGTTACATTTATAGAAGACTTAGACAAGCTTTTGAATGTGGTGCATTACATTCAAAAGATTGTCTAACCCAACCATGCAGTTGGTCCAATAAAAGATATCACACACACAAATTCCTTGCCTCCTGTATACTTCTTAGACTATTATGGCTACCCACATCACTTGACTGCTACCACAACATGGTAAAAATAGTCAGATTTATTAGAAAATATATGGGAAACACTGGGGCTAGGGACAGAAGCTACACATAAACCAATTAAAGTGATCAGAAACTGGTTTAAACTTGTAACAGAACAAACGTTCAGTACACATAAACCAGTTTCAAAATGGCTGGAACTGGTTTAAGATAAACCTGGTTGAATGTAGTATCAGATTTAACTGATTTGGGTCAAACTGGTTTATAAAAGTTCTGTCCCAGAGCCCTTCCTGGTTCTAGTTCAATTGGAGTCCTCCAGCATCCCAGCATTTTGCAGCCCTGGGCTGGGCTGTGCTGTCTGCTCCAGAGAGCAGGGCTGGCCCTGCCCCTCTGCTCCCTAGCTGGAGCAGTGAGGGCTGGCTGACATGGAGATGAGGGGGTGGCAAGCCTGGCTGGGGATGCAGCCCAGTCTATGCGGGAGGACTGCCCCTCCCCCCCAAACAAACTCCAGCTGGAACCTGGGGACATATAGGGGAATTAAACACCCCTTCCCCCACTCAAACTTACTGCTAGCTGAAACTGTGGACCTAAAATCCCAGAGGCACCTGGAAGCAGGAAGAGGAAGAGATGTGCAACCCTGCAGAGTCCTGCTGCTGTAATTCTGCACTGCAAATCCTGGGGACCTTGGGAGCAGCAAGATTAGGAACTGAACATACAGCCAGAGAGCCATGCTCTAGTTCTCCTCCCTGCCTGCCTCACCCCGCCCCGCCCTGCCCCGTTTCTGGCCTATGCCACTGCAGGTATGTGGCTGCATTTCCTGAATCAAGGGTAAATGTCTGTTCACTTCTGTTTCAATTTAATCTGTGCATTTTAGACTAACCTGCATAGACTATTCAGCCTCGGGCTTTTTGACTGTCTGTATCTAGCCTGAGAACACAACTTCCAGTAAACAGTTACTAATGTCATGCTTAGGGGTATGTTATGACTTTTTTATTTAGATCCCAAAGATCCATGTTACTAGCAGACAGGACAGTTGAAAAGGCCACTTTAATTTCTCTAAATTTGTTCTCTTCTGCAATATGGGGACAATACTTATTTTTTCTTGCCCTTTGACTATATTGTCTGTGTAGCCAATAAGCTCTTTGGGGCAAATCATCTCTTACTCTAGATAGCATGATGCCTAGCACTATTGGGTCTATATTTCATTTGGGGTTTCTAGGCACTGTTATGAAAAAAACAATAATAAAAAGGTATCTCATGCTGTGTTGTATGTATAGGAGATGGAGAGCTCTGCCCATATTGAATTCATAAGAGCCTTAGCCAGATTTCATTGCTGTAGATACTGCTCTTACAGCTGCATTTTATGTTCTGGGGGTGTTGTTTGGTTGGGGTTTTTTTGAAGTTTAAGGCTGATTGTCAATTAGTTTGGATTTCCATACCAGATTATCTGGAATTCAAGGGTTTTTTTTTATTGTCTTGAGTAATTGTCTCTAGAGGTGACACTGAATGCCTTTGCAGTAGTTGTCTGTAGCATGATACTGGTCATTCCTTTTCTTTCTCTCCAGACACATTCTATGCTATGTGTATTTTGAGCAGGTTTCTATTTGAAGGTCTACTTATTTTCTTGTGGCCTGGCTTGGTAATGTCCATCACAACTGAACCCTGACAACTGATTTGAAAAGTTATTTTTCATGATGTGGAATCAACGTGTAGCTTATGTCAATTCGTGAGCTTTTGGCCGTCAGAGACATTACCAGGGATCACTACGTGGAAGTGGCTCTCATCAATCCCCAGTGCCTCTGATCTAGGAAACCCCTCATCGCTCACCTGTACCACCTGCACTCCGTTTCCAAAGGTTCTTCCCCAGATGACTGTGCTACACAACTATGGGAAGAACAGTGGGCCTCTGAGAACTGCAGATTCAAAACATTTATCCCAAACCCCTCTACAAGACCTCCCGGCTTCAATTCGGACAGACTGTCCTGGGTCTGCCTCAATAGGTTCCAAACTAGCTATGGCCAGCTCTTTCACAGGAAAAGTTTTGTTTCAAGGAAAGAAGTTATTTAGTGCTAAGAAAATACCTATGAAGAGCCCTTATTAGCAGCTCTAATGTTTCACGCAGCTGTGATGCTATCCCTTCACCTGGTTTCAGATTTCCTTACCAAGGACACTTATGATTTACATGATATAGAAGCAAGGCCCTAGCTGCTGTCTCACTGCCCTAGCGTTGCCTCCAAAGCAGTTCCATCTGTAGGTGGGGCTTGTCTCTTCACTTCTCTCTTCGCATCTGTCTGCATTTGGGGATTTATATCACCTTTTGATTGTGTCACTAAACTGACTGGATTTGCAAAGTAAAAGCCCAGAGTACCTGCCACATGGGGACAGGGGTGCTAAACATACATTCAGCAGCATAGAGTTTGGTGGGGGCCAGAAGTGCACAGAAGCATTTTGCTACCTCTAAAGCAAAGGCCTGCTCTTTGCATAGGGTTTAACTTATTATATGGTGATGAGAATTGACTTATGATAAATATCACAAAATTTACCTGTGAGTGTCTGAAGAAAATGTGTCTGCAAAATGCTTCTATGAACTTCTGGCTCCCACCAAACTCCATCTCACTGGATGCAGGTCATCATCACGTGATAGTAAGGCTTCCTATATGATGCACAGGCATGTGGACTGTTTCTTGTTTTAAAGCCCTTCCCTAACTGCTTTGGCTCAAATTTTTTTCCATCTCTAGGTTTTTTCCAATAGCTAGTGGGAAGCTTTTGCGTTTCCTTGTAGAAGTAGGATCCTAATCCATCCTGGCAATCCACAGCTCTTCTAATTTCTCAGTGGGGCACCCTGAGAAATAGATATACAGTTCTCCTATTCTGATACAGGCACCTATGATAGAATAATGTGGTAGGCGTTGCATTTACAATCTCCAGGACAGACTTTGTCAACTGCTAATGACCACTACTTTCTATGTCTCCCTTTATAACTGGTGTTGGGTTTTTTTCTTTACAAAAGCTAGCTAATTACTTATGCTCTGTCCTGTTCCATTGGGCATCTGTTTGGGTTTAATTTCCTGCCCCAGAGGGTGACTCCCTAGATTAGGTCTATTTCCTATAGGCATGCCATAGTGGTTGGAAGATTATTTGATTTTTGCAATTAAAATACTTATATAAAATAATAATGGTGACCTTTCCTGTAAAATAATGGTCTTTTCAGCTGTCTGGTCAGAGCAGATCGTCAGTGTAGTCTAAAAGAACCCTAACCAACAGTATCCAAAGGGGCATGCACACACTGGTAGTTGCAATAGGAAAAAGAAAGATTAAAATAATACTAGTTCTAATTTAAACTATAGGTAAGTAGTCTGAGGTGTGAAGGATCATACCAGGTAAAAGCATACAGGCAACTAAGTACTTAAACCACTTTTTTGCCTGCTTTAATTAGATAATTAGGGAATGTCCTGAAAAATACAAAGGGCAAAATCCTCTCTTCACTGTTAATTTCTACTATTGTTTTGTAGGCTATGCCCCTTATTTTGCAAGTAACTATAGGCTCCTGAAAGATATGTCAAGGCTAAAAGGCTTCTGGGAGAGCATAGCCTGCTTTTTGCTGCTTTTTTTTGCAAAAGCAGTAACCTTCAGAAAACCCTTTTAGGATGTGAAACAAGACTAACTGGTAACTATAGGCAGCATTGAGTACTAACACAGACAGAATATATCTAGACTCTACAATAAGGAAGAGAGAGGAAAATATATATAGAACAAATCATAATATTACAGTTAAGATTGATCATAGACTAATGTGTCTTTAATAAGTTAAAGTCATGATGGGTGTGTTTACACATACCCATACGGCGACATTGCTACTGCACCATGGTTTAGTACTTCCAGATATTTCCTTCTTTTGTGGCCAGTCTTGACCTCCACTTGATATCCTTTGGGCACATCTACATATGACACTATGGTGCAATACAGACTGCTATTGCACCATGCTTTAGTACAGGGGTTTTCAACCTTTTCTGGTCAGCGTACAACTGGTTGACAAGCGGCGGGGGGGGGTCTGCAGTGGCCGATCAACGAGTGGGGGGGGGTCTCTTGTAGCCAATTAACAACTGGGCCGGGGGGTCCCTCGTGTGCTCGTGGTGGTAAAACCATAAGTGCCAGAGGCGAAAATGCTGGTGAAAAAAGTGCCAGCAGTGCACAGCAGCACAAAGTGCTGGCAGCCCCAGCCCTGTTTCTCTGTGCTGCTGCTGTGTCATGCTGTGTACCCCCTGGGGATTTCCCAAGTACCCCCAGGAGTACGTGTACTCCCAGTTGACAACCCCTGCTTTAGTACTTCTTTTTGGTGAAATAGTGGCTAAAAATAACCACTTCATGGGCACATGTTGACGCATCCATCATGACTATAATATAATACCCATTGGGTGCATCTACATGTGACCTTTTGGAAGTACTGTGACATACACTGGGCTCACAATTATTTTTAGGCACTGCTTCACTGTAGTGTGCGCTATAATGAGGGAGCGCGCTACTATGATAAAGCAGCTGCTGGTCACATGTCGATGCATGTGGTCACTGTGTTGCACACTGCTATGGCAACGTAGCATCACATGTAGATGTGCCCTGTGGGTATTATGTGAAGGTCTAGGCTGGCCACAAAAGAAGGAAATAGCTGCATTTAAAATAGTACAAGTCTAGGCTAACCACAATGGGTCCCCTTTGTGATCTGGAAATAACTTGCATATAATTGCTATAATCTTGCTGGCTTGTTGACTGCATAAGGGCAAGAGGAAAAAAAAGGAAATAAAAGGAGACAGCCACAAGACGCATGGAAATTGAACATGAGCAAGGATCAACAACTGAAGAAGTGGTAGAATTTGATTGGATAACAGCGAACAAAGGAACTGTGAGGTATAAAAGAAGACGTTACATGGAAAGCAACTTGGGTACATAACACCAAAGACACCACTGTGCAGATGCACTGAAGCCCCCTTGCCTGACAACTTAATCTGGCCAGCAACATCATTGAGCAATAGACTACTCATCCCATATGTAATGTATCTGATCATTTCATTTTGCTTTAAGATGTCAATAAATCATATGTATTCTATATGACTGGAATGGTCTGAGATCTCATTTATTATTGCTGTCCAAGCCACCTCAAATCTACTTGCTGTTCTGTCACAACCCAGTGATTTTTGGTGCCTCGGCACAATGGGATTTTCTTGCCACATGAGAGCCTCTTGCACAGCGAGGGTTTTGCTGCACAGAGAAACCTCGGTGCAAGAGAGTTCCCGCCAATTTGCAGCCTTCTTTGCAGGGTGCATTTCTTCTTTGCAGCACAGAAATGCACGGTGCAAAGAGTTCCCGCTATTCGAATGCAAATTTGTGTCCCGCTATTGGCCAGTGCTAAATTATTCACACGTGGCGGCTAGTAATTGGCTCGCTGGCCGTTTAAAATTCCACGCGACTTCCGCCCAAGTCGAAGAACTTTGAGCACGCTGCAGAGTGCCTCTAAAGAGATCTGACTTGCGGCTAGCTGATCGATAGACTGATCACCTATCGATCTTTCTTCCCGTCGCCGAGCGCAATCCCAGACGTACCCTTTTCTCACCGGCTTTAATTGCAGACGGATTGACTGGCTTGGGCCCCCCCAGCTGGAACAACTCGTGTGGTTGTTCAGACGACTGGACCACCTGCGTCGTGATTGCAAGCGGCGTGAGTAAAGTTTTTTGCAACCGATAAATTGTGTCTGCCTCTCCATTCACCAGCCCGCCCTAACGTACGAGCAATTTCTAACTTAACTCGAGTCGGTTCTGGCCGTCCGAGACATGTTCAAGCGTAACAATCTAAAAGAAATTATTTAGGATTTATTGCCTTTATCAGTTTGCCCTAAAAGTACTTAGTATCTTTAAAGGAATTTGTAGATTTAGAGCTGCTATAGTCAGGATAGTTACAGATCCTGAAGTTCATTCCCTGTGTCCAAATTTTCCTTGTAAATTACAGTTGTCTAGTGGTTCTTACCCTATGTCATGGATTCACCCAGGAACCAAGTTGCCCTTTGGGGTTCACTGTGTGACATGCATGGGTAATCTCCTAAATTAGTTTTAATCCTGTGGTGTTTAGTCTCTATTTAGCTGGTGGGAAAGTAGGTTAAGTTTAGTAATGTTCATATCTATATGTATTGGATATAAATATATTTATTATATTTATATTGGCTATAAATATAATTTTGATATATCTTTACATTACACCATGTCTGCTTTAGTAAGGCAGTGATTGACTTGAGCGGCCTTTGACTGTTCACACTTACAAGAAACAATAGCTGAGAATTAGGGCCTTATGACACCTTACCCTCTGAGCTGAACAAATGTTGATGAGTGTGGGTGCATCTACATGTGCCATTGGGAAGCTTATTGCTTCACAGTTTATTGCTCTTGGGAAGGTCCTGGACATGCATTTTACATGTGCACCTGTTGCACTGCCCATTGAGCTGGGTCACAGCAGCCCTGGTATAGAACAGTAGTGGGCAAACTATGGCCCGCGTATGACCCACCACAACTCACATGCCCACCCCTGCTCCCCCCCACCCCTCTGCCCCCTCACACCTCTCCACTGTCCCCACTCCCCCCACCACCCACACACCTCACCCCCCCATATACAATATAAAAGAGTAAGACTTTATTTTGAGCTATTGTGCAATTGTCTTTATATATACTACTCAAAAAATACATAAATCAAGACAACAAATATTTTTTGCAATAAAATTAAAATGTTATAGTAGATGTTTGGTTTTTAGTATATGATTTCTTTTTTTATCTGTAATTTGTTAAAATGATATTTCTGAAAATTTTTTTTGTATGTGGCCCTCAACAGCTCACCAAAAGTCATTGAGTGGTCCACCAGCTGAAATAATTGCTCACCCCTGGTGTAGAATTGCCCTGGGAATGTGTCTCAAGTGTGCATACAGGGAGCATCTGGAGCGAGAGTACTGTTGCACCCTACAAAGAACTTCTCAAAAGTAGTGGAAGCTTTTTAATGTCTTTCTTTGTTTTTTTGGTCTGCTATTTTAGTGGTCACAATAACAATTTGCCTTATTAACGGAACCTGAGCCATATGTGCATCGGCCCATCTAGAGTGTCACTGCTGAAGTTTATCATCCAGAGTGATGTGTAGCAGTGATGTTTGAACTCTTTATGCTCAGTTTGTGTGAATTACCTAAACCAGATATGGCTTCCAGAGCTTGGCAATAATGTGCTTAGAACTTGATGTTCTGCAAACCACCTTGGTTTTTCTACCTTCTAATGCAGCTGTATATGTCAGCCCAGGTCCATGAATGTTTTGTGGAGGTGGCCTGAAGTTCACCATGCCTACTTAGCAGCCTGTAGGAAGACTACCCCACTGCCTAATTCCAAGCCCTGTATTTTCCATTAAATGCCTTCTGGAAATTGAGGGCTATCCTCTTTATCCTGGGGCAGAGAGACCTCTCTGAAATTTCTCTAGAAAACCAATGGGGTATTTGGCTACTGCTCATCTCCAAAGGTCTCAGAAGCAACTTAGAAAGTTATTCCAGTGAGATAGAAGGCACTTAATTTTGTTCCCAACGAGACAGGAGCAAAACTGTCCTGGTTCTGCTACTAGCTGCTGAGTGAAAGACTTGGAGAAGATATAGCCTTTACAATCCTTTGTATAAGGTGAACAGCATATCCACATCCTGTGATATAAAATCTAAGTTTAGAAGATCCCTGGTCCTTAAGGAATGCTTTAAGATGTGACTGCTTAAACTAATGCTGCGAGATTTGCTGGAGGCTGCAGAGGCCTTAAAACTAACATTCCAAAGGAGACATGATGTCCTCAGTGCACGGGTAACCTGAATCCCTACGATCACTCCACAAATATCAAAATCGTTAGCTATTTCATTGGCATTCAAAATATGTAGGTCTAAATAGTAATTTTCATGTTATGAATATTTGCACAATACATTATGTGCGTTGTTTTGCCCCTTGTGAGTGGATTTAGCAAGAGCAGGGAGGTATTAGCCCCCATTTGTTTTCCAGTCTGGCCTTTCAACTGTCAAGTGTCCTGTCAACATGTAGTTGCTAAGACTATGGATACTTTTTTAGATGTTGGCTGATGGGCACCATCAGAATAGAATCCTGAAACCATCCTGTTTTGGCTGGGTATATGTGTTTAAATGTGCTGGGAATTCATAATCTTTTTAGTCATGTTAATGTACTTTTTTAGATAGAGTGGTTGAGGGCTGGAGTGTCATGGGCACTAAGGTGTAGGGTTAATAGGCCAGAGATTGCAAGTTCGGGGCCATAGTGGAAGTGTTTTATGCCCCAGCCTGTCAGATTCCAACAAACCTGTGAATTCTGCTAAAAACCGCGTCACAAGGACATGAAGAAAGAAAGATAGGATGGTATATTTAGCTGTTGAAGTTGGCTTTAAACATTTATTTTTCATGCATGGTAAACTCATTTAAAAATGGAAGTGCCTCTAACATCCTATGCACCTGCCATATTTACTCAGTATAAATTATACTTGGATCTAGAGTGGAGAGTCAACAAGCTGTCCTGGTACAACTGCTTGCAATAGCGACTCTTATAGTGCTTTGCAACTTGGTGGCAGGGCAACTAGTAATAAGCTTGTATTTTTGAGCAAAACAGCCACCCTGGGGTAAGCTTCAGGCATACAATATATATATGTTTTGTTCCCTGATTTCTCCCAGGATTGTTGTACACCAGACTTAATTAACTTACAGAGGTGTAGGGTGGAGCATCATCTGTTTGCTCTTTTTTACACTGGCACACATGTAGTGTGTGTCCATTGTCGGAGAAACTCTGTCTCATGTATTCATCATGTAGTGCTTAGGGGAAGGTTTTGAAGGGTTCCTGGAAATATGTTCAGTAACATGGAAAAGAGATGAGGACTTATTACAATTTTTGCTTTTCCCTTCTACAGATACTAATATGGTTAATACAGGAGATATGAATGGTTCTGGCAATCTGATGGATTTTCTGGATGAACCTTTCCCTGATGTTGGGACTTATGAAGACTTCCACACCATTGACTGGCTAAGAGAGAAGTCCCGTGACACCGACAGACATAGAAAAGTAAGAGATGTCGGCGTAAACACACACATGAACATACCAACAAAAGCCTTGGTAATATGCATCCCTAAAGCAGAAAAATGATATTTCCAGCATTGTTAAAAAATATTTTGAGTTGGACATACAAAAAGGTGGGAATAATTTACCTTTTGTAATTCATCATTTCATCTATCAATACCAGAAGAAAAAGAGAGGGAAAAACCTACTGAATGTGAAGGTTCAGAGCTAAACCGAGTAATTGTTTTGGCTGACAAATTCACCTTAAACAACTTTGTTTCACTGGCTAACAAATGCACTGGAGACAAAAAAAAAGGAAAAAGAAAACCTGATTGATTTTATGGGGATAGTGATGAAGTTGATGGGGATACTGATGAAGTTGTTTAATAACTGTCTTGCCTTATGAACATGATACAACAAAATTTAAGTTTGTCTGAATTAGCCTCTATATGTATATCTTTCAGATTACAAGCAAAAGTAAAGAATCCATATGGGAGTTCATCAAGAGCTTGTTGGATGCCTGGTCAGGATGGGTGGTGATGCTTAAGATAGGACTTCTGGCAGGTCTGTGTCTATTAGCCAAAGTGGTGTGTCCAAATGTCTTTCTTGCAGCTTTATGACTGACATCTGCTTATGTTTCACTAACTTTCTCCAGTCCCCAGTGTTTTAACACAGATGAGATAAAAAGACAGTTGTGCATCTAGGCATCTATAGTGCTTAACGAAAAATTCACTTGGAAAGTCTCCCGCTGAGTGCTGACCTAGAAAAAAGGCTATTAATGAGTAATGTGATTTCCGTGTTACTTCTGAAAATAGGCTGAGTGAATGTGTCTTGCCCTTGAGGAATGGTTTTGACTCTCAAACCCTGAATCGTGTGTTCTTTTATTCTTGACCTTGGTTACTTTAATTCTATGAATAGATATTTTCATGCAGGATTGAGAGTATTTGGTAGTATACTGTCGAAACGTAGCTCTGTAATACACTGGATTCATTGTAGATCGAGAGTTATCTCTTTATACGCACATGAAAGGAAAACAGAGTTTCTGACTAAATTTCAGATCTGCTCCCAAACCAGGCAGACATTACATATTTAACAACCTGCTCAAACTTGGATAGGAAATTCATTAATTTCCTGAGTTGTCCTGTCTCCTGCTCAGTTTAGTATGACTTCCAGTTTGGAAGGCTGCACTCACATTATCAAGTTGAAACAGCTGCCTCTAACATTTTCTAATCATGTTTCATTTATGTCAGTATGATCGTGCATCAGTCCTCTCAGTAACAAAATGATACAATGTCCATGCAAAAACTAGTGTGACTACTTTGCTTTAACATGCAAAATTAACCACATAGGCCACATCCAGATGAAAGCAGCTGTGCAGTATGTGGTACAGCAGACCCATCTGTGGCACCATGCACTACACATTCAGGTGTTCTCCACAATGCAAGATAGCAGTATAGGTAGGGTTTACCCCAGGAGATCCTGGGGTCAAAAAAACCCATGCAAAAAAAAAAAGCAAGGCAGCGCAATGCAGGGACAGTGCATGCCACCCAAAACCAGAGCTGGTTAGCCAGATCCATGCTATGGCTGCCAGCCAGGCTCTGAGTGGCAGGATTGCCACTGCTGCAGCCCCAGAAGGCCCCCAGGATCCTAAGTAAGGCTGCTGAGGTCAGCACAATTGCTGACCCTAGCTTCTTCTATACCACTCAGGGTAATCTGCTGCACATTAGAGGGTGTGTGGCACAGGCATTCCTTGGAGACAAGTAACAGTAGCACAAGGTGTGCCTCTGCTTCTTGTCCCCAGGGAAACAAGAGTCCATGCACGTGTGGACGCGGCCATAGGGTGCATCTAGATGAGCATGCACGTGCAGTTTATAGCACTGCAAACCTATCTGTGGTGCCCAATGGCAATGCATAGGGGGTACACATAGGTGCATGTACACCACCTGAGATCAGCTGTGCACCCCCTGGAAGCACCAGCCATGAAACCAGAAGTGCACTTCTAGTTTTGCCGCTGGCTTAGCGATCGGCCACTGGGGGACCCTCCCTCCTGCCCCCTGTTGGTGATCTGGTGCCCCCCCCAGACTCTGGAGGTAGCAGTCACCCATGGTGGTGCTACAGACCACATGTACTGCACATGTAGGTGTTTGCCATGCTACTAATTTGCAGCAGAGTGGGGGGGGGGGGGGGAGTGGGGGGTGGCGTGTGAATATTTGGGGGGGGGGGGGGGGGGGGGGGCGAAGAAGGGGGTTGACACCAAGAAACCCTGCTGTCAAGAAAACCTGTGCCTGAAAAAGGTGGGGAAGGAAGGAGGATGCATGTGGCAGCAGTGCGGGGCCACCCAAATCCTGGCTACTGCTGGAGTCCCGTGAAGCCCCCAGGACCCCAGGTAAAGCTGTTGGGGCCAGCCCAAGTGCTGGCACCAGCTTCCCCTGCACCACCCGGGGCAATTGCTGCACACCAGGGGGGGTGTGCACAAGTGTTCCCCAGGAACAAGTAGCAGCATCACAACTATGTGCTGCTGCTATTTGTCCCCAGGGAAACACATGTGTTTGCTCATCTGGATGCAGTCATACAGAGGTATTTTTGTACCTCATACTTGTACCTCATACTTATTCCTATTTTTATAAAAGTACTTAGAAAGATCTCTTTTATTCCAAAGTAGAATGAAAATTAATCCTGAATCCTTGAAAGTTGCTGCAAAAAGTCCTCTGCTCAGCTTTAGCTGTGGTACATCTAGGCTAAGAAAAGAGGTTGAGAGTAAGTTGTATAATTTATTAGAAAAATTCACCCTTTTCCACAGCATGGCTACAGTTTAACACCTTTGACCTTGAACAGTTAAACTGATGGAGCTAAACTCAGGAAAATGTTGCAATTCGGTTACAAGGTTGTTGGTTGTAGCCATGTTGGTCTAAGGACATAGTCAGTTAAGGTTTTTTGGGTAAATGTGATATCTTTTATTAGACCAACTAAAGAGTTGGAAAAAACTTCTTTGTAAGCTTTCAGACACAAACACCCTTCTTCAGGCATTGGGATGACTCTGCTCACAATTGTAATTATAACCCAATTGTAATTAGGTTGGCATTAGTTATCACCTATTAACTACTCAATAACACCCCTCCACCATTTCGATGACTGCTATGCCACTGACCACACATTGCAACATTTCCCTATAGGGGTGTCAGCCTCTTTATTCTCTTTAGCAAGATGCCAACTCCAAACACACCAAAGTAACACTCGCAGTTCTGTTCTGGATGTACTTACCCGCTGTCATCCTTATTAGGCATGTCTTGATGTAAAAAAAAAGGGGAGGAAGATAAGCCAGTGGGTATGGTAGAGTTTGAAGACTCTGCCATAGACTTCCCATGTGATTTTGAGCAAGTTACTTAGGTCCAGATTTTTAAAAGTACTTGGGCTTTGTTTTATTTAGGTCTAAACCCCATCTAACTCATTTAGGGTTGGTACCTCCTTAGCATCTTTCAAAATTTCTTTCTGTTTCAGTTCTCCATGTATAAAATGGAAGCATGATACTCCCATGTAGTAATGTTACATGGCAGGAAAGGAAAATGGGCCTAAAGGACCTTGGGCATAGGTAATGAACTAAATATTGATATATTGCTTTCTAAGTATTAGTATATTTTCTCTGGCTCACCCCTGTTGTCTATTGTGCTTGGGCCAACCTGGTGACAAGTAAAAACTGTAACCAGCTGAAGGTATATTTCATGTAGAGATGAGAAAGCCAACAAGAAAGTGTCTCTTTTCTAAGATGTATGAAAATGTTTTAACATTCACTGTTTAAATGAATTTATCTCAGCTGAAATCACATTATTTTTCAATTTATTTCTTATGTTATTTCACCAATCCAGTTCATAGCAAACCATTTCCAAATGTTTATGGAAAAATACGTTTTAAAAGCATACATTTAGTGTTCTGATCGGGAGGTTGTGAAGGGACAGTTTTGGGCATTTTCAGGTAATGGAAGGATGACATCTGAATTCTGTAATTTCCTGAATTTGGAGTGATTTGTACAACATCTTCATTTATTTTTCATGGCAGGATATCTGGAGTATTTACAAGGAAGGTGTCTTTTTTCTTGTATTCAATATTCTGAGCTTTTTCAATTTGTTAGTTCAGATCTAAAGGATAAGTTACATACAGTTGTATAAAGACTGTATACCCAGTCTGGTATACCCAGACATACCCAGTTGAAATATATTGTCTTCCCCCTTTTTATGCCTAGCTGTCTAAACCAGTGGTGCTTAGAGCCCATAGGCCAGATCCCACCCAGGCCATGTCATCTAGCCTGCAGGCCATGTCATCTAGCCGTGGGCCCCAAAATTTGGGGACCAGTTTCAAAATGAATAGCCACTCCCAGCTGCCAAATTTTGGGGGTTGAATGTCGTGGCCCTGTGACTGTGCCTGTGTATGGTGGGGGCCGGTGCATGGGGTCAGTCTGTGACTAGATTCAGGGTATGGGACTGGACTGGTATGTGGTTGGATCTGGCATGCAGAGTTGGGCCAGTGTGTGACCAGACTGGCATGCTGTATTGCACCTACAGACCAACCTTGTACATGGGATCCAGTCTGCAGACCAGCTCTGTGCCTCTTACCCAGCCTGGAAGATTTAAGGGATCTTAATTTTCCTGCAGGGCTGAAAGATTTAGCATTACTGAACTAAACAGATCAGCTGCATCTTCCTTTGAATTTTACTTGCACTTGTGAGTGGTTATCAGCACTTATTAAAATCTGCCCTATAGTCTTTTAGTATATAGACCTATAACTAACTTGTTAGCCCCCACAATGCTGCTCAGGTGGCTTATTTAGGCTTTCTGTGTTTCGTTTTTCTTATCTGATAAATAATCATTTTAACTTGTGTGACACCAGGGCTTTGAGTTCTACAGACAGATAGAAGTGATTCAATGTGAGCACCTTAATTTTGCAGATAGCACTATTAAACACATTTTCTGAGCAGCATTATAGTGTAATGAATGAAATGTGAGTCTATCATTCAGAGATCTAAACGTTTGCCCTCAATCCTGCCACAAACTCCCTTTGTGACCTGCAAGAGTCACTTTATCAGGCAAAACAATCTGATAGCCTGCCTTCATTTACCCCATCCAAAGGTGTCACAGCTATTGAATTACTAGCTATGCCATGTTGGAAGGCATTTCTAAGTGAAGCTTTTAGGGAGTCTTGATTGTTCATCAGTAGATGGGGTAAGACCAGAACTGTGTACATTTTGGACAGATACAGAAGGTCCCTTGTGTCAGTCTCAGCTCTTACATTTGGGCAATATTGATCATTTGGGCATTATTTAAAGAATTATAGTCTCCTGCAAAATGCAATTAGTCAAATTCATTAAGATCAACAGCATCACACTGATTTACAGCAATCTTGGACGTGGCTCAGAGTTTACACTGAAATTCAAGTAGCTGGAAAGGGCACACAACAAAAACCCAAGCTCTTTACAAAAGTAGGCACTTTGCAACTCCATTTCTCCCCTACACATCTCTAGTGATTTCATGTGACTCTTACCAGCATATCTGTGCTTTCCTATAGACTGGAGGCAGAGCCTTCCAATATCATGCAGTTCTTTAGTATTATCATTTTTTGCTACCATGGTGATAAGCATTACTCCTCTTGCTAAAATTATAAAATGTTTCTCTGAAAAAGGCTGGCAGCAACCAAACTGATAAAAAAAAAAGGTTGCGTTACCACCTGAGTAATTTTTCATTTTCTTTTCTTGTTGAAACAGAAACTGAAAAAAAATGTCTTGAATCAAATGAATTCAGAATTGAAGTCAGCTGAGAGCTGTAACCAGAGGACTATTTGGTAAAAGGCAACTATAGCCAACCTCAGGTCTCCATTTTAGCTTATTAGCAGTGTATGAAAACTAAGCATTTTGGAATTGTCAGAGCAAACATTTTGAGATTTTCTAAACATTCTGTTGGTTTCATTTCTATTGAAATTATTCAGTTAATTTGACCCTCGTCCACCCATAATAACCTGAAATGGCATTTTTCTTTGAATAAATGATTAGCTAAATATCTAATATAATAAAAAGCTTAGTCTGTCTGTCTGTGTGTCTGCCGCCAAGAGGGTGGGCAGCCCTTGGCTGCATGGCCTGGGCTGCACGGGCCCAAGTTTGATCTGCTGCCACGGAAGTATGTGGCAGTGGTGAACAGGCCTCAGATGCCTGAGCAGCAGGGCTTCCCCACACCTCCCTGCCTGAGGGCAAAGGCGGGGATCACGGTAACGGCGCGGGCCAGGTGGATGTGGAGCGGTGGGGGGGTGGGGGGGGTAGAGCAGGGCAGGACCTGGAGTGGCCAGGGAATGGTGGAGCAAGACCAGACCCAGAGCAGTGGGGAGGAGGCATAGAGTCGGGCCAGACCTGAAGCAGTCAGGGGTTTGGAGTGGGCCTGGACCCAGAACAGCTGGTGGGGGGTGTGTAGCATGGCTGGACCTCAAGTGGTGGAGGTGGGGTGGAACAGGGCCAGACCCAGAGCAGCAGGGGTGGGAGCATGGGGTCAATATTAGCTCAGGTTTGCACCAGTCACGGGTTCAGGCCAGCAGGAGCCTGGCCTGGAGGACTGAAAGGTAAGAATCCCTGCCTCTCACCAGTTCTGGGTTTCCCCCTAGCCCCCCGTTCCCTGGGCCTCTTCTGGTTCCCCCCACCCTTGGGGCTCCTTCCACCCCTTCCTGCTTACAAGTAATTGGGGGAGGGGGCAGTGAGCAGGGGTCTGGGGTGCTGGGGAGGCTGGGGCGGTAGGGGCAGTGAGTTTAATCCAGGCCAGCAGGGTAGGGGGGCAGTTGATGTGTTTACACTAATGTGTAGTCTAGAGTGGCTACATTTTAGTGTAACACAAGCTGAGTAACATGGATCAGAGAGAATCCTGCCCTGGACTGGCATAACTTTGAGCCTCCTAATGAGGATTTCAAACTAATTTCAGGTGTTAATATGTGGACCACGCAAGTGTTAAGAGCACTGGGAGCTGCCCCAAATTACCATGTAACAAGCCCCTGTGTAGTCGTGTCAGTTGGCCACTGGATGTCACTGTTATGCTGTATAATTATTTGGAAGAGCTGTCTGTGGGATGAAAAATAAGTCTCATAAAGAGATCCTTGGAGATCTCAGAACAACAACAGAGTCTCTCTATGCCTGAAGAAGGGTACTTGTGCCTGAAAGCTTGCAAAGAACTTTGTTCCAACTACTCGGTTGGTCAAATAAAAGATATCGCATCTGCCCAAAGAACCTTGCCTCTCATAAAGAGAGGATTTTCTGAAAACATTTATGCTTGGGATTTGAGTTACTGTTCAAGATATACACAAGTGATGATGTTTGGGTCCCTTTGAAGTGACTGGCTTTTCTGCAACAGATTTAGTAAAGCAGGATTTCTCCCCTAGTATTCATTTTACTACTCGGGTCACTCTCTTTGCATATCAGCATGTACATATCAAGTCTAATGGGAGTATGTGCAACCACCACCCACCCACCATCTGCAGTGCAGAACTGTTTCCCTGATCTTGCAATCTGATACGTACATGTGCACCCCTCTGCCTGTGTGAGTCCTACTGACCTCTCTAGAGCTGTGGTAGCCCAATCAGCACGCCTGCATGGATCAAATTGCAGGATTGGGTCTTATGTTTGTATATGCAACGATTCCCTTTTGTCAGGTGCTGAGATAAGGTGTGTATCATGGTATTAAAAAGAAACATTGCTAAATAAAATATAGAAGCAGACATTTTGGTTTGGCTGAGGTCCCCTACTAACTTGCTACTATTTACCATAGGTATTTGGTGTATTTGCACTTACCTTGTAATGGGGCCTCCAGATCAAACATTTCACATACTATTATTAGTTGAATATATTTTCTACTTAGCTGTGGTGTTCCCTTCATTATTTATTTCCTGATTTTTTTTCCCTTCAGGCACTTTAGCTGGAGTTATAGATTTAGCTGTGGACTGGATGACAGACCTGAAAGAAGGTGTCTGCTTATCCGCATTTTGGTACAGCCATGAGCAATGCTGCTGGACATCTAATGAAACCACATTTGAAGACAGGGGCAAATGTCCCCAGTGGCAGAAATGGTCTGAGCTTCTAGTTAATCAGTCTGAGGTAAACCACTTAGGATTGGAATGGGAAGAACTAAACAACCTTAGAAACATTTTTTTTTTCCTACTCTTTTTTTCTTTGTTTTGACAATCTCTCCAAGCGATTCTTCCAATTCAGACAGTAATGAGCTGCCAATATGTTAAAAAGGCATTCCCACAAACATTTCCTGATTAGCCTGGCTAAGAACCATGTCTCAGTGATAAATGCATGGCAGAAGGAAGGGCCGCAGGAATGAAAATGTCTCTCTTCTGTATACTTACTAAAAAAGCTATCCATGACCAAGAAAGCAGGCGACTCCACTTGGCAACCAAACTTTCCCTTTTAAAAGCATTTTTCTGGAATAAAGTATAGCACGTTTCTGGAAATTACATGAGGGGGAAATCCTCAGAGCTATGAAAAGGGTATGAAAGAATAAGTTGGAGCTGCATACAAGATGCTTTTTCGGCTTTGGAAAATCACCTTCTTATGACAATCCAGGATTCAGTTACTGATTCGAATCCTGGACATAGCCCAGCATTCAACTTGGAAAAAATGGAATTTTTCAATGAAATAAATTTAAAAAAAATGCATTTTTGTTCAACTGAAGACTTTTTGCTTGACTCAAAATGAAATGATTCCTTTAATTTAGTCCTCTGTGCCAACTTTGTTCCAAATTTGTGAAAAACCTGGGTCTTGCCAAAGCCACATTCTCTTGGCAAATTTACTATTTGTCAAAAATTTTTGCCTAGTGTTATTAGTCGCATCTTAATTGTGGGGTAAGAATGATATATATGGAGAGAAAATGGATTGACTAGAATGATGGGATTATTTTCCATCAGCAATTTGTTTTAAAAATATCTAACATTTGGTAACATTTGATCCTTTCAAAATAGAAAGAAAAAAACAAGTGGTGGTGGTACTGGGGGTATTATGGAGTTGAGGCACTTTTATGGGCCACAGGGCTTATTCATCTGTGTTTTACATTGTGTCAGGGTTCAGAGAAGGGATTGTTACTGATCAGTCGGCGAGACCTCCCCAGCTCTTCCTTCAGTTCAGCAGTAGAGTTTTGGCACTCTGGAGTCTCCAAGAGCCTCTTCATTACTATACAGAAGTAGTTTAATAATTCTTCACTTTAACTTCAAAGCTGTTGATGCTGGATTACATTATTTGTAGACGTTTATGGCCCAGTTTTCCAGATATGCCAAGCAGCACTAGCTGTGACTGACAACAACAGGAATTGCGAGCTGCTCAGTATTTCTGAAAGTTTATCCTGTTGGATGCCAAGCAGGAGCTTCCAGTGTACAGCTGAAGATGCACAATGCTAAGCTTTATTGTATGTGGCACTTGGAATCGTGTCAAGTTCAAGTGCCGTGACAGGGGTCCTAAATCGATAGTTGTTTCTTTGTAACAATCAAAGAATCATTGTCCCTGTAACAATGGCCAATCAGTAGAGAAGTTGTAATTTATTAGAAACTGCACAGCTGGACAAGAGGTAGGAAGGGAGAAGAGGTGAAAGAAGTTTTATTATTTTAGGTGTTGTATAGGGGGGACCATCAGCAAGTCCCTGGAATATTCTTAGCCTGAAATTTTCATAGATTTCATAAACATTAGGGCTGGAAGGCACCTTGGAAGATCACTGAGTCCAGCCCCCTGCCCCAAGGGCAGGAAGTCAGCTAGGGTCAACGGATCCCAGCAAGATAAGCATCCAAACACTTCTTAAAGCCATCCAGAGTAGGTGCTTGCACCACCTCTGGAGTGAGTCTATTCCAGGCCTTGGGGACTCAGACAGTAAAGAAGTTTTTCCTAATGCCCAGCCTAAAATGGTCTTGGGGGATTTTGTGACCATTGGACCTTGTCATCCCTTGGGGTGCTCTGGTGAACACGTGTTCCCCCAGGTCCTGATGCGCACCCCTTATGTACTTGTAGGCAGCCACCAGACCACCCCTGAGCCTGCGCTTTTCCAGGCTGAAGAGTCCCATGTCTCTCAGCCTCTCCTCATAAGGTCTATTTGCCCTCTGATCATGCGCATAGCTCTTCTTGAGACTCTCTTAAGCTTCTCCATGTCCTTCTTGAGTTGTGGAGCCCAGAATTGGATGCAGTACTCCAGTTGCAGCCTCACCAAGGCTGAGTACAGCAGGAGGAAATGTAAACAGAGAATATCCTCCAGGATGTTTGTGTCTTTTATAACAACAGAAACTCAACAACAATAACTAGAAGCTAGATGGACCCTGCTGACAGCATTATGGCTGCTTTAAGCTTAAGTAAGTTGCCCATGAGAATCTGGATACAGCTTATGAAATCCAACAACAGTGTTTTAATTATCATCTTTCTATAAAACTCCTCCAAAAGCATATTCTTGATTTAAATGATATGGGAAAACATGAGCACCAGCCAGGCATACACCATATTATGATTTCTTGCCTACTCCTTGTAGGGAGGCCAACTATATTGATTGTACCTTTAGCTGTACACTGCTTCCTTGAGCCTGGTGGGAATTTTCTGATGCATGAGAGTTTTATCAGAAAATGTCCATTTGTTAGATCTGAAATTTCCCCCCAAAACATCTCTGGCTCCAGGAATTTTTTATCAAATCACATGCAGGTTTCACGCAGGAAACAGCTTCATTTTCTGTCAGGATGCTGAAGACCCTGGGATTCCAATGCTGCCCTGCCCTGCCCTGCCATGCAGACTGCCCCCTGGCTTGCCTGTGGTCAGGGAGCTGGGAATTTGAAAGACTTGTGAGTCTTTGTTCTGACTAGAGCTCAGCCTTCAGCTGTCTGGCATGGAGATTTGCATTCCTGAAAGCCCTTTGAGAACCTGCGCTAGCACCCAAATGAAGTAGGTGGGAGCTTTGAGAATCTGATCTCCCAGCCATAGAGCTCAAAAACCATGGCATCTCCACTCTAAACAGAGTTCATCTAGTCCAATAGTTCTCAGTTTCATTAGACTGTAGGCACCCTCGAAAAAATGCCAACTCCTAATTTTCACTCATTTTTTGTGTACAGAAAAATAATAGAGCAATTCTTGTTTCAGAGAATTCAGAAAGATCATAATACATCAAAACATTTTTAACACTATGGTTTCCTATTTGAAATCTCTGAGAACTAGCATTGTGTGGCATCCTGCAGCATCACAAAAGCATCTCAAAGCACCTCAGGGTGCCATGGCATCCTGGTTGAGTATCCCCGAGATAACCTTTTCAGAATGTCAGCTTCAGTATGCTTCCAGCATCTTGTGGAATATGTTGTGTTTTGGAAACAACTTGTGTTTCTAATTCATGGGAAATTTCCAAAACTTTAATTTCATCACTGATTCCAACCAGTGAGAGTGAAGTGTTTGTGTAACATGTAGCAAATAACGACAGCATTTTCAGTTTACATCTGGACAAGGAAGATATACAAAGAAATGACTTTATTATACTCTGTCTATTGAATTAAGAAGCAAAATCACAGCTTTTAACCTGAAGTTTTATGGCCAGATTCTCATTGGTTTTGCTAGTAATTGTGGTCTTTGGAGCTAATCCAGATTCATACTGAGAGAAGAATCTGGCCCTAGGGCAGCAAATTCAGACTATCCTCTAGGGGAGTAGTGAATATTGCCATAGCTGTCTCTAATTGAAAGCACTAGAAGACATTCATGAGGAAATGAAACAAATACACTTCAGCTGTAGCAACAAAGATCCATTATGAGTATGGATGGGTGTCAGTCATGGTAATTATGGAATCCGTGACTTCTTAGTCTTTGGGTCATGGGGGCTGATATCAGGCTGCTTTTCTGCTGTTATCAGCAAGACCAGTTGCTGACATTTGAGGGCACAAGGGGAAATCAGTAAATTTCCCTTCCCCCAAATACATTCTTCAAGACAAGTAGCGCAATGTTGGTGCAGCATTCTCTACTCTTTATTTGGACAGAAGCCTGGGGAGTGATGTTGGAGTTAGTAAATGTTGTTAGAAGCCTGTCATTACCCACTTGGCAAGCAGGGAGCCAGGCTTGCTTTGCCCTTTCAGAAGGCTGGAAAATGGGTTTGTCAGCACTGGGAATTAGAAGAGCATGGGAATGGTTAAGACATACTTCCTTGGTTGTCACACATGGAACACTGTCAGCATTCTCATCCTCTACTGCAGAAAAAAGCAACGCATCACACATTGCAACTGCATCTCCTCGCCTTTCCCTTTCAATGCCTTGCAGTTTGAGGTCGACATGAGAGTCTATTTGAACCTTATAGAGTAACTAAATACAGTTTCAGTTCAGAGTTCTTGTAAGTAGATGTTTGTGAAAAGTTTATAAAGAAATACAAATCTACATGCACTGACCTCCCATCCATAAGCTCTTCGGTATAAAGAATGTCTATTTATTGAAGCCAGGACAGAAGTGAGAGGTGCACCTAGGTCCTGTGTTTTCTCCAATTAAAGATGTTACATAAATTAGCTGCAGAAGGCACATATAAAGCACTACATTTCATGAAGCCAACAAATAGTCAAAGCAGCTCCTTGTAATTCTTCTCGAAAAGTTACCAAGCCTTCAGGTTATCTGTCTTTCTTTAGTAGAGTTTTCCAACTTCTGTGAAATCAACAATAGTTGCTCTGACCTTCTGGGCTAGGGACAGACATTACACACAAACCAGTTTAAGTGATCAGAAACTGGTTTAAACCTGTAGCACAACAGATGTTCAGTAAACATAAACCAGTTTGAAAATGACTGAAAGCAGTTTAAGATAAACCTGGTTAAATGTAGTATGAGACTTAACTGATTTGGCTCAAACCAGTTTATGCAATGTCTGTTCCAGACACCTTGCTGGTTTAAGATAAACCAGACAACCCCAGCATCCCAGTATGCTCTCTGGGCTGGGCAGAGCTCTCTGTTTCACAGCAGGCCTGGCCCCTCCCCTCTGCTTCCTGGGTGCAGCTCAGGCAGAGATTTGCAGAGTGCTCCCCCCCTCCCCCTCACCACTCCCTGCTAAGCAGGAATTCCTCCCCCTCCCCTCTGCCTTGCTGAGGAGGTGTCCATGTATTAGCTATCAGACCACATGCTGGCTACCGTCTATGCTGAATCAAGAGGCAGAATCAACAGGTAGCTGGTAATGTCCATCTGTTGTTTTCTTAATGGGGTGATAACACTGAGTTAAGGGATGATAAACACTGTTATCAATTCCCTGCTAGGCTAATCAGAGCGTCCTGCTGGGGTCTGGCCACGCCCCCCCTCAGCTCAGCCCTGTGGAAGGGATGAGTAGGCTGCTCTAGCACCCCTCACCTTCTAGCCTGAGCCACTGCAGGAATGTGCCTGCATGTCTGGGATGTCTATGAAGTTACAAACTACTAGGTTTAGCCTAGTTAGATTAGACTAACCTGCAAAGATTGAATTGATTCAGGCTCAGGCTTTTTGACTGTCTGTCCCTTGCCCTGGTGTTTATCTAGAATTTGTCTTTATCATTGCTTCTCCCTTGATATAAACCAGCTGTTCATCTCTGAGACCTGACAGCTTTCTTTTTCCAAAGGTCCTTCTTATATGGATAGATATTTTGTGCTCAGCAATAACATTTGACAGTTTTCAGTTCCAATTCCTTTATCTTTTGGATGGTAGCTCTGAGTCTCAGGGTCTCATCAAAGTCTATTCTGCTTTCAAATAATACAGACCTAGGATGCAAGGATCATTTTTAGCTCAATAGGTCTTTAATTTAACCTTATCTGAGACTGGCTTAAAAGTGTGTCTGCATAATATATTTTAACAGAGGCATAGCTAACAATTTCATACCCTGGGTAAAAAAGGGAGACATAGCAAGTGTTAAAGAATGTCACGTGGTGGGCTCCCCACACCCTGGCTGCTGTTGCCACTGCATGGCCATTCCCTCTAAATTGGTGCCCAGAGTTGGTGCCCCACCCTTGTTTCACTACTTCATTGTAAATATAATTACCTGTTACCACCATCCACATTAAATGCAACATGTATTTTATGTCATATAGTATGGTAGGTATTTAATGGTGTTTTAAATATTGTGCCAGGATCATCAACCCAGTAACCTCTGAAACCTGTAATGCTTAAAAACCCCTTTTATATGTTTTTCTGCAGGTGTCAGTGTTATACCTGGTTGACAGAACAAGCAGTTTCTTATTAGATGTAGCATTATTCTGAGGTGAATACTGACAGTACATGGAGGCTATGTACTGTCAGTATTCTCCATAGCCAACATTGTCTCCATAGTCTAAGTATATTTGGTTCCATTTGGCAATCTCCTCTTACCCATGTAAAGGAAAAAAAATCCTTATTAATTAAGAAGCCACTGATAACATTCAACATGAGGTGTGAGTGACTAGAAATTCAGTACAAATGGACCAATAGACAGGGTAGTATGGCTCTCAAGTAGCTTTGCTTGTTTCAGGAGCAAAAGATTATTGTCAGGTTTAACAATAGGGAGAAATGTTTCAAGGAAAACTTTAGTAGTTTTGAATGTTCATTACTCAGGGAGTATGGCTTCACTGGCAGTATAGGGTCACTGGTCACCCTTGACTCCTTTCTCATAATGGAAGCCAGTATTATAACAGGGGTCACCAACTCTCTGCTATCAGGAAAATCCATCTGTATATTCATATTCATACACCTCACCAAGATCACTTCTGCTTTCAGGAAATCAAGGTAAATAATTCTAAAGGGTTCTCAACCAGACTCCTTCCAAAATTCCTGTAGAGGCTGCAACAATTGCAGAATGAGAAATGTATGTATTTTTCTATCAGATAGAGTGAAGGATTCAATTATGCCTGTCCTCTGCAAACTGAACTGGATATTAATACACCAAAGGATATAATTTAAGTAGCAAAATTAGTATGAAGAGCCCCTTTGTAATCTAAATCCTCAGAACTTGACTGATCACTTCTTATGATCTCTTCTTGCCTGACAAGTACAAATAGTTAGGATGAATCTGTTCTTAGTAATGGTCTAACATTTAAATGAGCAGAATGTACTGCCACATCCCCTATACAGTTTTGATAATCTCAAATAGTTTCCCAGACAGACCCATCAGAGTCTCTTGCTGCTTGGCTTTAAAGTACACTGCAAATCCATTTTGGGGTATATTTTTCTTATGGTAATTTGGTGTGCCTTTGTGATAAATTACTTTGATGTGGTTTAGATTACGTGTGTGGTTATCTTCTCTCTCTCCTCCCTCTACCCTTTAGTGTTTGTTTTATAATAGTTTTTGTGCAGTAGTTGAGTTCCTTATAAAAGATACCGTTATTTAAATATGTTAAGGGGCCAAAGCAGTCTATCTTTTCATATACAGTATAATGGTTGGAACACATACAACAGAAATATTCATGTTTACTGAAGCCAAACCAGTATCAAACATACTACCAGTATTGCAGTCAGTGAGCAGAAGTGGCTCCATTTCTCTTGCTAGTCCTAGTAGAAGTATGGGACAGAATTTTATTTTACCTAGTAGAAAACCAAAGTGTAGGTTGGGACCAACTCTGAGTTACCTGACTATAGTGCAGGAGTGAAACTATTACCTACTTCAGACACATAAATGGCCCTATTGTAGAAGCAGATGTCTGTCTATTCCTATAACGGGGGCATATATGTGCCAAGAGCAGATAAGAGAATCACTTGTATACTATAGCAATTAAATTCAGAGCTGCTCCCAAGTTATGCTTTGGTCATCTCCTAGGTAAAATAGAATTCTACCCAGGAGGTTGATTTGTGTTACATTTATCTAATAATGTTTCTCACTACATTTTTCTAGGGTGCAAGTGCTTACATCCTAAACTATTTTCTCTACATTATGTGGGCTCTATGTTTTGCTTTCCTGGCAGTCTCCCTGGTAAGGGTGTTTGCACCTTATGCCTGCGGTTCTGGAATCCCAGAGGTGAGTTTCTTTTAGATGATGTATGTTTAAAAACTGATGGGTTGAAACAATGATCTCTGAAATGGTACAGACTGAAGTAGTGGCCAGGTTCTCAGATGGGGGTTGCAGGAGACTCCAGTCCTGTAGATTGGGAGACTTGTTATACATGTTTCTCAAAAAGTTACACAAACATGTGCCTAGAAATCCAGCAGATGCAATTACTTGATCCAATTTTAAAGAAACAGATAACATTTTAGAAGCCAAGAATAAAAGAAATAAAAAGTTGGGGCTTCACAAGACTAACCTTTTTGGAGTTTTTGTGTGTCCAGGGATGCCTTAAAGCTCCATTTACTGAGCACCCAACCATTCAAAATCAGGTCCCCATATGGTGTTTCAAGTTTGCCATTTAGGTCTATAGTTGGATGATCTTCTAATCAAGAGGTAATGCAAAATTATTCAGTACTTTTGGAAATTAGGGCATTTGCTTCTAAAAATCATTATAATAAGATCTATATACTACTTAAGATTTAGGAGTATAAATGTAAGTTTCAGTCCTTGAAAATCTTAGCCTTAGTTT
The DNA here is from genome assembly GCF_000455745.1 of Alligator sinensis. Classification (NCBI taxonomy): domain Eukaryota; kingdom Metazoa; phylum Chordata; order Crocodylia; family Alligatoridae; genus Alligator; species Alligator sinensis. The sequence goes on along the minus strand of NW_005842029.1, from coordinate 2,611,946 downwards.
TTAGACGGATCATTTATAAAAAGTGGGTGCATCAACATGTGCAAATGCTGTGGGGTGAGTTTATTCTAGAGTAAATTACTTTAGAGTAAACCCACCCTGGACAGGTGTCTACATGTGCGGGGATGCAGGAGCAGATTTGCAGCTCCTGGCAGCTACCTGCTCCCATCCCCTCTGGCTCTGCACTGGCCCCCTGCAGCAACCAGGGGGAGCTCTAGAGGCTGGCAGGGAGCACAGGGCCAGGAGACAACCATCTTCTGGTGGGTGCTGGGAGAGTGCTCCCTGCCTTCAGGAGCTGCCTACTGCTGGGGTGGACTCCATCAGCAGAGCCCAGGCGGGGATAATGCCCCCCTGCACTGGCAACTGGGGGAAGGATGCTTGGAAAGAGCTGCAGGGCAGGGGCAGGTCTTAGCTCTCTACCCTGATCCTCCAGTGGGGCAGCTAGCAGTGAGCCCCCAACTAGGCGGGGATTACCCACCCACCAGGAGGCTTGCTGCTGGATGGCCCACCAGTGGATTGGGGCATGGGGCTGGGACCTGCCCCCTCCGCACAGCTCTTTCCAAGCCCCACACCTCAATCACCCAATTGGGGCACAGGGCTGTGACATGCCCCTGACTGGGGCAGTTGCCAGCCAGCCCTGAGCTGTGCAGGGAAGTCTGCAAGTGAAGCCTGGAGTTGGCTGGGGATTACCTGAAATGGGACAGTCCCCAGCCACCTCCAGGCTGCACATGAAGACTTTCCCATGCAACCTGGGGCTGGCTGGGAACTGTCCTGTTCAGGAACAGGTCACAGCCAGCTCCAGTCTTAGCAGGGAACTCTCCCTATGCAGGGAGCTCCTAGTCCCTGCTCCACAATTACGATAGCAGAGCAGAGGCTGGGAGCTTGTTCCCAGTCCCCACTCCATGATCATGGAGCAGGGGCTGGGAACAAGCTCCCAGCCTTTTCCCAGCCTCAGTTCCATGATCAAGATTGTGAAACAGGGGCTAGGAACAAGCTCCCAGCCCCTGCTCTGTGATCGGGGAGCCAGGCCTGGGAGCATCCTGGTGCCAGGGCAGAGGAACATTGTCCCCACCTGGGCTCCAGTGGCAGAGCCTGCCTCAGCAGTAGGCAGCTCCTGGGGTCAGGGAGCAATCTCCCATCCCTTGCTGCCCAGCTGACCAGGAGCAAGTTTGCTCTCAGTCAGCCATCTAAACATGCTGTACTGCGCAGTAACTAACTGTGAGTAAATTTGCTACTTGAATTTACAGGTAGCAAGTATACTCATGATTAAAACAAATTACTGTACAGTAAGCATCTAGACGTGTAGATGGTGACGCTTACTGCAGAGTAATTTGCTCTAATCTTGAGTAAAGCATCTTGTGTAGATGTGCCCAGTATATATCTAATCATTCCTTTCTTTTTATTAATATTATGACTTCTAACCAAGTCATAAAGTTTACTGTATAAATACATTTTAAATTACAGACTGTGCTTCCAGGGGCTTACAGCCTACACAGCACTCTAAGGCTACATCTATACTCCTGCCTGGTTGGTCTGGAGATTACTGATGATCACAGACACTCTACCTATGCCCAAATTCACCAATTAAGTCAGTGGGTAAATAGCTCAAGTACTGGATGCATGACACTGAAAGCCTGAGAATGGTGTTGATCTGCACCTACTGCTCTAGTTGCTGCACTCTGGAGTGAGAGCAGAGCTGAGTAAGTAGGCCCTGTTTCTTAGCAGCAGTCTCAGACTCAACAGGGATGCAGCATAGACTTGCCTTAAAACTGGTTTCACTTGAACATTCTCAGTCAATTCTTTTTCAGTGCAGCCAGCCAAAGAGTACCCATGAAAAGCTGTGCCTCCTCAGATGACAATTCAGCCCTCTATATTGGTCCCATTTTGTCTTGCTGAAATGTGACATGGAGAAATAAATAAATAAAAGCTAAGGACATTTTTACATATCTATGCATCACAGCACTGGGTGTTTTGAAAAGTGCCCCCTGCTGCAACACACAGAATTGTATACGTGACGAAATGTGCGTCAAGACTGATAAAATGGCGGTGGTGCACTTTTGATCTAAAATATCTCAGAAGTGCTTTAGTTCAAAAAGTGCACGGCTGCCATTTTCTGTGTGCTGACATGCATTTTGCCACTTATACAAATGCACGCAGCGCAGTGCAGTTGGCCTCAGCTCGTGTGCTGAGCAGGCTGAATTAATCGAGTCTGCTCCGAAGCAGCGGAACTCTGGCGTGTTGCTGGAAAAAAAGTACGTGTATAAATGCCCTAAGACTGTTGGCTGCGGGTGCATATATAAGAGGGTTTTAGGCAGGTTTTGAGGGATAAATTCCAAATAACTTTTTTGCCTGTGGCAAATCTGAATTTTATCTTAAAAATAACACTTTAGTAAGTCAGTTTCATAGCACTTCTGTATTTTGATGATGGTTGGAAATAAAGGAAGGAACTCCCAGTTGCATCTTACTAACACTAGCTCTATAAACTGTCCATATGAATTGCAGACACCAGTTGACATCCATGAGACAATACTTAGCTTGTAAAGTTGTGTCTGGTAACATCTACACAGGCTATGGATCCACAAATGGGTTGTGGCAAGTCAAGCTGCCTCAATTGTAAAAAGTTATGGAAAGGTGATGCAGGGACCGTTTTCTTATGCTTTCAAATGCCTGCCTTCCAGTGCACAACTTGCTGGTTTTTCTTTATTTTAAATTCACAACCTGCTCATTTGTGCACGGGTGTTGTGGTGTGAGTTGCTTCATGTCTATGCATTTAAGCTGTTGCTTCTCCATGCACATGTCTATAGCCTTAGATATCCCTGCAGGAAAGTCACTTTAATTTTTGCTCATTCCCCATTGACTTCAGTCAAGCAATGAATGATTTACCATTACAGCTTTTAAATCAGTTTTGCAAAATCAGAGTTGAAGAAGTGTATTTAGTTCTTCAACTTATTCTTCCTGCCTTCCAGATAAAAACCATCTTGAGTGGCTTCATTATTAGGGGCTACCTGGGGAAGTGGACACTCTTAATCAAAACTGTTACCTTGGTGCTGGTGGTGTCTTCTGGCCTCAGCCTCGGAAAAGAAGGTCCATTAGTACATGTAGCTTGTTGCTGTGGTAATTTCTTCAGCAGCCTCTTCTCAAAGTACAGCAAGAATGAAGGAAAGAGGAGAGAGGTAAGCATGGGTTCAAATTGGCATTTTACACACTTTAAATATACTCACCCCCTCAAAGGACATACGCCTTGTCTAACAAATATTTGTGTTGTGTAGGTGCTTTCAGCTGCAGCTGCTGCAGGAGTTTCTGTTGCCTTTGGTGCTCCAATTGGCGGTGTCCTTTTTAGTTTGGAAGAGGTAAGAGGCAACTGTTCTGTTATCACAATATCCATTATCAATATTCTTCATCAACCGGAAAAAAAACAAATACTTTCATTGACTTCCTTTTAAAATTTTCTCAATATTTTTATTTTAGTGCTTACTGAAACACAGGAAATCTTTAATTGTTACTAGAAATAATTTGGTATTTCTTCTTACCAGCATTCTGGAAGAAGAAGAGTCTTCTGGAGTTAACCAACCAATGGTGTGTGGGGTGTGTGTGTGTGTGTGTGTGTGTGTGTGTGTTTTCAGAATATAATCACAAAGCAATAGGCTGTGTTCCTTGAAATTTGTAAACAAAGACTGCAAAACCTTGCTGTTGCATGTCTAATAATTAGAACTCCAGCACATCCAGGTAAACCAGCATTGTTCAATGGCTTGCTTATAGAGTTATGTTTATTTTTCACTGTCAACAGTCCCCTTCTGAAGTTTGAAAATGCCTTGTCGTACACATGGATGATCACATTCTTATTGGAAACACACTTATGGAGCCCCATTAACGTCAAGTGTATCATTACAGACTAAACAAACTATGGTTGCCTACAGCGCACCATAAAAGTGGGTAATAAAGCAAACATTTTAAGTCCCACTAAGTTAATTATTTACTGTTTCTGTTTGTTTTAGGTTAGCTATTACTTTCCCCTGAAAACCCTCTGGAGGTCATTTTTCGCTGCTCTTGTGGCTGCCTTTACGCTGAGGTCCATCAATCCATTTGGAAACAGTCGACTGGTCCTTTTTTATGTGGAGTACCATACCCCCTGGTATATGGCTGAACTTTTCCCATTCATTCTTCTTGGAGTCTTTGGAGGGCTATGGGGAACACTCTTTATCCGTTGCAATATTGCCTGGTGCAGGAGGCGCAAGACCACCAAACTTGGGAAGTATCCAGTGCTAGAGGTCATTGTGGTAACTGCCATCACTGCCATCATTGCCTATCCTAATCCGTACACCAGGAGAAGTACCAGTGAGCTGATCTCTGAACTTTTCAATGACTGTGGTGCTCTGGAGTCCTCACAACTTTGTGATTATATCAATGACCCAAATATGACCAGACCTGTAGATGACATTCCTGACAGGCCTGCGGGTCCTGGCGTCTACACTGCAATGTGGCAGCTCGCCCTGGCTCTGATTTTTAAAATTATCATCACAATATTTACTTTTGGCATGAAGGTAAACTAAAGACTGATATAAAGTTAATTGTTGCAATCCATATTTAGTGTTAAATTTGAACTTTAGCTTAGAGCCTACAGTCTCTCCCATGAAGGTTATAGACACCTGGCATGAGGCCAGTGATGTCCATGAGAATGAGCTAATTTTGAAACACAAGATGTTCCTAAGACCCTGATAAACTTGCACTGGCTACCATGATAATGTTACAAGGATAAGCTCTTTGGTGCATCTTGTAGATTTCTTTGATTTCTTCACTGAAAAAAATATGGGTAATTCATATTGCAAAATTCAAATTGTAACTTTCAGTTGTCCTCATACAACTTCATAAATGAGATCTCTGCTGGCACTGTAGCTCAGTTCACTTAGAAATAACTGGCATCTTGTATTTATGTCTATGCTATTAAATTTAGGTTGTGAAATAATACAGTATAGTCAAGTTACACTTGTTAGGAGAATCATAACTTTGAGTTTACTGTTTAATATAATTAAAAGTTTATGAAGCTACAAAAATGGGCAGCACTTTGAAAAAAACAAAAGCTCATCTGTAATATTTTATCAGTACATGCCTTTTTATGTATTTTATTTCTTTATAATTTCATTCTAAAAAGCAAAACTTAGGGGGAAAAAAGGTTTAGTAGTTTTTAATGAGGGCAGTCTCAGACCAACGGCATCATCACTTCGGGAAATTGTGGTGTATAGTACTGTCTCCAACAAGGAACCCTAGTACACAGCTGAGATATTTTTGTTAAATTTTTACTGAATTTCATTCCAGATCCCTTCAGGCCTTTTCATTCCTAGTATGGCGGTAGGAGCTATGGCTGGAAGAATGGTTGGAATTGGAGTGGAGCAGGTGGCCTATCACCATCATGACTGGATCATCTTCAGGAATTGGTGTAGGCCAGGAGCAGATTGTGTCACTCCAGGACTTTATGCTATGGTGGGAGCTGCGGCATGCCTAGGTATAGTATGTGGTAGGCTTTGTTTTGTGCAATAAAAAAGCTGATATCCAGACATATTGTTAGCTTTTTAAAATTGTTAATAGAATTTCATGCTCTGAGTAGGTTCTGTGCTGACAATCCTAGAAAAAAAAATCACATGACCAGGTATATAAAAGTATTTTAATGGATGTTCTACAAGACAGAAGGTAGTTGTCCATGCCTATTCACACTTAGTACTCTCTGATAAACTGGCTAAAAACAATCCTAATTTTAATGCCTCAGGGAGAAGGTCATAATAAAAACAGAATTTGAATCCATCCCAAAAACATTTCTCACTTTGACGGAAATGTGCAAACATCAACCCTGATCACATTATTTCTCTTTTCAAGTTTTTCATGTCCTGTATCTCCTACAAATTCTACTTCTATTTGATATTTAGACAGGAAGATGTATGAATTAGGATTAATGCAATGAAATGAAAACTGAGTTCAGAGCACTAGCATGAAAATTCCAGTTTCAGTTTCCTATAGCCAATTAAGATAATCTGTGACATCAGGAACACAGGACGCTAATGTCAGAACTGGTCAGTAAGCATATGTCATCTTTTTAATCGATTTAATTTTAGAGTGGAAACATTTTTCTTCAGTATCAGCAATCAAAAACTCTTTACTTGTTCATCCATTAGCAAGCAGTCATTTTCTTTTTTATAATGCCACCAACTACCAGGTAACAATTATGGGTGCTGACAGAAGTGATATTTGTTGCATGACTGGCCCCCTGAAATTGTTCTACGAGCCATGCCCTGACAGAAGTTCACGGTTGCAGGGCACTTTAAAAGTGTCTGATTGCGTGACAAATTAACCCTCATTTAATAAGTGTTCAGATGAAGGTGTTCCAAAGCAGAGCACTGTAATTAACTTCTGTTTTCCCTTGCATGCAAGCAGGGCTGGGCTGCATCATCCCAGCCCCACCCGTGGTGCTGTCTTCAGGATAGGAGTGGGGAGAAGGCAGGGGAGGAAGCTCCAGTCTGGGGTTTGCCCAGCCTGCACTTGGTGGTGGTGGTGGGGGGGCTTCAATTCACCCCCGCCTCAAGTGCAGGCTGGGTAAACCCAAGTCCCAAGCTCCCTTCCCCTGCCTTCTCTCCAACCCTGAAGATGGGTCCAGAGCTGGGAGGGGAGGGGCAGGGCTAAGGAAGAGAGGCTGCAGACATGTAGCCACTCTCTGCTGGATGACTCCAAAGTGGAGCGAATGTCGGTTGGGTTGGGGAGTGGGGGGGTCGCTGTAACTCATGGCACTTTCTGTGAAGTGCTACGAGTTATAATGGGGAGCTGCCGATCTGTCAGCACCCTGTAGCTACATTGCTGTATCTGTACCAATATATAAAAAACAGCTTTTAATGATATATTTTTTCGTCCTTAAAATGATGAAGTATTTTGAGGCTTAAAGTAGCAAATCCTTACAATTATCTTTTGAGCTGATTCAGCAACATCACTTAACAACACAGAGAAACCTACGCAGTTGTTAATAAACTGTGGTTACAAAATTATTATTATTCTATATCATAAATTGAATCAGGAAGCAAACTGCTTATAAAATGACCACAAAAACTGCCTAAACATGTGCTTGGAGGTGTTTGTGTGTGTTGGGGGTGGGGGGAGAGGCATTTTAATTAGAGTGGTTTCTGGGCAGTCACTCTAATTGAAATGCCACTGTGTCACATGTATTGAGCCCCAGTGCATTTAAAATGCCCACGGGATGTTTTATCTAAACCTTTTTTGATGAGGTTTAGTTAGTGTCCCATAGCCATTTTTAAACATACACATGATGCTGTAGCAACATTGCAGAGTTCTAGTTCTGACGCATTCTATTTAGAATGCATTGGAGCACGTGCATAGGAAGCCAAAGAGACTAGAATGAAAGATGGTATAACTAGGACTGATTTTCTTATAGAGGGATTCATAGCTAAGTTACACAAAGCTTCACAAACATGTTTTGTGGAAGCCACTTACATGATGACAGCCAAGTTACATAGGTCATACAAGGAAAGCACTACATTATCATAATGTATCATAATGCACTTCAAGTACATTTACATAATTTGTTTGAGTTTTCCATTTTCTTGATAAGCATAATTCTTAAACATTTTATTTTCAAATTAGTAAACATGCCTGTTGACAATTGTACATTAGTGAAAAAGTCAATAATGAAATAAATATCATCTGTGTTTGCATGTTATCTCCAGTTTAGAAAAAAAGAAAGAATAAGTAGTTTATGTGTGGTATCTTTTGTATCAGAAGTATAATTAATTACTTTTGCACCCTGGGAAAAACTTCCTTGCCCCCGAAGTGCTGGGGATAGGAAGGGCTGTCTTATCTGCCCCAGGTTCCTGTACTCGGCTCCTCCAGCTAGGTGGTTCAGGTTTTATCTGCCCAGCTTCTTTGGCCAGGTGGTGCAGGGCTGTATCAAGTTTGTGGATGATCATGCTTGTTCATGCTTGAAGATAGGCTGCAGATACAGGTGGACCTAGACAAGCTGGCAAGTTGGGCAGATTGGAACCAGATTAAGCTCAACATTGAGAAGTCTAAAGTGCTCCATCTGGGGACAAACAATCCCCAACATACTTACAGGCTCAGTGGTGCCAACCGGACTATCACCATGACTGAAAGGGACCTAGGGGTAATAATAGACCATAATATAAATATGAGTCATCAGTGCAATGCTGTAGCCAGCAGGGCAAACAATACTCTGGCATGCATCAACTGATTCATCTCAAGCAAAACCAAGGAAGTGATTCTTCCACTTTACTTAGCATTGGTGAGACCACAGCTGGAGTACTGCATCCAGTTCTGGGCACCGCACTTCAACAAGGACATGGAAAAGCTTGAGAGAGTCCAGAGAAGAGCCACCCATATGATCAGAGACTTGCAAGGCAAGCCACATGAGGAAAGGCTGAGTGACTTGGGACTCTTCAGCCTAAAATAGAGAAGGCTGAGAGGGGACTTGGTAGCAGCTTACCACTTCATCAGGGGAATACATCAAGGGCTTAATGAACAAGTGTTCACCAGGGCACCCTGGAAATCTTCAAGAGGAGACTGGACGGTCACCTTGCTGGGGTCACCTGACCTCAGTTATCTTTCCTGCCTAGTGCAGGGGGGCTGGACCTGACGAACTTGCGAGGTTCCTTCCAGCCCCTTACAATCTATGAATCTGCCTGACTCTTATAGCCAGGCAGTGCAGGCTGCTTGAGCCTGGCTTTTTGGTCAGGTAATACAGGCTGCTCCAGTCTAGTTGCTCTAACTGGGTGATGAAGGGCTGTTTATGCTGCAGCCAAAATGGGGGGTTGGCATCATTCTGTTTACCCCGCTAAGTTAGAATCTAAGGCTGGGTCTCCTCTGGTCCTCTCCTAGTTACGCTTGTATCAGTTAGGAGTTTAGACTTGCATGCTCTAACGGTGTGTTAGACTATTTAATTCAAGTGATCTCCAAGTATTTATTACCTTCCTTTCAAATACTAAGAGACTTTGGGCTGAGCCAACCTATTGGAAACCATTTCTAATCAAAATTAGAGCAGATGAAATTACAGCAAGTGAAAAAGACACCATTACTTAGAGTGAAAAGGGAAGGGGTTGGATCATTCTATATACTTATGAAAACAAGAGACTAAAACACCAAAAATGTGACTTAGTTTTGAGGGGGAGCCTGAATGATCTTTCTTTTGGCAGGTGGAGTTACAAGAATGACCGTCTCCCTGGTGGTGATTATGTTTGAGTTAACTGGAGGCCTGGAATACATTGTTCCTCTAATGGCTGCCGCTGTAACCAGCAAGTGGGTAGCAGATGCCTTTGGAAAGGAAGGGATCTATGAGGCACATATTCACCTGAATGGTTACCCATTTCTGGATGTTAAGGATGAGTTTACACACCGAACACTGGCAACAGATGTCATGAGGCCTCGGCGTGGTGAGCCTGCCCTCTCTGTCTTGACACAGGATAGCATGACAGTGGAGGATGTGGAGACATTAATCAAAGAGACTGATTACAATGGCTTTCCAGTGGTGGTTTCAAAAGACTCAGAGCGCCTCATTGGATTTGCACAGAGACGAGAATTGATTCTGGCAATAAGTGAGTAAAATGTATCAGTATTGATGCAATACATATTTGAATGGGAATGAACAGGAGGTTAGTGAAGTTATGTAACCCTTAGCAATGGCTAAATAAAAAATCAAATCAAACTTTTCCTCCCAGGGTGAGGAGTGCTATGTGAGTCCTTATGTAGAAAGATGCTTAGTGGCTTCTCTGCTACAGCATACCTGTTGGCAGATCTCCAGGGCCTGATTTTCCACTCTGTTACACTGGTATGAACCTGGAATCATTTGATGGAGTTGAACCAGTATCAGGATGGTATAAATTAAATCAGAACCTGACTAATAGAATCTCTACTCTCCAGCTATATAAAGTCTCTAGTGACTTCTGTAGTGGGAGTCCACAGGTAGCTGTGAGCCCAGCTACTACATGCAAGGCATTGGTTCCATGGTGCGTTAGTTTCTGTTATCACATCAGGTCACATTTATTCTTAGTTGCAAGCATTCAATGCTGGTTAGAAAATTTCCAGCAGAAAGCTTGTCTATCAGAATATGCTTATTCATCAAAGTCTACACTTTTAGAGGGGATGGTTCTGTGGAAGCCACATTAGGCAGAGGTCTAATGGAAACTTGTTTTAAGGTATGTTTCCTGCCTGGTTCCTCTGAAGCACAGGTTTCCAGGGGCCCAGCTTTTCAGAAGCCTGCCTGATAGGGATAATGTGAGCTCTGGCTTCCAAACTACCATCTCCTCAGTAGCCTGAGTCCTCAGGCTTTCCATGGTCCATATGTCTGGTCTAGTTACCTTGGTAGTTTGCTCTCAATTCAGGACCATCAAGGTTTCCAAGGTGTATAGCAGCACTGGAGACAAGCCAGGCAAACTTTGTGAGAGTTGGACACAAAGGCTTTCCCTTTCTCAGGGAATGTTGATATTTTTGGATTTCATTTCAATTTGGAATGAAACCAAATCGCAACATATCAAAATCTCCTTGAAATGAGATTACCCTTTAAATAGGTCTATTTAAATCTTGCAGAGGCTGTGACCCTGTAGACCCTGTGCACTCAGAAGAATGGAACAGGGGAAGCTCTTGAGCTCTTTAGAAAAAAAAAAGAATCTGTGAATAGAAAATATGAGCTATTTTGATAATTGGCATTCCTACGTACAAGGACTTTTCCCAAAGCTAGAATAAAACTTGACAGCACACATGATCTGAAAGCCAAGTGCTTTTTTTTTTCAAATGTTCTTCTATATTAAAGGGATATTGCCTAAATGATTAGATCTTACAATTAAATTGATTGTTAATAAGTATCCTTCAGTCATTTGATTCCCACACTTCCCCCTTCCAGAAAAGCTGTGATACCAAAAATATAAAGTATTAGGAAGGGAAAAACTCTGTGTTTTATTTGGACCTCATTTTACTGCTGTGAGTTTAATAATTCTAGATACATTATAAAATGACTAAAGTTTGTATCTTATTGTTTTCTTTCTAAATATTTTTAAAATGTCTTCTGTACTCTCTTGCAGAACCTTAATACATGTCTAGGATGCACTGAGCCTCTTCTGTGGCTTTCTTGCACTTTGTAGCTAGGGACAGAACACATAAACTGGTATAAATAATCAGAAACCAGTTCACATCTGTAACACAATGAAAGTTAAGTGCACATAAACCACTTTCAAAATGGCCAAAACAGGTTTCAGATAAACCTGGATGGATGCAGTATCAGACTTAACTGATTTAAGTTAAACTGGTGTATTGAACTTATGTCGCAGGTGCCTTCCAGATTCAAATTAACTCACAGTCCCCCAGTATCCCAGCATACTTTGCACTTCCCCCACAAATCTTCCCTCAGAGGGTGGGCAGGCTAGGCTTGGCTCAGGCTGCCTGCTCCAGCCAAGCAGAGAGGCATGCTCTTGCACCCCTCAGCTTCTGTTCTGAGCCCCTGCAGGCATATGGCTGCATTTCCAGAATCAAAATAAATGTCTGCTCACTTGCTTATACAGCTTAGACTAACCTGTAAAGATTGAATCAATTCAGCTTCAGGCTTTTTGACTGCCTGTACTTAGCCTGTGTAGCCATGTAATGCATGTTACACTAGCTACCACTGTGATTTGGTATTCTGTTCCATTTATTTTGCAATCATGCCAGTGACTAGAAAAGCTGCATGATTATTTTAAAAGAACCCCCTGAAATGGGTTTGAAATGTCAGGAATAAAACCTTTTGAAACTGCTGCTGAACAAGCAATCTGACTGCTTTGTATGCTGGGAGAGGTGAATGTGTGGTCCTGTCTAATTCTGCACCATTAATTAAGAAATTAATCAAAAGTAAAGCTGCCAACATTTTTTATCCAAACTATTTCCCCACTGGAAAATGGTTACTTTGATCCCCAAATTGTCCATAAGAAAAAAAAAAATGCTTTCTGATCAGCTCTATTAAAAAGAGTGCCTGACAGGCCTGAGGCAGAATCAAGAATTAAAAATCAATTAAGAATTATTACATGAGAACCCCAACCCCCAGCAATGGCAAGAGAACAGAGCCTTGCTCAGAGATTTGTTATTCAGATCTTTATTGGAGGCAGAACATGCAGGCATCTAAAACCTCCTACGTGTAGACAAACAAATCAGTTTCACCCGTAGAGCAGCAGAGGCTCTTACCCACCACTTCAGGGGAGAGTTGCTGGGTTGTCACCCTTCCTACATTCTCTTACTGTTCATTAGCATTTCCAAACCCATTGTTAGATATTCCCTTATAGTATTTTAATTATGAAAACGTTGATTAAATAAGCATCATAGGGGGCATACTTTTCTACCTTTTTTCTCCTGAATAGTTATGCTTAATTTCTTAACCCAATGCTGCGAGTGGAGGGGGAATGACCTGGCCCAATGGTGGGGAGCGGCATGGGCTGGCTCCAACTTGGCCCTGCGGGGTAAGGAGGCATAGCTTGGCCCCAGCCCGGCCCCATGGGTGGAAAAGGACATAGCCTTGCCCTAACCTGGCCCCTGGGTGGGGAAGTGGTATGGCCCAGCTCTAGTCCAGAAGCAAAGGGGTGGGGGGTGATGATCTGGCCCCATAGGGGAATGGTGCATAGTCAGGCTCCAACTGGGCACATGGGGCTTGGACTTGGGGATTTTGGCAGAAGGGAAGGTGGCTGTATTAATGGTTACCACTCCCCTGCCACCAAATTTCCTAACCCATGGGGAGACCCATGGGCCCAATGAGATGGCTCTGCTGGCTACATTTGACCCGTGAGCTGGAGGTTGAGCCATCCTGAGCTAGACAAATCCTAATGCCCTGGGAAAGTGCAGATGTACCAAATCTTATCAATCTTTTCTTCAGAGATTTAGCTTTCCTAAAATACCCAGGACTTATCTAATTGTAATACTTTCCTTTCCCCTTTTGCTGAATGATGACTGCAGTGGGGAGGAAATGCAGCTATTTGGAAACCACACAGTTGATCTCACATCACACCACTTGTATCAGAAACTTGCTGTCAGGTTCATGTTCACACCACACTGATTCTAGGTGCTGCTCTGTGCATAAGGTTTGTCTCTCTGTATATCAAAATACTGATTTAAGTTGAGTAGTTACCTGGATGATGATGCAAAGGACAGAGAAAGCTGTGAGTCACCTGCACAGTACAGTACTAGCATTTTAGCCCGTGATCTCTTTTGAAGTCTCCAAGGCTGCAGATGAACAAATAAGCTAAAAAACTGATTCTACAAGTGTGACTTCTATGGCAGTGGGTATTCTGAAGGACTTCAAGCCATTTTCAAGCATGGCCCAATGTATTCCCTCAGTTAGGATCTCATTAGCCACCTCAGTCACAACCAACTAAACCACACATATACATGACTGGTCTTTTCCACACCGCGGACATGATATCTGATATCATGCTAGTTATGAAAGAAACAGGGATTTTTTTTCTGGTTGCAAAAGAATTGAAGAGTCAATTCCCATTTTCTTACTATCAATGTCAGTGTAATCACACTACCTGGCCATGACCAGGTAATATGTCTTAAATGTGATTGCCTTTAATTTTGGAAACATTTTTTAATGCAGTACATTTTTTTGGCTGCGAGAAGCTGTCAGTGTACAATCAAAGAGTAACCTAGATCTGGTAGGCTAATGTTTGAGGCTTATGTGATTAGGACTTGGTTCATTTCCATATTTAAAGGAATTAATTTGCTTTCTAGGCAAGAGTCTTTTCCTATAAATCTCTCCAGTTTAGTAAAGTCAGTAGTACTGAGGCTGCTTTGCTCCTTAGGCTATGTTAGGTTTGTTTTGCATATGCACTAACTGCAAGAATAGGTGCGATTATTCCATTTTACCACTTCTCTGACTTCCCATGTCTTTTAAACTGTATAAATATTGCCACTGTTGTGGTAGTACTCAATTTGGTTCAGTCTTACTCTGTCATTTACAGGAACACTTTATCTAGATAGAAATTTTACTTCCAGGTGGAAAATCAGGGCATTGGTCATTCAATGTCATTCATACCATTGTCACCGCTAGTTTGGAAGCAGGAGGTACTGGTTCTAAAGAAATGGTAACTAAAATGCCTGTGTTATTTGCTTTGAGTATAGATCAAGGAGGGTAAGCAACTTGCTCGCTTATTTAAGCTTTCTTACATAAGGAACAATTCTTATTTTGGGTCAGATAAACCATCTTCAGTTAGGTGAATGCAAAACTTGTTACCATGACATAATATGGCAAAGACCTGTGCAGACACATCCACTCTTGAAAATGAGATGTATAAATCAAAACAAGACAAGGCAAAGTTAACGTTGTTCCTGTAAATTGCAGTCGGATGTGTAATATGTAGGGTGAGAAGGTTGAAAGTCACATGCTACAGTGATATTAGATTTGAACCAGAGAAGTTCTGATTTCAACAATATTACAACAGAATGATCTTTAAGGGGAAAATAATGCAGCTGAATGTGTTGGAAATCATTACTGTCTGCATATTACAAGTCAAAGAAGCAGGTTTCTGTACTTTGATTGATGGAAATAAGCTCTGAGAATATATACATTTGCATCAAGTATGAGCTGCTGTACTGCTCAAGAGTAGAAGCAACCTGAATCAATCAAAGGAGATCATTCTAACCATTTTCTAAGATTTGGGATGAAAAAAACACCCATAAGATATGTTTAGGTGGTATCTATCATCATCCCTGGGATTTCATCTCTCATGTTGTTAGCACCACATGCAGCTGAACAGCAAGTGAGCAGCCAGTGAGGAGAAAAGTACAAAGAAGATCAGTCATTTCTAGTCTAACAACAATTGTTAAAGGCATACATTAAGGTGAAAGGCACAGAATAGTCATAAAAGCCTAGTGTGCTGCCAGTTTTACTTTGTAGTTGGATCAAGGTGCCAGCAATGGATTTTGAATTGGAATATGGTCAAATACATGATGTATTTGAATTCATTTTTCCTACTATTGCTACTCTTTTTTAAAAGCAGGAATACCATCTCCCCTCACACTTCTCCCACACTAAGCCTAGATGCCTAAGCTTCATGTGAGGAGTGTTGAGGCAAGCAGAATCTGTTCCATATCTTATGGGCAAGGCAAATGGCAGCTTGGTAATAATAACCATGTCTCCTACACACTCTTTGAATGGTTGTTCATTGTCAGATTATTGTATAGTGGTCTAGGCCCACCGGCTATTCCCTTCCCTCCACATCGCATACCCCTCAGTCTAAATCAGGTGCACATTAGAGACTGCTCACTAAGTATTCAACAAGTTCCACATTTCTGCCATGTCAGAGCACCCCCCTACCTGGACGCCCTGAGTGAATTTTGTACATTGGGGTTGCATTGTGTAGTTTGGTAAATCTAATAGTGTCAAAATATTTGAATTTTCAAACAATGACCAATACCCTCTACAGGGCTGTCCAACTTTGGCACAGCTGGGAGCCAGACCCTACAGAGCGCATGCTGCAGGGGCGGTCACCTAGAATACCTCCGTGCCACCTGGGGTGCACTAGTAGCACATGGTCCCTAACTGCAGGTAATGCCAGTGGCTCCCAGGAAGCAGTGGTGGTGCATGGCTCCCCTGCCTGCTGGACACAGCCAGCAGCACAAGGCTCCCCACTGTGTGGGCTTCAGTGGGAGAAGCAGCAGAAGTGGCTGCAGGGGCCCATGGGCCACATGGGCTTCCATTTGGACAGCTCTGCCCTAACACAAGAAATAACACATTGGAAAAGAGAAAGTCCTAAGCAGAATAAAAAGGGGCATGTTAATGATGCAATTCCATTTGCATCATAATATCAATCCAATTACAATAGTGGTCCCATGAGATGCAAAAGATTGCTCTGTATTTCCTTATTCTAGCACCTTGGCATGTGAAGAGCAAAGAGGGGGGATGTGTCAGTTATTATTGACTTTGGTCTAACTTTTGCCTTCTTTCTTTGTCATACAGAGAATGCACGACAGCGTCAGGATGGAGTAGTGAGCAATTCCATTGTGCATTTCACAGAAGATCCCCCAGAGCTCCCACCCAACAGCCCTCATCCTCTGAAACTACGGCGCATTCTCAACCTGAGCCCTTTCACCGTCACTGACCACACACCGATGGAAACAGTGGTGGACATCTTTCGGAAACTTGGACTACGACAGTGTCTTGTCACTCGCAGTGGGTAAGTGCATGTACATGTGAGCCAGAATGATCAAATACCCTTAAAAGTGGAGGAAAGGGAAATAGCTAATTTGCTATAATAAGAAGCAATAATAACATAGTGTTTTCCCTGCTCAAAGTAATTTATAGACAGTAACTAATTAAACAATCACCTATGAAATCAGTTGGGTAAATATTATTATTTATTTTTTTTGGAGGCATTGCTTGCAAAGAGTTTGTTTGCTCCTAGATTCCCAGGCAAGCTAAGATGGGTGTGAAGTACTTATCACAGTGTAGATGGCAACAAAGGAAAATAAATCTGCCCAGTTTGATTGTGGTGAAAATAGAAGTCCTTGAGTTAAAAGTCCAGAAAAAGCACACAAGGAAAAAAAGATTAGGAGCAACAATAGAATCAAATGGGTGAAAAAATGGTTTTGTCTACATTAGGGAAGTTCTCTCAAATAAATCAAGCTGGTTTTAGAGGTCTATACAGCCTTCCTCCCAACCTTAGGACAGCCCATTTGCTTCTGTTTGTGTATGTGGTCTGGTAGCACCCCAGAGCAGCTTTCAGTAGGCAGGTCCCCCTGCCCCTCCACTTCCTTTTTGCACTACTCTTACATTCTCTTAAAACAGAAGCCATATTACATTTCTATTAGGAGAATCATCATTCTCCTGGTACAAATGAGAAACATGAAAGTATTAATTGAATTTCAAGATAGTTTGCAAGGGAACTTGTATGCTGCCTTTTTGGTCTGGTCCAGGAAGAGAGGGGATCAGCAAGAGCTGCTCTCTGACTGTTCCTCAACGGGGGACTGTGTGTGGGGAATGGGCTGGGTCATTTTCCCCATTGCTCCCTGTCTCCTCCTCAAACCAGGCAGTCTCTGATATGGGGAAAATATGGTGGGGGAGCTCCCTCTGGCTTTCCCTTGCTGTCCTTGCTGCTCAGCTGAGCAGTGTGGTAGGGACTGCAAAACCCGGGGACTGTTAATCTGACATGGGGAGGCTGTGTCCCCAAGTCTGGTTCCTGGTCCCAGTTGGTTTCCCTTGGCCTCCGCTGCCTCCTAGGTAGGGGTGGCAAAGATACCATGGAGGAAGTGGAAGAGCAGCTCCTTGCTGTTCCCTGCTCACTCTCCAGACCAAAAGCAGGTCCTACTCCCCATGCTTTCCTCAGACCAAGATCACGTTAGTGTCAGGAGGGCACGAGGAGAAGGGAAGAGTTTCAGGCTGAATGCCTGTACTGTTCCCTTTCTCAGAAACATTTCTAGTGTTGGATGTTCTATTAATTTTCTACTGCTAGATATGAAGGCCTGTTTGTGGCTAGATTATCAAGCTGGGCCCTAGGTTGCACGCTCCAATAGCCTCTGCTCATGTAGTTTCTGGTCTCTGGGGCATCCAAATAAGAATCAGTGGGTGGGGCTTAGTTTGTGTCCAGACAGAGACTTTGGAGACTTTTGCATGTGCTCTGGTGCTTTGTAATCAGGACCTGTCAGAGCAGACTCAATCTTTCGAGTCTGCTGGAGCATTCTGCTTAGATGCTGCAGTGACTCATGTGTTCAGCGTCCTGTGTTTCAAGATGGCAGCGGGGACACTTTAACTAAAGGTTGTTCAGCAGTGCCCCTGCTGCCATCTTGAAACATGGGGCACTGTATACATGAGACGCTGCAGGCCTTTTAATTAGAGTACCTCTCAGGTGTGCTTTAAGTAAAACACCCACCCCCTCACCCCAGAGCACATGAACAGATGCTCTGTGTGGACATGCTCAAAACGTCTCAGGGACACAGTGCAATTCAAGATCTAGTGATTACCTTTTTTTACAAATAGGCTATCAAGATTTGAGCTATCATTTTCAAACTTGGGTGTCTAAAGTTTAGGCAGCAAAATAACAATTGCTGCTTTCAGAAGTGCCAAGTATCAGTGTCTGTTAGTTGACTGTGTGTGCCCAGGAGCTGTCAAAATAAGGTCTAAAGTGTTTCATTGGGGACTCATGATTCTGGAAAAAAAATCATTCTTGGTTTTTAGCTCTAGCAAGTCTTAAAGCATTAACCACATGTTTTGTGACTGAAGTGAAAGGCAAGATTGCTATCAGAATGATGTGGTTCCAAGCTCCAATGTCTAGAAGGGTTCATGAGCTGGGAAAGATTGCTACCTGGAAGTGTGAAAAACTAGGAAGTTTTCTGGCCTCTCAAGATTCATGAAGATATTGGCCCATCCAGGCAGTCTCTGCCCGGCTAATAAAAAATTATTAAGGGCTAAATTCCAAAACTCGATACCTCTTGTTGAGTAGCAACTTCTTATTTAGTTTCACAATTGTCAGAGTACCTCCCTGAATAGTAAGATACTCTTGAGTGAGAGTGAGGCTCTTAGAATTTTAAAACAGAATATATGTTGGCATTCTGGGCCAGGCTAAATTTCTTAGGCACCACTTAAACAATATAAGTGGTACTTCTGCATGGCGTCTTGTGCTGCTCACCCTCTGCACCAGGGTAAAGGGGTGGGAGTGAATGGTGTGAATTTTACCCCATATAATTTCTCATACAAAAATGTATGAGATTGATGACAGTTCATTTTTATAATATACAATGATAACCACAATTGTGAAAAACACATTTTCTAGGATTTTGTTTTGTAAATATTATCATTCTTTTTGAGCAATGACAGCTGTGCAGGTTCATATGAGATATATGGAAGCTCTTAAAAATGCACCTACATCAGGACAGGAAAAATGGATAACTGCAACCTTTTCTTTCATTTCTTTCTTCTTGTAGGAGGCTGCTGGGCATTATAACTAAAAAGGATGTCTTGAGACATATGGCTCAAATGGCAAATCAGGACCCTGAATCTATCATGTTTAACTAGGCTGGTAAGAGGAGATGGAAAGAAATAACTTTGAAGGAATCTCTTCCAGAGTAATGTAAAAGCTACGTATGGCATTTCATTTTGTTTAAAGAGGAAAAAAAAGTGTGTGAGGACAGGCCCAAGCCATGACAGGGGAGTAAATGCAGGATGGCACTTAATTAAATCAGGTAGGCAATTCTGAAACTATACAGCTGCAAAAATCAAGCTGTGTTTCCTTAATGAGTTTCCTAATAGCTCGGTTGGCATGGATGGAGGAGGTGTAACTAATATGGTGTGTGGCAACAACCAGCCAGGGGCACCAGAGGAATACACCAACATTCACAACAACTCACTAGACAGAGATGAAGACTAGAAAACATATTTATAAGTAAGCGAGCTTTGAGGTCTAAACTAGAGAACTGAGTGTGTAGGAGTCATGTTGATTGTTTTGTTACTGAAGTCATGGTTATTTATTTGCTACAAAATTATACGGAAGTATTTTCATGAGAAAAAATCATCCTATTTATGGAGAAATTTGTCATTTCCATCTATTTTTGTAAAAAGTAATGTGAAATTAAAGTGGAATTAAAGCAGCAAGAATGCACTTTAGTTCACCACCCCCTTACCCTCTTGTCCTTTGCCCCCTGCTTGAAGCCATTCTACTTAAATACCAGTAGTTCAGTAATTCTGTCACTCAGCTCTCTGTACCTAGTGTTCAAATGCAGCAACTAACTGATTTGTAAAGGTTCATTATTTCTCTATGCAAGTTTTGCATTTTTTGGTACTGTATTTAGTATTACGTAATTTACTATTACCCTGGAGAGAGTGCAAAAGTCCATGGGAGAGATGTGTAAAAGCACAGAGGAAAGAAACCCAGCTTCCACTGACTCTAAATGAGAGTTGGGTGTTTCTCCACAATGTCAACAAAAGAAACATTTTTTTCCACAGACAAGAGAAACTCTGCAGTGTTTTCTGTCTCCCATTTAACTTCTTATCCTTTAATTGGCAACTGTCTGCATTTGCTAACAGGTTACTTTTGTTTACCCTAACAGGACTAAAATTGCCACTTTTTAAGGCAGCTTGTGCCATGTATAGAATTCCAGTTGCAACCCTCCACAGCACCCTGTTTGGACAAGGGGTCAGAAAAGCAGTTAATATTTTGCTTTTGCTGTTGTCGTTATCCTCTTTTTCAATTAACTTCACATAAATGTAGGTTTAAAAGCTCATGGTAGGAAAGAGATCTGTGTACATTAGGGTGACAATGCTAAACCTTCCAAAGTTGATGCCAGGGTAGATGCAAAATGTAGGCATTTTGGCTCAAAATCCCATTTTGCCTAAAGACATCTAACTGCCAATTGCACAGATATCAGATCCTATTCCCATCTGTGGGACTAAATTTGTCCTTATGGGCATGCGTGGAAGGGATTCTCTAGAGCCATTTATACTCTATGGTTAAACATTTTCAGCTGGGAACGTATGTATCTCTCTAAAAGGCCCTAAAAGTATGGTCAGAGAAAAAAAATGGGATGGGTAGGGTGGAGGGAAGGGGGTTGGATTCTCTCTCATACCTTTCAGCATCCAGTAGCCCTAGAGGTTAGGCCACTAGCCCAGAGAAAGGTGCCCATCACCCTGAGGAGATTTGAATTCATGTTTCCCACTTTTCAGGAGAGTGCCCTAAACACTGGCTGTGGGCTAGAAAGGGCCAATTGTATCCTCCATCTAACTCATAAAAGCTGGCCAACCAGGGGGATAAATGAAGCCAGAGGAAAAGAAAAGCAGGAGAGTCCTGGTTCTGTGGCTTTAATGGATAAACAGTGCCCTGGAAGACA
>NW_005842029.1:2565515-2591104 GCF_000455745.1 Alligator sinensis | reverse complement strand
CTTTCCCTCTCTCCTCCCATTGCTGATTGAGGATAGGGGTCACAACTGAGGGGACTCCTTCCTTTACTGGGAAGGGCTGCCTTTCTGACTATTTTTGATAGCATTGGTTACAAGATATGCTAATATATGATCTGTTAATGGTATTACAGTAGTAAATAATTTGCAAGGGATGTCAGTGCTGCAAAGAAACAATAACGTGTTCTGACTTCAGGCTGGTGTACCTGTTTGAGGCAGCTCTGGTAAAACAAACAGTGAATAGAAGCTAATCTGGTACTAGTTAGGGTTAACAGCTTGGGTTCAAGCTGTGGGTATCCTGTGGTCTTAAACTTAAGGTGTTCATACCCCACAGCCCCCCAAGTCTATCTATACAAAGACTTGTTCATGGAAACTTGCAACAATTTTCTCTCCAAGTCACAAAGGTGTGATTAGAGCAGTGGTTCTCAACCTATTTTCTAGGGCTGTGCGAAATAGCACGGTTTTGTTTTGACTTCTGTTTCACCATTTTGATGGGACAGTGTTTCATTTCATCATTTCTTTTCATTTTGAAGCACTGTTCTGTTTCATTTAGTCGAAAGTGTTTCATTGTTTCGACGCATTTCGATGTTTTGCCCCTAGGCTATAGTGGGGAATCATGAAAATGCCTATAACTTTGTCATTTCTTGCCTGGTTTTGATGAAAATTGCAGGGGTCATAGCCCCTTCTGAGGGCATGAAGTCTCCAAGTTTCAAAGAGATAGGTGCAGGGGTTTCTGGGAAACCACACCTCAAACTGCTAAAAGCAAAACTCGTGTCACTTGCCAGCAGCGGTAGCTTCCTGTTATCTCGCACGCAGATCTGTCCCGTGCCCCCAGGAGCACTGTGGGGCTGTGGCAGACTCCTTCCAGGGGTGCAGGCCCCCAGATCTGTGCACAGGATGACAGGAGACTACCGCTGCTGCCTGGGACCGGCGCTGGGTGCAGTCTGCACCTAGCACCGGGAAGACTGGTGCTGCTGCTGGCCCCAGGCACCATTGGCAGCCTCCTGTCATCCTGTGTGCAGATCTGGGGGCCTGCACCCCTGGGAAGAGTCCAGCAGTGCTGGGAGGGCAATTTGAGTTCTGTGGGGCTAGCAGAGCCACTCAGAGCACAGCCCTGGCTCTCCCTGCCTCCTACTGCTGGGCTGCACTCCAAGTGGCTCCACCAGCCCCAAGGAGCTCGGGCGGGTGGCTGGACATGGTGGGAGATCCAGTGGCGGAGCCAATTTGAGTGCAGCCCTGGTGAGCACAGCCCAGTGGTGGGATGCTCTGCAGCCCCATGGAGCTGAGCCTGGCAGCCGGCGGCGGGACGGAGTCACTGGCCAGGGCTGCACTCAGAGCCAGGGCTGCACTTCAAATGATTCTGCCACTGTCTCTCCACTGCCAGGCTCAGCTCTGTGGGGCTGTGGAGCCTCCCGCTGCCAGGCTGTGCTCACCAGGGCTATGCTCTAAGTGGCTACACCACTGGCTCTCCCTCCGCCTCCCATCACAAAACTTAGTTCCATGGGGCTGGTAGAGCCACTTGGAGTGCAGCCTTGGCTCCGAGCACAGCTTGGCTGCTGGAGGCTCCGCAGCCCCATGGAGCTGAGCCTGGCAGTGGGAGGTAGTAGAGAGCCAGTGGCGGAGCTGCTGAGTACAGCCCTGGCCAGTGGCTCTCCCCTGCCTCCCGCTGCCTCTGTCACCAGGCTCAACTCTGTGGGACTGGTGGAGCCACTCAGATTGAAACTCAGTGGCGGGAGGTGGGGGAGAGCCAGGGCTGTGCTCTGAGCGGCTTTACCAGCCCCATGGATCTCAGCCTAGCAGCAGGAGGTGGTGGGAGAGCCAGTGGAAGAGCCACTGAGAGCACAGCCGTGGCTCTGAGCACAGCGCTGGCCAGTGGCTTTGCCCCGCCTCCCACCACCAGACTCAGCTCCATGGGGCTGCAGAGTCTCCCACCACTGGGCTCTGCTCACCCAGGCTGCGCTCAGAGCCAGGGCTGCACTCCAAGCGTTGAGGGACCACCTATCCCCAGATTACCTTGTCTTCACTGCTATTTTAACTGAGTTAAGAACACACTTTCTTGCAGTGTAGCCATCTCTGGAGTTATAAATTACATCTTACATCATTCCCTTCACAAGCCCTTTACACACTATTCTCAGTCAGTGTTTTCTATCAATATATAGTATGCTCAAAATGCATTTCAGGAGTAATGGATACAGATATAGATCTCAGTCATACATATTTAACCAATTCCGTTGGTCTGAAGATGTAGTTATAGAGTCTGGTAGTCATTTCAACATTTGGATACATATAGACATCCAGGGAGGTTAGGGGGAGGTTAGATTCAATTTAAAAATGGCCACCCAATCTAAGCTAAATTGGGGAGGGCTTGGGGGGGATTAGGGGGGCAATTAGGGTCTGCAGGGAGGGTTGGAAAGAGATTGGGGGCTGGTGGGGTCTGTGGGTGGGGCTTGGGAAGAAGTGGGGAGGCACGCATCGTCCACTGAGGGGCTTGGGGGATCAGGAGGGCAAGTGGGGGCTTCTCAGGGCTTGGTAGGATCCAGAACAGTTTGGTGGGATTGGAGAGGCTACCAGGGTCCATGGAGGAGGTCTGGGAAGATTTGGGGGCAGGGTTGGCAGGATTGGAGAGGCTTTCTGATCCCACCAACCCACTATTGGTCCCCTCAGTCCCCCATCCCACCCCCCTTCCCCCTGATGCTGCCACACTTCTTTCAGTCCTGAAAATGACTCCCAGGGCTTGTTTTACTGCCATTCACTGATCCCTAGGGGCTGATGGAAGTAAGTTGGGGTGGGGGGGCAGACAACTGGGGGAAATGGTGGCTCTGGAGGGGTTAGCGTGATGGGTGGCTCTTTCTCCCCTAAGACCAGGGTCTATTTTTAACCCCCCAACCCTCTCCATCCCCAGGTGAACAACCCCCTCTCCCTACAAACCAACCCCCTCAATCCCGCCTGGCCCTCCACCCACCCCAACTTACTTCCATTGACTCCCAGCACCAGCAAATGTCAGTAAAACTGGCCCTGAGAGCAGCTTCTGGAATGGGGGGTTTGGCAGGCTTGAGAGGGGTTGGCTGGTCTGCAAAGGTGACCTTTCTGGGGGTGGGGCAAGGGTCTCGGAGGCTAAAAATAGCTTAGTGCCGGGGCTGGGGAAGTGGGGGCGGGGAGGGCCGGAAAAATGCAGCCCTGGGGCCTGGGCCAGCAGCTGGGCTTTCCCAGCCCTGGAGCTGGTCCAGGAACTATACAGAACATTAATTAGATCAGTCTTGCTAGACCTGATCTAAGTTAGACTACCTCTAAGTTAGGGTTAACTTAGATTGGGTTCGCTATTTCTAGACCAGTCTAAACTTCCTAAACTTATGTACGGTTTGAACTTTGATTGACCTAACTAGGGATCTAAGTGTAAAGTCTGAACCTGAGTGAACTAAGTTAGATCAGGTGGCCATTTTTAACATGATCTAACCTTCCCCTAATCTTCACGAACATCTATACCTAGCCATAATGTTCAATATATGCAACTACAGTTCAATGCTGGCTTTCCAGTTATTGGACTAAGATGATGTTGAACTGAGTAGATGAATACAATCTTTGAATACTGAAAGTCTAGTATTCACACCATGGTTGTGTGTGAACCATGGTGGTCTAGTATTCACACCATGGTTGTGTGTGAACTGTGCTCAGTTATACCCAACTTCTGATATGTAAGTGCACTGATCTGCACCAGGAGGCCTTTGTTACTGTGCAAAACATGGGTAATATTAACCAGACCTTTCTCTGACTGTCACTGTAATAACAACTAATTTTTATAGTGGAATGAAGCAGACAACAATACTATTCAGGAAGTGTACAAGACCCCTATATATTGATTGAATAGTAATAAATATTGTTTTGACTTGTTTTTTAATTGTAAAAAATGGTATAAACGTGTTGCACCTTATTAAAAATGAAGTTTGAACTCTATTTTTTAAATAAAACACACAGTACCATAAAACTAGATGGACATATTGTACAATGGCAATGCTTTTATTATATTGTATATGATCATAAGTTTACCATTTAACTCTTAAGGGTCACTGGTGAATGATTTGAGATATCTCAGCTGTGATTGGTAAAGTTATATATGGCATTTGAAGTCCAGTGTAGGATCTACCAAGTAGTTCTGCATTGTTTTTGAAGAGGAATGTTGCAGCACATTATTTTAGCATCATAAACTCTTTACTAAAGAATTCTCAGAACTGGGAATTAGTTTCTCCTGCAAGGTAGTTCTGCTGGCTGTCTTCTTTAAGGGGTTGTAAGGCTGCTAATGCCAAATAAGTCCAGCATGGATTTTAGTTTGTTTGTGGTTTAATGATTACATTTTTAGATTAGAGCTGGCTCACTGAATGAAAATAGTAGGTGCAATCCTGCATACTTAACTAAAGCAAAACACCAATTAATTCTGTGTTTTAGAATTGCTTTCAGTGAGTGTAAATAATGTAGATTCTTCCTGGTTAACATGCTGCGAAGCAGAAGGAATGGAACCATGTTTTTATGCAAATTCAAGGGTTTGACCATGCAAGTCATTATAGTTCCCATGAAACACTCTAAAAAAATAAGCCTGATGTCTTGGCCACATTCCAATTAAAGTAATTGCTCTCTGCCTGCTTCAGAATTTCCCTGCAGTCTTCAAGGACACAGTATTCTTCATTTCCTCTCCCATTTTTGTACAGGTCAATTGTGCACTATTAAACACCTTTTAAAGTGTTCACAAGCAAGTGAAAAAAGGCCTAGTAGCCTATGATTTGCTGCAGACCTTGTTGTGTGGTCAGCCTCTCCCCTTAATATAGCTGCAACATTTTTTCCCATCAAGAATAAGTCCTTTCCATAAATAGTTGCCAATGTAGGTTAAATTGCTAACGAGCCAGTCTTTTACACAAAGTACTGATGTACAGTACAGTAGGTTAGTAGCATCAAGTGATTGCTAAGTAGTTTAAGTGAAGCTTTTAAAAAAAGACAGTAGAAATTAGTGGTCAGACTGGTGTAATTGTCCCATGGAAAGAGACCATCCCAAATAATTAGGGTGATGAATTTGGCTAAACATGGCTGTAATTCCATATTTCTGAGGTCACCCACAGAGAGTTTTCTAGTCATCAAAGAAGATATTTCCTGACGTTCTTTTGATGAAGACTTGTGATTTATAAAATCAAGAACAAACTTCCAATTTCTGTGTATTTTTAGTATTTTTTCATGCTTATGAAAATAGGAGGGAAACTCTGCCTAGATAATAAAACATCAAACTTCACAGTGACTTCCATTAGAAACATTTTAATGACTGCATTTTCAAGAAATACTATGAATTCTAATATCTCATTTGTAAAGTACTTTTAACTTCATTTTACAAATTGAAAAACGGAAGCATAGAAAGCAGAAACACCAAGGCTGTGGATAGCAAAGGAAGCATAAACCCCACATGGGCTATTGTTCTTCTGCCTCCAAGGGTCTCCACTATACAGCTCCATTTTATTTAATCAGCATGCATATACAGCCATAACAGAGAAGACTAGACAACAGAGGCTGAATTTTACTTCATTTATAAAATCCCAATTTGGGAGTCTCTCTGATACTTCTATCTGTATCCAGAATATCTCATCCTATCAAACACAAATCTGGCCATTGTAATCCACAATTTTTCTCCCCTACCAGCAGCCACAAACTCCTAAGCCCCTATTCTACTCTCAGCCTCTTTATTTAAGTACTTGAAATAGAGCTAGCATAGGGCACAAAGTTAAAATCTGGTTGGCAATGTTCAGTGTCCCAGGTATTCAACATTAAGTGTTTAAACTATGAGCGGGCCTCTTCTCAAATTTTCAATAATGCTACTACCACAACACACAGATCACAAAGCTATGACTTATTTCCTACACCCTTACATCTGTTTTCCTAGGCTCTTATACAGCAATTTGCACAATAAGACTGGTTTGACTGGAGCTTTTGGTTACTGTGGCAATATAAGAAAAAAAATAAGCATTGATTAAAGACCACATACCAATTGTATAAAAGCAACTTTTAAATCACTTTAGGAATGAGGGCAGGCATCATTCCTCAGAGAGAGGAAGAATTTATGGCTAGGTGCACGAAGAGATTTAAGAACCCAGCTTCAAAAGTTAGAACACAAAACCTGCTGCCTCAGTCCAGAGGCACTACTGACCTTAGGCATATATGTTTCCCACCGAAAGTTTGTCAGGCATCTACAATTCTGCTTCTGCCCATGTCCGGAAATGGCTCAGTCTTGACAGCACTGAGCATTTCCATTCTCTTTTGCCCCCCTCATTCTGCATAGATTCATAGAAGTTAAGGGCTGGAAGGGACCTCATGCAATGACATATTTCTTCGATTGAACCCCAGTCTCCTGCATCCTGAGCAGGTACACAAGCCACTTAGGTACTTGGTAATGGGCAACAGCAGTAGTAGCTGTGTTTTGTAAGGGAAGACTGGCATAAGCGCCCAACGCCAAGAGCTGTTTCAGCATTGTGAATCCTGATGAGAGATAGGAGTCAACCTTTAGCTTGAGTTAGGTACTTAGCTCCTGAAGAAGAATTGAACTTGAAGCATAACTTCTCAGCATTTCTACTGACTAGCTTAGCTAGTCCCCTGCTCGGTGTCTGGTTCTGTGGATCCCATTCTTAGGTGCCAAAAATTTTCCCACATACTGTACAGGAGCCTGGCCTGGAAGGCAGTGAGGGAAATAACATGCTGCAGTACTGAGCCTAAATCTCCTTGGTGGCCTTGGTTCTGAGGAATTTCAGATACTAAAGGCCATAGGGGACTACTGTGATCATCTAATCTTATCTCCTGCATAAGGTATAACTTGTATATGAATTAGCAGTATCTGGCACATTGCAGATAATACAAATGAAGATGTGCACATTGCTCATAATACAAATAAACTAAAATTGTTCCATAAGTGACATGGCAAACAGTGGCAAAACCAAGACCAGACCTCATGTCTCTCCTCTCTGTATCTCAGTTTCTTCTCTATTACACACATCAGAATAGTAGAGCTCTATATCATTAAAAAAAAATCTCTACTTCATTAAAATCAGGGTCCCATGTCTGCATTCTTGTCTCCCATCTCTCCCTATAGCACCTGTCTTCCTCTGCAGGTTGACCACTGAGTATTTTCTAAAATGAAAACGCTCCATTTATATTGGTCATGGAAAGGGGACTGTGGTAAGATGGGCCCTGGAGCAGCTGTGGCATCTCCTAGAGCACTGCCCTAATCTTGCTTGCACTCCCAGTCCTCTATATAACCTCCTCTGTTTATCTAGCCTACCATGCCCTGATATTCTTCTGATATTGATTGGGAGGGGGGCTGCCTCTGAGTACCTCTCACTAGTGCCTGACCAATGGTTTCTGTGCCCTCTGCCCACTAGCCAGAACTACCCAGTTCTCCATGGGTATTTCATGTGCATCGGTGGACCTACTCATGCCTGGCTGGCTCTGCGAGCCAGTGGTTACCACCCGTGGACCTACTGGCCCTAATTAAGCCTTAGGGCTCTTAATTGTGGCCTCTAACCACCCCATAGTCATGCCTGTGCCTCATGGGTGTCACTCTGTTGCTGTTTTCCCTAGCTTTAGTCTACAGGTTACTGAGGCTAGAGACTGGTAGCCTAGGCCCACTGGCTCTGGCTTGGCCTTTCAATCTAAGCTTCTTACTGGCCTCCAGGTACCTCAGCTGTCTCCTCTGGGCTCAGACTATGGTCTCCTCTGTCACTGCACTCTCCAGGGCAGGCCCTGGCCTTCTTGGACTCAGTTTGCCTGTGTCTCACTCTCAGGGTCAGGCTCCACAGCTATAACCTGCTTCTGTTTTGTGTCCCTGCCTCTTACAGGGCTCAAAACCTCTCATGCCCCTCAGACATTCCTGTGGCCTCCTTTTACCCCTAACACAAAAATGCAAGCAACCATTTCAAACTCAAATACTCAAAGTCCCCGCTCCCCACCCCGGGTCATTGTACCACTGCCATGCTACCTCCCCACTCACTGGCTCTCTCAGCCCTGGGAGTACTGGACATGGCCTCAAGCCCCCACTCCTTGCCAGCAAGAGCTCTTTTCTCCTACTGTTCCCATCTCGACTTCTTTCCTGCTGGTGTAGATCTTTCATACCGTCCTCTCTTCTCCCCACAATCCACCCATTCATTCACGTTCTCATTGACTAGTAGACTTCATCCACCCAGTATACAGGCCAGGACTGCTTCATCTCAGAAACTTCCTTGCCATCCCCCAACCTGTCCAGTAGTTCAGGAACTCTCCTTCCTGATAGTTACATAAAGGTTTTTCTGCTTAGAAACATTTCTCTAGCTTCAAACCCTTGTTCTTCTGGCCCAGACCCAGAATTCCACCCACTTCTGTTACTCCAGGTTCTCTGAGGATCCCTGGGATGACAAATGTCAAGAGGAAAAGGTGGAGAACGGCGGTACTTGGCAGAGAATCCTGCATTCAGGGCGTGACTTTTTAAATATGCTGATTGGCCAAGTGTAATTTCCTTCCTGCCATTCTTTCCTGTTCACCCCATGACATGCCAGGGGACAAGTATGGAGCTAGCTAGTCACTAGGAATAGCCATATTAGGAATTGCTGTCAGCTTAATTGTCCTGCGTACACACAAAAGCAATATACAATGAAAACCAAGTTTTTCATTTCAAGTAGCGTAGCTCTGTCTGTGTTGATATTTTATCAGAACAGCCAGCAATAGTCAATTCTCATTTCTGAAAAGCAAGATAAAAATGTAATGAGTACTTATCCTCACACTTGCGAGAGAGGTATCACAAGCTTTAAAAAAGGGCTAATCTGTTTCAGGTAGTTGCTCATTGATCATTCAAGTAACAAAATGTATGACCTGACTCACCCATGTCCTGTCCTATCTTCAAAGGAATAAAACTTCCAACAGTGTAGTATTCCTTATTGGTAGAAAGCTTGCACATTTTTACTCAGGTGTACTAGCAGTGGATTATTCTTCCTAAATTTGGCTATAACTCAAGTTAACATTAGTTGGATAACATTATAGGATATTCCCTATGGTAGATATTGTTCTTTAATGTAGATTTTGATACAACATGCAAAATTCCACATAAACAGTGAACATGAAATAACCACATTTTCCCAAAGAGTAGAGGTTAGCTAGATCCACTAGGTGGCATACAAATACCCAATATTGCAAGGGTTAGTGTCTCAAAATGCTAGCAAGTCATGTATGGTAAGGACAAATGGAACTGTTTTCTACTTCTAACCTTTGCAAGGGAAGGATTTTTTATCATTATTAATAGTTTTAACTATGGAATTGGATCCATGAATTTTTATTTGTAGCCTGATAGCTTTTGAAGATTCTTTGTGTCCATGTGCATGTGTGTCAGTGAGTTGAGGAATGGTGTTGGGGGAGCAGGAATCGTTTCACATTTGGATTATTCAGCAGAATCAAAGTATGTCTGTCTGCTTTGGCTTGTTAAACCATACATCACATCTGTAAAAACATAGTGGCAAAAAGAGGGGGGCGGAAAAAACCTGCACCACCACCTCCTGCATGGTGATTTTTGGCAAGCTTTTCATGTAACTGATACATTTGCATCAATAAAACATTTGGTTCACAGAAAGAGTCTGAAGAAAACATTTCTTTCCCATTTCAAAGTAGCTGTCAGGAAACAAACATGCCCAGCCTGATTACGTTAGAAGAAAAGCAGGTTTATTTTGAGCTTAAGACAATTTTTTTTCGCTTTTATTTTCTTTAACTCCATTTCTGTTTCAGTAATGAAATGTTTTCACTAGCCCGTCAAAATCTGTGCCAGAATTTTTTTTTTGGGGAGCAACATGCCTTTCTTCTGTAACATTAACCCTGTGAGAACACCGAGTAAAGGCCTTACGTTGTAATACACTAAGGAATCCACAAAGCAACCTCAGCCTAGCAATGTTCAGTGCTTCCCTGTCTGACTTTTAGACATCTTTTTCCTGGAATGTAATTCAAACACAAATTAGACACCTCTGTTCCTAGAACAATGTATAGGGAGAATTAAGTATCTAGGAATGGGGTTCACAACAGCAGCATGTTATTGGTAGGGAAATACTTAAGTTAGCCAAATGTTACATCCAACCTCTCCCTTGAACTGAGGTGCCTATATGAGTCTAGCATTTACCATCCTAAATTCCTCCTAAATTTAGGCGCTTAAACTCATCCATTTGGATATGGATGGCTAGTTCACATTGCACTTTTAAAAGATGGCTGGAGGAAGAGAAGAATTTTGGGGCTGCTGCCACCCATCCTTGCCCATCCCTGTATAATAGCCTGCCACTTGGCCTCCCACGGGCTCTTTCTCTGGCACTTGACTTTTGTATTCCTTGCTGCAGAGCAGTCCAAGTTCAAAAAAGGATTAGTACCACTACCCCAGCTAAGCTGCTAGACTGGTAGTTTGAGTACTCACTTGACAGTTGGGAACACGTGAGTTTTAACTGACTCTGCTTGAGGAGGATATCAAATTCTGTTTTCTTCAACTGCATTAACTGCTAAGCTGGTTTATAAAAGCAAGGCAAAAGCAATTTCTCCTTCAGCCTTTTTTTTGGCATGAAAATGACCATGTTTGCTGCGCTTTGTGCATATCTGAATGAATATCAGCGGGTGCCTCTACATGTTCATTAATGTGCTGTAATTATGGTGCAGTAAGTTTAGTACCTGTAATGACAGGTACTAAATGCATCATAATCAGGATTGGGGGCCAATTGAGCAAAGGATCCTGCCTGCAGCCTCTCTCACCTAGCCCTGCACCACCTCCCTGCTCTGGTGCTGTCTGCAGGATGAGAAAGGAGGGGAGGGAGCTCCAGGCTGGGGTTTACCCAGCCTGAGCAGGGAAGAGAGGGACACGGGGGGGAGGGGGGCGCAAGGCAGAGGACTTCAATCCACCTATCCCTGCTTCAGCTCACCCTGGGCAAACCCTAGCTCTGCGCTCCCTCTGCCTCTCTTCTCCCTTCTCCCATCCTGCAGACAGCACTGGAGGAGGTTGGGCTGCATCATATGCAGGGACTAACAAGTTAATTAAGCGGCTCCACTTTGGAGTCCCTTCATCTGAACCCTCATTATATAGGGTTAATTTGTTATGCAATCAGGCACTTTAAACCTCTCTGGAGCCATGCACTTCTGTCAGAGCATTGCTGTAGAGTGCTTTCAGGGGGCCAATCACACAATAAATGTCACTTCTGTCAACACCCTTTGTTTTGGTGCAGGATAGCTCTCAAGATCTATGCACTCAAGATGATGCCATTTTTGGGGAAGTGCAGTGAGTAACTTTACTGACCAAAGTAAGGTACCAAGAGTCCATAGGCACCTAAGGAGCTTAGTTAGGGTTTTTGTGTATTGCTCACTTGGACTTAAATGCCTAAAGTCTGCCTAAATTGAACTTTAGGTCTACATGCTCTTGTGGATCGAGACCCACCTTTTACTCTGGAAAAAGAGGTGTGACTCTCTACAATTATCACTACGCATCTTTCAGAATCTCCAATAATGTTTGTGCAGTAGATTTTTTTTACAGATATAGAAGCCCTGAAAACACTTTCAGAGTTTATGTTTTGAGAATGTATACAATATATTGTGCATACCATCATTTACTATACAGAGCTATCAGCTCTAAGGTGTTTAACAAAATTGCCTTCCCCTGATAATAGAACTATCTCTTTGTCCAAAGGAAAAAAAGAGGGGGATGGAAAGGAATTAAGTTTAATTTTATTCTCATATACATTTCCAGAACAATGCCAGTATTTGTTTTTTATTTGTAAAATGAAGTTCCTCTCCTGATGCTAGATATTTTAGAGGCAGGACTTCCTCAATCCATCCAGGAGGAGCTCTTCCACTCTTCATGGAATACTTGAATGTTTTGGTTAGGGCTATGTCATGTGTTATACTTAGCATATGTTAAATGCACTTAAAATGAGAGCAACTGTGCATTCAAGATGATGTTGGACCTCCTGATGTCCCTTCCAACCCTAATTTTCTATGATTCTGTGATTCAAGCAGTAGAACACATAAGCGTGCTTGCATTATAGCAAATTATGCCTTTATGTGAAAGGAGTATCTCCAGATCGTATTACGTTATACACGTTCAGCTATCGCTAGACAGTTCTACGGAGATAATATGAGCAATTTGTGGTCCTCACCCATCCCTGACATCAACCAGGGACCCCTCTGCTGTACCAAGCCTCCAGGTAGAATGAGGAAACTCACACATGTCAGGAGGAATAATCTTGGATCTTTCACTTGTCAGATTCCTCCAGGATCAAGTTGAAAGGCAGGTGCCCACAGTCCTACAGGGTACTGGGGCTGGGACTGTCAATCAAGACAGGTTCAAGAATCTGATATTGTGCTGGGGGTGGGAATGACCATCAGCAAGCTGTACCAGTTAAGGATTATAGTAAATGTTCCCTTGGGTGCGTCTACACGAGATGCTTTACTGCACAGTAGACTAATTTACTGCACAGTAAGGCATCACTGTGTAACCGTGTGCAGCAGCTACTACACAGTAAATTAGGCTAATGAGCAGTTTTTTACTACCTGTAAAACTAGGTAGTGGATTAGCAGGAGGCCAACTGCTGCCTGGCTAAGCCCTGATGTGGTGGGCAGCTGTGTTGGCTGAAGTGGAAGATGTCCCCCTGCCACATGGGGATCAGGATTGTCTTGATCCCCACATGCATGTGAGAACTGTCCCAGTAGCTGGGGATCCCCACTTGGCAGGAAGAGGCATCTTTGCCTGCTGGGGATGCTGCTTGGCAACCATGTAGGGATTGGGACCCTCCCAATCCCCACATGGCCAGTGAGGCATCCCTGCCTGGTAGGGACACTGCCTGGCAGTGACATGGGGATCAGATCCATCCTGATCCCCACATGCCTGGGAGAGCTGTTCCATAGCAGGGCCTGCTGTATCCCAGCCACATGGGAATCAGGAGGATCTTAATCCCCATGTGGCTGGGAGAGGCCTCCCCACTCAGTAGGGATGCTGATCCCCAGATGGCTGCCAGGCAGCTGGGGCAGCAGTCCTGGGACAGCAGTCCTGGCTGCTGGGACAGCTCTCCCCCCGACATGGGATCAGGACAGGCCCTGTGCCCCCTGCTAGCCCTGGGTTGGTGCCTGGGAGAGCCTGGATCTCCCTCTGGCTTTGCAGGAGGGCAGAAGCATCCCTGGTCTCAACTGCTCCTGGTGAGAGCACATGTAGCCCCTTCTGAGGTCCAGTTTACTGCAAATTAATAGGATGCATATACGTGTCCTCTGAGACTGCTCAGAACATATTCTAACTTTAAAACAGCACCAATTTAACACACATTAACTGCCCTGGGTGACAAAGCCCTTTGGGAGTTCAAATGACTCTAGCTTGGTGGTTAGGACACTCTCCTGTGAGTCAGGACAGCTGGGCTCCACTCCCTGCTCAAGTTAATTCTTTCTTATGTAGCCCAGGTACACCCAGGGGTGTGCCCTGTACACAAGTGGAAGGGATGGGGTGGGCAGGCAGGACTGCTGTGAGAGGTGCCTGCCCCCTGGGAGCAGTTCCCTCTATAGAGCCAGACCAGGACAAAGCACTTAACTATATACAAATGTATTGCTATACAAAAATAAATATGAATAAGAGACATTAAATATTTATAGTAGAATTGGTATGAGACACCATATACAATAACCTGCAGTCAACACATTGCACCACTTCAAGGGACAGCAAAACACAGAACAGGTAACTGGGAACTCAGTACAGGTGATCCACAGTGTGAGCAATAATTAACCCCCCTGCACAGATGAAGATTAACACCCTGGAACAGGTAAGTCAAGGCATCAACACAATAAACACAGATAACATCAACTCAGATAAACCCAGGTAAGCTGAGGTAGCAATGCAATAGATGTACACAGGCAACAATACAGGTAAGTTCAGATAATAGGAAATAAACATATATAGGTAATGAAGACAGGTAAACCCATATAACCCCCTTAAGGAGTACCCATAACTATATTAACATCTACAGTACGAAGCAAGCATTTTGTGAATCGATCACAAAATATGGGGTGCACTCAGCACCCCATGGGGCATTTCCTGGAGCCCCTCCCCGTTAGGGCCCTGGGATGTGGACCTGCCTCCCACAATGGAGGAGGGTGGAGGCTGCAGACCCTTCTCTCCCAAGCCCGCCTCCCCTGTGGGACCCGTTTCCCCAGCAACTTATGCTCCCACTTGAAGCAGACAAGGCTCATCCCCTGGTGGCCAGTCCCACAGGGGCCTCTGGCTCCTCTCAATGGCCTCGTGCCCCACACTGGGGACCCAGGGCACTCCTATGGGAGCTGAGACTTTACTGGCTCTGGTTCCCCGGCCTCATGCCAGGGGTCTTTCTCCTTCCCAGGCCCTGCTCTGGGTACAGGGGCTCTTTTAGTTTAATGTTGAGCAACACTGAGGGGCTCCAGTTACCCAGCCTAGAGCCGGGGCTAACTTGAGCAGCTGTGAGCTGCTCTTGAGGTAAACTCTCCCTGTGCCAACCTGCGCACCATGTGGGACCTGAACAGCCCCGAGCTGCTCCCAGGGCCAACTCTCTGTGCACCAATCCACGCACTGCCCACCCAGCCGCTTGCCGGGTTTGCAGGCTTAAGCCACTTTGAGCGGCTCCCAGAGCCTGAGCACCATGTACCAATCCACTCACCATTGAGGCTCAGGTGGGGTCCCAATAACAGTCTTCTCTGGAGCTCCTGTCTCCTCACTGTCCCTCGCCGCATCTGCTCCCCAGAATGCCAAGCACGCTCTTCTTTTATATACTTTGGGGGTTCCCCCCCTGAAGTCTGGCGGACCTGCCATGCTGCAGTCCACAGTCCAGTCGGGGAGCTCCTCTCCCCCTGCCTTCAGGAAAGGGGCAGTACCCGCTTTCCCCCAGCTTGTTCCTGATTCATGGATTGGCTCCACCAATCAGAATTGAGGATTCTTGAACCCCTGGATACATTGGAGCTCTATCGGGTAAGTCTGTCACATTTATTTGTAAGAAGTGGAGGAGCATCTAAAGGAGTTAAAGCATTTTTTCTTATAGCAGATGGTTAAGGCTGTTTCGAAAAGGATGAAGCAGAGAACTGTGGGACTGAACCCATTTTATCTCATACTCTGGGTCAGGGATCTAGCAGCAGCAGTTTTGTGAATAAATCCCTTCATTTTTTAATTTTTTGCAGTCTCCGGAAACCAAAGAATTTTATGTGGAATTAAATATATATCTTTTTTAGTTTTCATTTTAGGAATTCCATTTTTAATTCAGACTGAAGGATGCTGAAGTTTTTTTTCTTTTCTTTTGGCTGCTGGGAAAAAAAAAATCAATGATTTTCATAGCCTTACTTTTAACCACCTGTGGTCATTTAGAGATTCTACCAAGTTCTGTTCAAGTGTAAATCCCACAGTTTTGGTATTGAAACTGTGCCTCCCCCCTATTGAAATGACTGATAAAACTCCTATTTGACTTCAATAGATCCAGGATTTCCACTCTGGCTGTGAAAGGCTTCAAAATTGGGATATGAAAGTCCTGTGACACATATTGCAACGGTGAAGATATTAAGCCCCCCATCCCAGCCAAAATTCCATCTGAATAATTCATTTTCCTCCCTAATTAAATGTTCTTTTTAGGTTCAACTGGATGAGCTCATCTTTTCTTTCTGTTTTGTAGTGTTGTTATAGGCTAGAAGCTACTTTTCACCCTAGAGCTCTTTTTTCATTCCTTTGCAAAGTATTCATGGTATATATAGTTGGAGTTTTTTAAGTGATTTCAGAACTTTAGTTGACAGGCGCTATATAAATATTTATCTTTGCTATGCTTGCTGAAAGCAGTAGGCTTAAAATTATAAAATTTTAAGCAAAACACCCCCCCCCCACCTTCCTTGGCTTTCAAATTTACTTCACAGACAATGCATTGGGAGAAACCCTTCACACAAAGACAACTTTTAAACTGCTCTACTAGATATCATGAGGGTGGTTTTAATCCACGTCAAACCCTCAGATTTACAGTCACAGTTGATTTGGTTTCAAATGTCTACCTTGAACACCTAGTTCTGGATGAATATATATAGAGTGTTTCAGGATCAGAAAAGTTAGTATATCCTCTCAGCTATTATTCAGCTTTCCTTTTTGTTTTAAATGGCATTATAAAGCTGCAGGATGTTCAGCCAAATAGGTTAGTGCTGGAGAAGTGGAAATGAGATGCTTGTTTTTGGGAAGATGACAATATGGTGTGCTGCAGAATGTCTGCTCAATGGACCATTCTATTGTTATTGTTCAGGGGCCAGCAAGGTTTTAAAAACTATGTGAAAGAAAAATAAGTTAAAACAAATCTCTAAGAGCCCAGGTTCCTTATAATATATGCTTGAGTGTTCCTTCCTGACTAAATTGCTTTTCCCATTAGTTTTCTTCCATTCTCAGTCTACACTTTGCTTCCTGGTCCTTTTCATTTGACTTTAGTTGTTCACACAATGACATCCAAATAGAAAGAGACACAGTCACTGCCATGGTTTTAGCTCCAACTCTGAACTTCCTGGCTTTTATGAGTTTTAATCAATCCCATAATGTCCTGTATTTTCTCCATATGAGTAGCAATACGTAAAAAGGTTTATTTTGCCCAGACTCAGGCCAACTTTCACACATTAAGTGTAACAACTAATCATCCACAGCATTTCCTAAAGTTTTATGGTGCTAGCAGACAGCTATTTTCATTATGATATGATAGTCTCCTACTAGGCTGCCACT
Organism: Alligator sinensis; assembly: GCF_000455745.1. Taxonomy (NCBI): domain Eukaryota; kingdom Metazoa; phylum Chordata; order Crocodylia; family Alligatoridae; genus Alligator; species Alligator sinensis. The sequence goes on along the minus strand of NW_005842029.1, from coordinate 2,574,342 downwards.
GCCAACACAATCTCAAGCCTTTTTTCTGGTACTCTATATATAATATTTTGAGTTATTTCTTTACAGATTCTTTCTGCCATACACAAAGTTAACCACTGCTACAACACTGTTGAATATCAGTGGGCACATCTACATGAGACGTTAACAGTGCGGTAGCCTAATAATACTGCACCATACTGTGTCACAGAAAAATGGTGCTAATATGCTACTGCACAGTATCATTAGGATACTGCGCAGTAGCATCACTTAAAAAGCATTTGCTGGTGCTACTGTGTGGTAACTCTGGTTACTGCACATTTATTTAGTTCTTGATTATACAAGATCTAAATTAAATGCACGGTAATCACTGCACATTAATGAATGTGTAGATGCTCCCAGTGTTGAGAATAAACCATCAGAACGTTACTATTAGGGAAGCAATATCAGAGGCACTTTTTGTTTGAACAAGTTTATCACAATGGAAAATTGTTTTGAGACGAGACATTAAAGGAGCGACTGAAATTTACTGGTGTGCCCAAGTTTAACTTAATAAAAAGGAAAATTCATGTTAGGGTTCAAAGCCCACATTTAGGCATGCTGGAAGACTATGGTGATTAGCAGGCTACTATAAAACCTGGGTCCAAGATAGAAGAATGATTCATTTGCTGTCCTGCCTGCATTCGGGTTGTTTCAGAGCATTTTGACTTCTGTTCTCTGGGCACTTACAAATTATTTAGCCATCATGGTTTTCATGGCAGAGGCATCGTGTCTAGAGAGGTTTGGGCATTATGTAATAAAATATAATTAATAATAGTAAGTGCCATATAAATATTTATTAGCTACTTCACACTTCGCTTGGCTTACAGTGGAGTTTAAGAGCGTGTAGAAGATTTGTACAGTCACTCAGACCATCTGTACCAGCTTACCCACGACCTCAATGATCTTCATATCTTGCCTCAGTGATCCCCTAAGTCATCTGTAGACTGGGTAAACACTTCCCAACAGCTTGTTCACAAAGTCTATTGCAGCTAAAATTATAGTACATAGAGGACCAACTGCCAAAGAAGAATTTTTTTTCGAAACAAGGCTAGCCCTGTATAAATCCATAGATAGCATGACACAGTTTACAAAGACTAAGCTCTAAGCTGATGACAAATACCTAAGGATGTAAGAAAAATCCAGCTTTCATCAATCTAGCTTGATGACAGGTATCACAGAGACAGGAAAACACCACAAAAACAAGCCTGCAAATCTGAACAACTGCTAATTGACAAAGATGGGAGACTGGCTGTTGGAGGGAGAGTGTTTCGTTCCTTTCTTGATCTAACTGACTACTATCCCTGTGTAGTAAGGCATTCAGAGAATAAGATTATGCATTATAATCAGACCATGGTAAGTACACTTAAAATCTGAACAATCACACATTAAGGCTTGTTAACAAGTGCAAAGTGTCCTCCTGACATTTTAAAGTTATGTCATTTTGGGTGAGGATTATCCATGAGCTATGCTACCTAGCTTTAGTTAAGTTTACTTTTGACTGTTCAAGTGAGCTAAAACCATCAGTCTTTGGTCCTCTAGTATCTCAGGAGGCACTGCTCCCAGGTTGACTAGCTGTCATCCAGGACTCTGTGGCCCTAGACTGACAACTGGGGGCAGCTAGGTGAGTAGGGAGGAAGGGGAAAGAGGTGAAAGAGGGCAGAGGGACTGGGGGGAGGGGGCAGGAGTGGAAAGAGGAAGAGGGAATGAGACAGGGGAACTGCTGGGTTGCTTCCTTTTCCATCCCATAAACTGCCCCTTACACTTTTGGATTGTCCCTCTGCCATTTCAATACTTTCTGACTGCCCGGATTACACCCTCTACTTCCCACTGGACTCAGAATTGCACCCCCATCCTCCGACAGGCCTCTTCACACTCAGTTTGCTTCTTGCCACACCAATCACCCCCCATCAGCCTTTCCACCCCGAATCACCACCCTGCTGCCCTGATCAGAGCAAGAATGGCAGTGGCCATGACATCAGCAGTGATATCGGGTTCCTCCTCCCTCTCTACACCTGGGTCCAGCCTCTGCTGGGCACCACATCTGAAGAAGGCACAGGAAGTGTGTGTGTGTGTGTGTGTTGGGGGGGGGGGGGGGGGGAGGGAAGGGTTGGGGGTGGGTGTGGGGGGGGGGGGGGGGGGGAAGAAGCTGCTGGGCAACTGCAGGGCCCAGCAGGGGTGGTATGAGTTGCAGGGAGCCTGGGACCAGGCAAGGAGGTGAACCTATCCCCTCACCCTCACTGCCACTGCTCGTGGGCTGATCTAGCAGCAGGTCTGTGTACTGCACATTAGACATATGACTGTCCATTTGCTACTTTAAAGACAGCCTAACATTCCTTAGAGTTAGCACATGCTAATTCTAATTTGTAACCTCACCCTTAATCTGTGCATTTAAGATAAATCCTGGCCTCTAGTTTTTTCTCATATGCACATGGTGTACCTGCATCCATGTGCACGTGTGCCTTTGTTTAGGATCAAGTAAACAAGTAATCATTACTAAGTACTGTTTCCCCTCCTTTCGGTTACCACATGGTAACTGCTAGTATATGATGCCAGTACTGTTATGCTGGTACTGTCTCAGATGTTCATCTAGTATTCCTCTAATACCTAGGAGTCCCAGTGGTAAATCGAGAGGCTACTGTACTGATTGTACTCCAAATGTAACAAACATGTTTTCTTCCCTAGAGAACACTAGTAGCTTGTCCAACAGCTTTTCTTGTTTTTTAATTGCCTTAGATCTATAACAACTAACTCAAGAAAATTGAATACACAACCTAGCATTTAAACTTCAGAATGCTATAAATTATTTTGTTAATGTAGAATGCAAAAGAATTTCAATCAATAGGAGTATACTAAATGTTAACAAAACACAAAGCAATTCAGTTTTAATGCATGCACGGTGGCAGAGCAGTTAAGGTGTTTTGCTGGAGCATTCAAGCTCTGCTTCACAGGATACCCCCAAATTGACCCAACTTTTGGCCTTTGACCTTCAGAATTGCATTTGTATAGAAAGGAAGATAGTTTTCTCCTCTATTATTGGTGGAATTATTGGGTGAAATGTTATTGTCTTTATTTTGCAGGAAGTCAGACTTAGTGATTATGGTGACCCTGTCTGGCCTCAACTCTAATACATGAATATTTAAAAAGATGCTGAAATAAATGAATAAATAATTTTTATAATTAAAAAAAATTTTTTATAACTGTTTACCTGGCTATTTGAACATTCGCTTTATTCAGGGGAATCCTCAGGTGCTATAAAGCCATTTACTCCTGTCCTGACCACTGGCCCACTTCTAGATACATTTGACCAAAGCAGTGGAGGTATGCCTGGATTTTATTTACACCCTGAGTATGAGCCCCAGTGTCTTGGTATCTAGTGTAAATTAATTTATTCCGGGAACATCCCTTAAAGATAAACAGACTCCAGGTGGTAGGTTAAGGAAGGTGGCTTATAGCCATGTTCACACCCTTTCTCTCTGTCCTGAGCTATGTGGAGCACAGCTCAATAACTGAGCCTAGTTATCATAAACAATTTACCACAAAACAGCTTCAGAGATCATTTTTGTTCCCCATCTGTCAATTATGTTCCATCTTGCTGTAGTACTTGGGGGTTCTTACAGGATTGGAACCATGTCTTGTGAAGTACTGTTTAGATACTGAGCAAGTGACAGTTCCTGGTAGGCAAGTTTATAACATTACCAACCAGTCTGGGTCCCATAAGAACTTAATTGAAATTAAATAGTTTCTGTGGAATGTTACAGGTTCAACCAATTGGCAAATTCTGACAACAAATCTACATTGTTGGATTTTTTTCCAGTCAGTTGTAGCAATAACCTATGACACAAATCCTTATGTCATATTAAAGAAACAGAAGACAAAGCTTATCTACAACATAGGCTGAGAAATGTTGAAGTATACTCCCCACGTATGGTTGCCATTTTAGCCAACAAACCATGGATTAGCAGAGCTAAAAACACAGGCTACCACACCTAGAGGTATGGAGCCAAGACTCCCTAATTGGGGATGTTTAACCAGCCCAAATCATCCATGGATTAGTGCTGGGTAGTGAATTTCTCCTATATTATGGCATGGGGCAGGTTGGGGTGAGAGCAAAAGAAATCACCTGTACTTTTGAGCAAGAAAAAGAATATGCTATTTTTTCTTTTAAAGTAAACAGGATTACCAATTCATATATTCACAGTAGCTTATTTTTAATCTGTCAGGGAATAATGACCCATTGTTTCTTTGTACATATGAGAAATGACACTTTCTAGTACCTGGTACTTGCAGCTGTCAAATTACATACATCAATATCTGTCACTTTCCAATGTCATGTAACTAGCAATCCTACATATCCCAATGAGCTTTTGCTAGAAATCAAGAAATATTAAACACCTTTGCCAGCAGCTGAAAAGACTGACATTGCTCTCCAAGCAGGGGCCTCAAGCCTATTCATTTCTGTTCCATGCAGTCTTAACACATTCACATTTGGTTTTGTTTTTATAATTATGTCCTCCTGAGCACCCCAAAATATGGGTACACTCCAACCCTCTCTTTCTCTGTAAACCCAAGGCCGTAACCTCCTCAGATTCACCTTTAACCACAAATGGCAATACTGATTCACTGCCTGCTTGAGCTGTACCTGCAAGCAAAAAACCAGAGGCTTTAGAATATTTTCTTTGTAAAGTACACTCCTTACCTCTTTAGCCAACAACAGTTTATAAGTTCTCTTTATGATCTGTGGTCCAAAACAGTTTAGAGAGCCAAGCATTAAAGGACTGAGTAGTGTCAGATCTTTGAAAGGTTCCTCCTACACAGGCCTCATAAGAATGAGAAAAAAAAAAGGTACCATATTTACCTGAATCCCAGATGACTCTGAATTTAAGACGACAAATCAATTATAATTTTTTATAATTATTGGAAGGACATCTTAAATTTGTCCCCCCCGCCACCACCACTCTGACAGGCAAAGTAGTGGCTGGGGGGCAGGTGGTAGGGGAGTCAAGTAGCTTGACCCCTGCCCCTTGTCCTCTGCTGCCTGCCCACCCTGTTGCCTTCATCTGCTGTGCCTAGGCCAGACCCCCCCTGCAGTGCCAGTGTCCTAAGTCATGGCTTCATCTCCAGCTCTGGCTCCAGCCCTGGTCCCTGCTCAACCCAGCAGCACTGGCAGTGAAAATGGCAGCTCTTGTCCTAGCCCTGGTACCAGGTTGGAGCCAGAATTGGGTTAGGGCAAGAGTGGTGCCACCGCTGCCACTGCTGCTGCACCAGGTGAGCACCAAAGACAGCATGTACTAGGCCAAAGCAGGGCTGGACCTGGGACTGGGACTCAGTGGGAGGTGGGGGGAGGGGGAAAGGGAGGGCAGGAAGGCAGGTGGCACGGGAGGGCACAGTTGGTATGGAGAGGAGGTGGCAGGCCAGAGCAGAGGTAGCATGAGGCAGAGTCTTAGGGGAGGTGGTGGAGGTCAGAGGTAGTAGAGGGCAGCGGCAGCAGCTCTGACTTTGAGCCCCCAGTGGGTGCCAGAGCCACAGGAGCCATCTGCCCTCCTCTCCCCTCTGCCTTGTACTTGAATACAAGATGACAGTCTTTCCCCACCATTTAGAATGGGGAGAGAAACCTCATCTTGGATTTGAATAATTATGGTAGATAACCATGTATTATTATATGTTTAATTCTATGTTTAATTCACCAGGTCTAGAAAAGATCAATTAAAATGAAGTAATATAGCTGACAAAACCCTACCCCATATATAATTAGCCCTGGCCAAATGCAGTTCATCAAACGAATCAGATAGCCTAACAGGCCCTCTCGTTTAAGACACCTTTTCCTTTGGAGGTGCATCATTTTAACTGGATATAAATATATAACTGACACCAAAAGGCAAAATTTATCCAAGCTATCAAAAAGGCAGATTCTTTGTCACTTGTGGTTGTTTGTTGCCCACTTGTCATTGTTCTACAGCCCATTCATACATCTTGTATAATATATGCCATGTAGCAATGTAAGTTTTACAGATCGATCATTATAGCATCTTGTAGCTGAAGAGCCTTGCAGGCCTTGTAGGCTAGTAATTAATGTGCAAGTAAATTTACTTATGCAAGTACTTTCATCACCCTGATCTACACAGTTTGTAAGGCTGGGAGTCAGACAGCAGGGACTGAATATGTTAGTGAGTGAAGGATGAGTGGCTCTCCCCTGGGTAGAGGCAAACTTGGGAGGAAGCATGCTGTTTTCTCCACCTTAGACATATTGCTTTTTCTGCTTTCTTGTACCTTGTAGAAAGTAGCTGTGAAAGCAGGAGTCTCCATTAGTGCACATTCCCTGACATTTGTGAATATGGCCCATAGTCTGTTCTGCAAGAAAACAAATCTGACTCTAGCAATGGAAACATTTGGAAGGAGTTCTGAGATGGGGACCATGGAATTTTCATCCCTCTGAAGCCTCTGTTTTAGGATCTCACTCTAGCAATGGAAATGAGGTGAGGCCTTTTGACTTCATCTGGAGTACTCGTGATGCATTGGTGCCAAGAATTTCAGGTTCAGGCCCTAAACATTCTAAATACATTCTCTTTTCTCTTCAACTGAAAAAGCAATGGAAAGGAAGTGATATTCTATTAAATATTAAATAACTCATGAAAAGGAACCCTGATGCCGAGGTGTATGAAGTAGAGTAGAGCAGGGGAAGTGGTTCCTCCCATTGTATTAAGGTAACTAATTTAAAATCAGAGCCTTTCAAAGGGAGAATCTCTCTTCTAAGCTGAATCCTCAACAAAATCACAAAGTCTCTGAACCATTCATTGTCCCACCTCTGGTGCACAGCAGGTATCTTATCACTGGATCTGGCAAGTACTGAACACGTTTGCGAGCCTCTAGATTTTCTAGTGATGAACCATGCAGAAGCAACAACTAGTAAAGATCTGACAAGAGCCTATTCACACACTGTTTCCTCCTCGGCTTGCATTATTACAGTTCAAATAAGTCCTGGGAAGTCATCCAAACTACCGAAATCTTTTGAGGTTTACTCATCCTGAACAGAAACTGATATTGGCATGGCTGAGTCCTGAAAGTAAATGAAGCATGCTGTCGATAAACTGCTGGGTGCCATCACTGGAGCAGACAAATCCACTCACTGTGATGATGGATTCCACTGAAACTCCTGGATGGTTGAGAAATCAGGGTCTTGCACAATAAGAACCATAATTCCCTATGAATAGCCTTAATAGTTGAAATGGATGACTACATCCATTATAATTACAGGGAGTATTTAAAAGACAATAGGTCTGATTTTCCACTCTGTTACCCTAGTTTTACACTTGTGCTAGAGAGGCCAGTTAGACTTTGTGTGTGAGTGTAATATAAAATATATGGATTAATATAAAATATATAAAATTATCATTTTGTAGAACTGTCATGTAATAAACTTCTGCAAAATAATAGCCAAAACAAAGGTGAGATGTAGAACTCAGTCACAAGATGCACCTTCACTATAAAGGAACAAAGCTTGTTTTCAGTATATAAAATCAACTGGCATTAATATTAAGAAGAAAACGATTTTTAGTTTTGTTAATAGCAGCATCATGCTATTACGTTGAGATGAGTCAGTGAACATTTATGATGGTAGCAGCCTGTCTCCTACCCAAAAGGTGGATGAGGGTGATGTCCTGTAGAACTGGGTCAAGATAATCGCCCCTTTATAGTTCCCTCAATGCACTGCTTCTCTCAAGCCTGGCAAAAAACTTAATAAAAACTTAAGCTGACACACCGGGGTTCTAGCCAGATGTGGAGTGGAGTGGTGGGGGGTGGCAGTGGCTGGACACTGTGTGGAAGGCAGTGGCCACACAAAGAGCAGCAGCAGTGCAGGTTAGTAGGTGGTGGTGGCTGCTGCTGCGTGTGAGCTTCCTCCTTTCTCCCCCTGCATGTCTGGTCGGTGGGCCAGAAATTCCGGTTAGTAGAACGTGCCGGTTAGTAAAATGCCGCATAACAGGGCTTTTACTGTATATGCATGCACAAAGCCAAGATACAGCTAAGACCAAACTTCATACTGATCAAGAATGAAAAGGGAAGGATGTGTGGGTTTGTTATTCATTCAGCAAATCCTGTAAGTACATGCTTAACTTTAATATTATTAAAAGCTGGATCCAGCAAAGGACTTAAACTTTATAAGTTGTCTAACACTAGGTAACTGATAGAAAGATGGAATCCAAAACCAGACCTAGATGATTATTTTTTCTTCACAGTGCATGGGGAGAGTTAGTGCCTCAAAACACTCTAAAATTGCCCATATGCAGGAGTTGTCTAGAGCTAACCAACAGGAACACGAGACACATCAGAGGCATGTGTGAATAATACTTCATCTTAATTTTCTTTCTGTCCTTATGAATATTACACTTCTTTCTGTCCACTGGGCCATTTTCAAGAGGCTAGGTGGAATGTCCTTTCTAACCCCAGTCTAGCCTCTAGCTTGATAGTTATGACAGTCTGTTGGAGGGTGGAAGATGTAGACTTGGAGCCCTGCAGATTAAATAGGTACTAGAAACCAGGTCTCCTGTTTCTTGGTGGGCAAGTGCGCTAACTGTCAGGTTCTTATATGGAGAAGGGCATCACCACTACTTCCTCTGGCCAAGTTTTGAGTAGAAAGAAGTTACCACTATTTTTCTGAGGGGCCCAATCTGTTGTTGTATGTGGTTGGAACTTTAGGGGACTTGGGCACATAGATCCCATAAAACTTAGATGGGTACTAGGCACCTACAGAACTTTGAGGTCAAATGTGGAGGTCTTAGTGAGTTTAGCCACCTCTGAGGTTTAACCACTAAAT
>NW_005842029.1:2549431-2565484 GCF_000455745.1 Alligator sinensis | reverse complement strand
TATACATGTGGGGGGGGGGGGGGGGGGGGTTGGATTGTAATTTTGGTCTTGGGGTCCTAAGTCTTATTTAGGTGTCTAGTCCTTTTTCTGACCTCAAGTGTTTTGCTGATATAATATCCTCTCCTAAGGTTTTTATAGCTAGGAGAGAGAAAAATAAAAGGTCTAGGAATTAACTATTAACCTATCTTTAAGCTATTTTTAAAGGAGGTTAAGGACAACAAGAAGAGGTTCTATAAGTATGCTGGCCAGAAAAGAAGGACCAAAGAAGCTGTGGGTCCTCTGTTAACAAGCCAGGGGGAACCCCTAACTGAAGATACAAAGAAGGCAGAGCTACTCAACATCTACTTTACCTCAGTCTTCATAAAAAAATTAAGCTGCAGTCAGACACCTAGTAGGGATTATCTGAATAGGGAAGGGGGCAAGCTGAGGGAGGAGATAACAAAAGAGATGGTCAGAGAGCTTTTGTTGGATCTGAATGAATTCAAGTCAGCAGGGCTGAATGAACTTCCCAGGGTACTGAAGGAACTAGCAGAGGAGAACTTGGAGCCCTTGATAATAATTTTCATGAAGCTGTGGGAGATGGGTTAGTTGTCCTTCTTTAAAAAAGGGAAGAAGGAGGACCTAGGGAATTACAGACTGGTTAGTCTAACCTCAATACCTGGGAAGTTACTGGAGCATATCCTAAGGGAGGCTGTTTGCAAACATCTGGAAGAGGAAAGGCTAATTGCAAGCAACCAGCATGGATTTATGAATAACAAATCATGTCAAACAAACTGCATTTCCTTCTTTGACAAAGTGACTACTTGGGTGGATGAAGGGAATGCTGTGGACATAGTGTATCTGGACTTCCAGAAGGCTTTTGACAAGGTACCACATGACCTTCTCATAACCAAAATGAAGAAATGTTAGCTAGAAAAAACTATTACAAGGAGGATAGATAACTGGCTCAAGGGACAAGCAGATGGTAATTATTAAAGGGCCCATTTCAGAATGGTAGGTTTAGAGTGGATTTCCACAGATGTTTGTCTTGGGCCTGATCCTGTTCAACATGTCTATTAACCATTTGGATGCTGGTATAGAAAGCTTACTGGGCAAGTTTGCAGACAATGTGAAACTGGAAAGGATTGTGAACACATTGGAGAATGAGAGTGCAATTCAGAAGGATCTCAACAGATTGGAAAGTTTGGCTAGAGCTTCATAGTTTCATAGTAGCTAGGGTCAGGAGGGACCTGAACAGATCATCTAGCCTGACCCCCTGTCACAGGCAGGAATGAATGCTGGGTTCACAAGACCCCAGACAGGAGATCATCCAAGAGATAACCAGATTAAATTCAATGCAGACAAATGCAAGGTGCTACACCTCAAGAGGAATGATCAAAAACACAAATATGAAATGAGTAACACCTGGATGGATGGCAGCACTATGGAAATGGACTTGGGAGTCTTGGTAGATGACAGATTTAATACAAATCTGCAGTGTGATGCAGACACAAAAAGGCAAATGTGGTTTAGGCATGCATCAACAGAATCATTAGATGCAAGACAAGGGAGGTGATAGTGCTTCTCTATTTAGCACCAGTTAAGCCGCATCTGGAGTACTGTGTGCGGTTCTCGGCTCCACATTTTAAAAAGGATACGGTGAAGTTAGAGAAGGTCCAGAGGTGGGCAACAAAGATGATAAAGGTCTTGGAAGGCACATTATATGAGGAGAGGCTGAAGGAGGTAAGCATGTTTAGCTTGTAGAAAAGGCATTTAAGAGGGGATATGATAACATTATTCAAATACTTGAAGGGCTGCCACTCAGAAGATGGAAAGAACCTTTCAATTCTTGCTGCAGAGAAGAGGACATGGACCATTGGTTTGAAGGTGCAGCAAAGTAAGCTTAGATTGGATATCTGAAAAAATCTTCTTCATTGGTAGAATAATCAGGTAGGAGAATAGACTGCCTAGGGAAGTTGTGGATTCTCCATCACTGGAGGTATTCAGGAAGAAACTGGAGAGCCACTGGTCAGGGATGAGTTAGGCACAGCTATGCCTATACTCTACTATGGGTATTTCCCATGCTTCCTGGCTTTACTGGATGTCCCACCCCCTCCCTTTCTGCTACATGTGTCAGGGTGTTTTTAGTCTTCCCTCAGAAGCATTGGATGTTGGCTACAGCCAAGGGTGGGGATTTTGACTGGGGCATGCCAATGCTTCTGCTGGGACCAAAGCTGAAAGTTCCTGACTGGAGGGTCTTGTCCTTCCATGCAGGGTCAGACTGATTGCCATATTTGGGGTCAGGAAGGAATTTTAGCCCATGATCAAATTGATATGGACTATGGGGGTTTTTGCCTTCCTGTATACTGGGCGGCATAGTCCTCTACCTGGGATCTCTTGAGCATATATTGACAGCATTTCATAGAAGCAGGATGTTGGCTGTCACGATTCCCCTGCTTTACCTGTGGCAGAGTAGGGTGTTAGGTCTGTTGTGCCAGGGTTGATAGTAGTCTTATGTAGAATTTAGATTATAGATTGTATAGGATGGTTTGGATATGGATGATCCTTCCTCAGGCAGGGGATTGAACTAGGTGACCTCTGAAGGTCCTTTCAAGCCCTACTTCTCTATGATGCTATAATAATTCTAAACTTAATGATTCACATTTTCAAGCTTTCCTCCCCAATCATTCAGGGTAAAATAATAAAATATAGAAAAATAGGGATGGAATTGACTTCAGGATGTAGTCTAAGTTAACCAACTGTTGCTCACAGTGGATGCATTTACAGAAGATGCTAAATGCATAGTAGACTAATTTTACTGTGCATTAGCATGTCAGAGCAAAAGCTATTCTATTGCACTAATGTACAGTAGAATTAGTCTGCTGTGCATTAGCATCACTAAAAAACACATGCGCTGGCATTACTGTACTTTTAGTACCCGTTATTACAGGTACTAAACTTAATGCATTGTAACTACAGTGCATTAAGGCACATGTAGATGTACCCAGCGGGCTCATCCATATCTAAACCATCTCAACTTAGTGTTTGTCCAACATGGTCTTAAAAACTTATACGGATGAACATTTCTACAACTTCTGATTATCTGTTCAGGTGCTTAACCACCCTCAGAATAAGAACATTCCTCATAATATCCAACCTAAAACTCCTTTGTTGCAATTTAAGACAGTTAGTTCTTCTCCAGTCCCCCATGGACCAAGAGAAGAATCTATCCTCCTCCTTCATATCAACACTTTTTTGTATTTGAAAACTGTTATCCAAATCCCCTCTTAGTTTATTTTCTCCAGACTAAATAACTTCAAACCTCCCAACCTTTTCTCCCTTATTTCATGTTTTCTATACCTCTAATCATTTTGTTGCTATTTGTCCGTTTTTTTTCTTGAAGTGAAATGCCCCAAAACTGGACACAGTATTCTAGGTGAGGCCTCACTAATGCTGAATGGAAAAATCACTTTCTATTATATGCAGGTGACATTCCTGTTAATTAAGCCTTGTATGACATTGATGGTGGTGTTTTTGTTTTGTTTTGTTTTGTTTTGTTTTGTTTTTTTTGGGGGGGGGGTTTGCAACAATAGGAGATTGTTGAATCATATTCAGCTTGATGTCTACTATAAATAACAGGTCTTTTTTTCGGTAATAGTCCAGCCTAGCCAGTCATTCCCTAATTTTTATTTGTCCAGTTGATGTTTTGATCCTGAGTACAGTACTTTGCACTTGTCCTTATTGAACTTAATATAGTTCAGACCATGTTTCCAAAGCATTAAATTCATTTTGAATCCTAATCTTATGTTCCAAAGTGTCTTCTATGCAACCCAACACAGTGTTATTTGCAAATGTATAATTGTACACCCAATTCCATCCTCAAAATCATTGATGAAGACACTGGTGAAGGTATACGCCCTGGGAAACCCCAATCGATTCCACCTTCCAGTTAGATGCTGCACCACTGATGGCTATTTGCAGTGAACCAATCAGTTACATGCCCAGTTTACCCACCTTATGGTAGCCGCGTGTTTCCTTAGTTTATGTATAAGAATGTCATGAAAGACAGTGTTGAAAGCATTGCTAAAATAAAGCTAAAGTCACATGCTCTCATCTCCCCACATCCACAAAACCCATCATGCATACATTTAAAATGACAGATGAGATTTTTGTGTAATCATGTGGTTTCTGAAAACATCATATATAGAGTGAATCAAAATAAAGTTGTGGTTCATCTATGTAGGACAGCTTCTTTCACAATTACCTATTGAGAGTGTCATGCTTTTAGAGTAGGGTGAGAGAACTTTTAAGTGTTATGAACTTATAATTTTAACTAAAGCAAAGACGGATATTTCAGATAGTCGCCAAACTAAGGGGAATGCACGTATGGACAAATTACACACACACACACACAGAGTTGTTATATAGAGTGTGTGTGTGTGTGTGTGTATCTGGACAGATTATTATACACATACTCATTTTTCTTAATGAAACAATAGCTGACTTCCAAGAAGCTTTGTCTATGTAGAATTTATGCACAGTTGTCTGCCTATATGGAATCATTATTGTTCTGGAGACCAAATTAAAATTTCTCTTAATATAGTTATCAATGGCAGCATATACAATACATATACATACATACATCAATGGTAGCATATACATATACAATGAACTTTTATGGAACGAAATTAGAACCAACAATGTGAAGTGTAAGAAAAAGCAAGTATTAAAGCATTTTTACTGCTGTTAATACTCCAAAGCAGTGTTGGCTGTTTTAGCCATGGGGCATGAATTCACCCAATTTTTGTGTGATCAGAAAGCTTTATTGAAATCAGGCAAATCATATAATCAAAAATATAAAATAACAGCAGTACTAATGTGGTTTGTATGGCATTAAAGACCATGCATGATAAATTTAGTTTTTAAATACAATAAATCAGTCATTTAAAATGTAATATAAGATGCATAATTTCATTCTGCTTCATTAACCATATAAACACAATAAAATCTGTCAAATGGAAACAAAGGGCTTCCTAGGGGTGATATTTTAATTGTAATAAAACTGTCATCTGGATTAAGAGGCCAGCTGAGCAATTCATTTGCTTATAGATGCTAATGTTATTCCAGAAAATGAAAATTGGGTTTAATTTATACCAATATGCCACTGCTGGGGAGATGAGAGATCTGTTTGTTTCTTGCCACATGGGTCACCAGTCAATCCTTTCTGAAAATAATCTGTCCAGATGGAAAGAGCTGGGTGGTAACACAAAGCCCACACTCCTTGGGGCAAAACTCCTTTTTACAACCAGGAGAGTTTGTCTGAACAAGGTATTCAGGATAAGATCTTTTAGATTCAACCACATATCATTTGGTAACTAAAAAAATGTGCTTTAATCAGATGTGAAAGAGGTAGGTTTTCCTCTGCTTCTCCTGCATGATTTAATCTGTTATAGAAAAGAGAATAGGTCCAGTTCTTGACTTCAGCAGTACTACACCAGGGAGGATTTCAGCCCATTTTTCTTCTGAAGACATTTCTCTGAAGTGATACTTTTAAGAGGCCAAAGTTCCTGGTGCAGTCGTGTATTTCTCAGGCTTTGTGCTTCAGTCGAAGTTTAGACTTGATGTGAGCTGCTTCCTTCTCAATCTCTGATGCTCATGGCATACCAACAGGAAATCAAAGCTCTCAAGACAAAGCAGAGCACCAGCATCTCTCTACTTTAGAGACAAAAACTGAAAAGGGAACTAGAATATTTGAGCTTTGCATCTGAGGTGATCTTCAAATCAAAATAAGCTGGGGAAAAAATAGTCTTTGCGATTGCCACTCAGCAAAATAAAATGGGCATTTGCTTCCTTTCTAAGAAAAGATGCATTTTTTTTCTCTCTTAAAATCTTAGTAAATCCCTTGGCAGTTGACTAAAAAAGAACACACACTGCTGGTGCTTTTTGTCTTCAGGTGCTATGTTAAAATGGTCCTTCTGCCAATAATTGTGTAATATTCATGAGTGATCTAGGCAATTGTCCAACTGAAGTCAAACTATCAGAAACTTATTTTGCTTTCCCCTTGCAAACAATAGCTGTGCTGTTGTTCCACACCTTATTTGCTTAAAGGAGACTCTGTTCAGCATGCATAATGATTTGGAGTGCATTCAAGAAAGATAAGTTTTTTATTTTTCATTCCTTTTATACTCCATCATCTTTAGAGTTTTGTTATTTTTGCTAATAACTCTTCACCTAGGTCTCCGGTATTTTGGGAACAGTGGACAATCCTCATAACTGATTAATGGCACACCTGTACATTTCTAAAGTTGTTAAGTCAAGATTCTCTAGCCTGGAGGCAACGGATGTCACTTTAATTTCTGAAGACAGGAATTTCACATGCTGAAATAGTAGTATCATTTCTTAAGACATCTTTGTCTATCACTACCTCAGGCCTTCACAGGAAAGGCAACATTGAGAGCTCATTTATAGAAGAGAATTTGAACAAAACACTTGCACTCTGTACTATCATCACTAGCACAGTATATGCAAGCTCCAGAGGCTGTCAGCATTTTTTTTGTCATTGTGTCAATTAAACTCAAATTCTTGACTGCTTCAGAGTCTGTGTGTGTGTGTGTGTGTGTGTGTAGGGGAGGGGGCATAGTGAAAGAGAGCAGAGAAAAACGGAGGTGTTGTACATCAGGAATAACAATCTGCATTTGAGAATGCTGGCGGGGTAATAAACCATAATGTTTCATCTACTAAAATGAAAAGAAGCACATATTTTGCCCTCCATGGTACACTTGCAGAATTGCCTAGATGTTAGGTCAAACAACCTCTAATTAGTACTAACTTATTTCCCCTTCTGGGGAACGTAGTTAGCTGTGTTAGTCTGTTCAGACAGTCATGTGTCACATGTCAAGTTTTGCATTATGGAGATGAAGTAGGAATTAAATCAATCTTAATTGCATTTTGCTCTCATTTTCTAACATGACTGATCTGATAGATCACACATCTTTATATAGCTGAACTGTATAAATACATCAAATGTATTGGATCAAATACCATTTTAAAATATAGCAGGTTGTATGTATATTAGTAGAAAAATGAAGAAAAGTTCAATAGCATAGAGCTCTTTCACACATGTAAGGTATTTAATATATTCAAGCTAAATATTTCCAAGTCTCTTTGAAATTTATTGGTGAGATCTTTTTTATCTCCAGAGAAATCTATAACCTTCAGAAGTGAAAGGCCAGTGTATTAAAATAAATACCTTTGGGGGTTACCAGATGCTTAGATATCAGCTTGTTTTGAAAACGAATGGTAGGTAAATGCACTTCATTTGTGCAAAAAAGATACAGCACAAGGGCCTTTTTAACAAATTCAAGATAATTCTTAAGCATGTTTAACTGGATTCTAAAAATCATATTTAGCTAGCATGTAGCACTCTCTAGGGAAGGCAAAGAATGGAAGCTTCTCACTTAGGCATACTATTAAACTTCTGCTGATACACCTCACCAGGGAGGTTGTCTTTGGATAAAATTCATTTGTGTTCATTTTTAACTCAATAGGCTTGGCACCAGCTGTGCTAAAGGATGACACACGGAGCCCGGCAAAGGCTTTCTCGCTGGTTAGCTCCATTAAAGGTTATCAATTCCAGATTTTAACCAGAGGGACAGTAATCGTGGTGATGAACAGAGGTGTAGATGGAACAGTTGAAGGTATCATGGAGATCATCCACAGTCATCTGAATTTGTATGGAAAAGAAGGAGGAGAAAACAGTACCCAGAGGATCTTTTTCTCTGTAAATGAAATCTCCTAGGACATAAGGGAAGTCAGTCTTATTTCAAGAGAATAAGTGAGATATACTGCTTCAAGTCAGACCTGAATTCATTTTCATTATTCTCTTAACAGGAATAGGCCTTCCAGTATATTTGTCTCCTGTTTTACTCCTTCTCATAATGATCTACGCTGTGCATTAAATTCTTCTAAAATAAAGACACAGGATAAATCATTGGCTATCTAGCTGAAGCTTTGTATATGGGTAAAACACTCATTGTTCTGGGGCTGAATTATTAAAAGATGGTTATAAAGCATGTACACTTTTCCACTGGGCACTTTGGTTTTGCTTCTTCAAACATTCATGTTTTTTAACTTGAAGTACAGATAGAGTTCCACTGAAATTCGTGAAGCTACATTCACATTTTAGCTACATTCACATTTGCAGGATTAGGGCCTATATGCTTAGTTAGGAACTTAAGACTCTTCCATTAAATGGGAGCTTTTATAGACCTGTGGAAATACTGAAGGCACTCAGGGTGCAAAGGGCCTTCAGAGTAAAGGCCACTCAGAGAAACATGCCTTTATATTCCATTACAGTAATGTTTTTTTTGCATGGCAAGCCACCCAGGTACTAATAAAACTCATATTTAAAACAACTGGATTAGAATATGTCACAGTGGGCACTTCTACGCATGCCATTAATGTGTAGCGATAAACTGTGGAGCTTATTGCTCCTGGGAAGATCCTGGGTGTGTGGTTTGCATGTGCACTGGAACTGCAGCACATCAGGCTGGGGCAGAGCAGCTTCAGCTGGAAGGAGACCCCAGGGGCCAGCCTGCCAGCCTAGGGATTCTCCAACTGGGCACAATGAACTGTGGAAGAGCTTGCTGGGGCACGAGGGTGCTTCAGTGTGGGGCTAGCTGGCACTGAAACTCCCTTGTTCCCCAGCCAGCCAGGTCAGTATCTATATGTGCGCTGCTGTTCATGAAAAAACTCAGCAGCAGGTTACTACTTGCAGTTACAAGTACTACCTTGCTACAGAATGTATTAGTTTTGTGTGCCCTTACAGGGGCACACATGTAGATGCTGAGAAGTTTACTGCATGGTTAATTAGATGCGCCCAGTGTAGGATGAAGATACATATTACCACATGTTATATTCAGGCTATAGTGAACTATTACAGAGTTTGATGAAATCATCCTAACATCTTTGGATTTCAAATCCATTGACTTTAACTTAAGAACTGACACTTCTAAACATTTATTTAAAACCTATGCTTCTTGTAAGTCACTCTTACAAAGACTATAATTGAAGAGCAAGGATTTCTGTGGGTGATATCTTTTATGGGACCAACTGCATAGTTGGGACAGACTAAAGCAAACTTGTGGGTTACCAAGGAGCTAAACAGCTGATGGAACAAGGGATTATGTAAAACTCCATATGTAAATAAGGATAGAAAAAATTATCAGGTAGCCAACAGATAAAAAAGAGCTGG
This sequence comes from Alligator sinensis, assembly GCF_000455745.1. Classification (NCBI taxonomy): domain Eukaryota; kingdom Metazoa; phylum Chordata; order Crocodylia; family Alligatoridae; genus Alligator; species Alligator sinensis. The sequence goes on along the minus strand of NW_005842029.1, from coordinate 2,556,252 downwards.
TAGAAACCTGGTAAGTGGCAAGGCAAGACAGCTCAGGGGGGGTCATTATCATCTTTGAAGTGGAAAGATTATTGAGTGTTGAAGTGCAAATACTACTGAGTATCAGGTATAATAGGACATAAAGTCATTGTCTATGCTAAGTCCCTGTTTCATAAGGTGCAGACAGACATAACACTTGAACTGTTCAAAAGATGTCACTGAATGAGAACTCATTCACAATTACCATTGGATAGAAGCATCCACACATACACGCCTAAGGTTTCCAAGTATAACCCTCACCTTTTAGGGATTGTTATGATGCCAACATTCCACCAGGGAGCGGTAGTGTTCCCAGACCATCATGCCTTCCATGGAGGAGTGTGGGTGTGTGTGTGTGTGTGTGTGGGGCGGGGAGGGGGGGTGTTGCCAGGTGCTGGGGGCCATGTAACCCTTGTGTCTACTTCCTGGGGGACTGTATTGTCCAGACACTCTCCCAAATCATTGCTGCTTTTCAACCCCTGCCTTGAAAGCTGCACTGTCAATTTCACGTCTCTGTTGGAGACCCTACCTGCTGGCAGGGGCAGATACAGAGTGGGTGCAGTGGCATGGTTGAGTCCTGCTTCTGGGCCATGTCCTGGGAGCAGCAGTTCCCAAGGCAGGTAAGAACCTCTCTCCTGCCCTCCTATCCCCTTCCCTCTCATAGCCTCCCTCTCCTGCCCATCACTGCCACTGTCTCCACCATTCATAGATTTCATAGACATTAGGGCTGGAAGGGACATTGGAAGATCATCGAGTCCAGCCCCCTGCCCGAAGGGCAGGAAGTCAGCTGGGGTCATAGGATCCCAGCAAGATAAGCATCCAAATTTCTCTTCAAGGTGTTCAATGTAGGTGCTTGAACCACCTCCAATGGCAGGCTATTCCAGACCTTGGGGGCTCGGACAGTAAAGAAATTCTTCCTTATGTCCAGCCTCAAATAGTCTTGCAGGAGTTTATAACCGTTCGACCTTGTCATCCCTTGGGGCGCTCTGGTGAACAATCATTCCCCCAGATCCTGGTGAACACCCCTGATAAACTTATAGGTGGTCACCAGGTCACCCCTGAGCCTGCACTTTTCCAGGCTAAAGAGCCCCAGGGCTCTCAGCCTGTCGTCGTAAGATCTGTTTTCCTGACCTCTGATCATGTGTGTGGTTCTTCTCTGGACTCTCTCAAGCTTCTCCACTTCCTTTTTGAATTGTGGAGCCCAAAACTGGACACAATACTCCAGCTGCAGCCTCACCAAGGCTGAGTACAATGGGAGAATGATGTCCCGGGATTTACTTGGGAAGTATCTATGGATGCAAGCCAGCGTTTTGCTCACTTTACTAGCTGCAGCATTGCATTGAAGGCTCATGTTCATCTTGTGGTCAATCATGACCCCCCAAGTCCCTTTCATCTGTTGTGCTAACCAGCATAGCACTGCCGAGTCTATAAGCATGCTGCAGGTTTTTCCTCCCAAGATGGAGAACCTTGCATTTTTCAGTGTTAAACACCATAAGGTTCTCATCCGCCCATTTCCTGAGCCTGTCAAGGTCAGCCTGGATCACCCTCCTGTCCTCAGGTGTGGATGCTTTACCCCAGAGTTTGGTATCATCAGCGAACTTGACCAGTCTGCTTCTGACTCCAATATCCACATCATGAAGATGTTGAACAATGTAGGTCCAAGGACAGAGCCTTGGGGGACCCCACTGGTCACGGGGCACCATGATGATTGACTTCCATCAACCACCACCCTCTGGGTCTGACCATGGAGCCAATTCCCCAGCCAGCAGATCGTGGTGGACCTGAGGCCGCAGTTGGCCAGTTTTGCCAAGAGGTGATCATGGAATACCAGATTCCTGACTTATTGGGGTGGGGGAGGGCTCCAGAGCCACTTCTGCCCTACTCTAGTTGCGTTCAGCCAGGAGCAGCAATGGCGGTCATGGACATCATACTTGCTCCTGGGGTAGCAGGGAACACCCTGGGGGACTAGACAGAAAGAAAGAACCTGCATGCTGCCACTGCTTTGGAAGATGCTACTGTTCACAACTATCAGGATTGGCTCTAGAGCCCTTCCACTGGATGAGATATACCATATTTTGGGATAGACATGCCTGCCTATGATCCATGGATTCTGATAGTTTTATTGTGGGGGAGTGTTGGTAATTGTAGCAATAGAAATAAGTTGACATTTATTGTTAAGGCAGGGCTGGATCCCAGTAGGTCCTTATTAATCCATGGGCTATTTGCTTCTGATGATGAGTTGAGCAAGGTTAGGTGGCTGTCTTAAGGCCAGGAGTTGGGGAGCTGGGAACACTTCTCTAGAAGTTAATTCTACCAAAACACAGAATTGAAATATGAGAAGAAATTACATCTTACTGGGCATGTCTAAATGTGATGCTACATCACCATAACAATGTGCTATGGTGACGTAGCACCTGCAGGCATCTACACATGACCAGTGGCTAATTCGCTGTAGCAATGCGTTCTCTTGCTATAGTGCACCACTGTGGTGAAGTAGCTTCTAAAAATAACTGAGAGCCATGTGTACAGTGCAGTATGGGCTCTTATTGCACTGTGATTTAGTATTTCTACTTTTGGAAGTACTAAATCATGGTGCAGTGACAACATTGCCATAGTGACATATATAGATGCACCCCCTGTTTTTTCCTTTGTGTTTGATACTGTTTCACTATAGAATCAGTGAACCAGTTTGCATAGGTCTTTCATATAGTAAAAGAAGACAACAGGATTCTCAGTCCTTTTTATTGTAGGATGGAGAATTGAGAATGAAATTGGCATAAACCAGTGGCTAGAGTTTAAAAGCTGGCTTCTCCCCAAGAAAACATAGCCATTCATACTCCCCTTGCACAAGACCTGACCTTTGAAAACTTTGACGCATTCACTCTCAGATCTATCAACTTTGTGATATGCTCTAGGCCAAGATGTTAGGTCATCCGAATGTTCCCCCTTAGCCTCTAGTCATCAGACTAATTCAGCTACCTTGTCTACTGATCAGTCAGTGTAACTTCTAATCATGAAAAGAGGCAACTCAATAGCAAGCAGGGTAGTACACTAATAATATGGATATGACAGCAAAGAATTCTTGCAGTTTTGCCCTAGTTTTGATATCAACTGCCATAATCAACATCTCTATGATGCATGCAGGAAAATTCATCAGAATGTGAGAAAAAAACCCTATATAACCTGTGATTTAGCAGTACTGAGGACTCCCAGACTTATCTGGAGACTTACCATTTGGGGAAGGGGAAGTCCTAAACAACAGAAAACCATAACCAATCAAATAAAAAGATCATTTTTTCTAGTTGTTAGAAAGTGTGAAAAATCCAGCACATTGGCTTCTGCATATTTGTATAGCACAGTTTGATTCCAAATAGGTCCCTACATGAAAATTAAATACCCAGACACAGGAAAACAATAAAATATTGATGGACTGTCCCAGCTGCCATTGGATACTATTGAACTGTCCTCCAGAGCAGTCAGGGGATGTAAGTAATGGGTGAAATGCTCTCGTTAACCTAAGTCAGTCGCAGTTTTGGCATGGAACTCAGCTGGGCCAAGATTCCACCCTGTATACCTCAAACACAGATATTAGCAATATAGCATAACTCTTTTTTTGTCCTATGTGACTGTTTTTTTCTTTTTTGAGATTTCAAATACATGTTTTCCGGCCTGTATTGGTATTCAAGCCAAAAAAAAAAAAGTCTGCATGGACTAATAAACTGAAATAAAGAGGTCTGGTCTACCAAACTATGACTTAAAAATATTTTGAAACAAGGGGATTATTTAAAAACAACAACTTCTGTAAATGAGCTGTTTACTAGAGTATTAAAAGTATTTTTCCAGACTTGAGATTTCCTGAAATGGATGTTTTCCTCTGAAGTTTGCTTCAACAAAACAGCGTTCTTTAAAATGAAAAGATTTATGAGAAAATTTCTGACCACCTGTAGTTATCAGTCACTCATACACTGGCCAAACCAGTTTAAAACCTCTTTGAAAAGAGTGGAGGGGAAGGGATATGTATGTGTAAAGTGGTATCACAGGCTCACACAAAAATGCTAAGGCCATCCCAATGACCTTTAGCCCTTTTCAAATTTTCCAGCAAAATATAGTCAGCATTGCATTCTTTTGCAGAAAGGTTATATTCTGTAGAAATGAAGCAAATGTATTTTGCTTTGCACGTGGGAGAGAATAAAGCCCTATCAGTACGTAAAAGTGTATGCCAGTGGAAACAGCAATACTGTTCATAATACAATTCTGTGTCATAACACAAACAGATGCATCTTTTTCCAAGGACAGCACAAAAAAAACAACACTTGAGCCACACAGAATAAAAGGTTCTTTTGCCTTTGTATTCCTGCTTTTCAGTTTGTCGCTTGTCATATCACTGTACTCTTTCCACTCTTCCAGCTGTCCACACAGTGAACAGGCCCCTGCTGTGGGTTGCTCAACCTTGTGATAGTGGTTCCTTCGTGTTACAGTGCAAACCAACAGTAACCAATTACAGATGCTTTTTTAGAACTGGTTTGTCAAAAAATGTGCTTTCTAGTTTTGTAGTAACTTTCCATTTGATGCAGAATTGCGGGAAGCTCTGATGCAAAAAGAAAACCTTGCTGGATATTTAAGGTCTAATATATTTTATAGTGCGTAGGGCTTTGAGCAAGTTCGCACACAGTCTCACTTTTGCAGTTGCTAAGCTAAAAACGTATAGTTTTTCAGAGCTACGTGTCACTTTTTCCTTAGTCAGTATATTCCCATCATTGCTGGTCACATTAAAACACAGTTGCTTTTCCCAACTGCTTTTCAACATATTCCCAATGACGCGAAGGAGAAAAAATGAATTTTGGATACGGCTCCTCTCATGTCATCTGGGGATTATTAGTTTACAAACCCTCAACCCTTGACCTGAATTTTTGTTGAAGTCTGGGCGAGGCAGAATCTCCCTTTGAAGTTTTCAACATAGTGTACCATGGAATGCAGGACATCTAGCACTTTGACTGGTGAAAGCCTAGATGAATTATTGTAGATGTTTTTGTCTGGTTCAGCATAGGAGGTTTCTGACCTCTATGCTGATCATGTAGTGCTTAAAATGAAGACTCCAGTTTATAAGTAGTTTACATCCACTAGTCTAAACTAGGCCACAGAGTCCTATATCTCCACTGTCTTTTAGAAACACAATTATGTCTCCAGCACAGAAATAATCACAAATAAAAAGCATCAAAATAAAAGAAAACCAACAATCCTTCACCTAAATATTGGTGAGAAGAGGTCAATACAACATGATCAAGTAACTATAATAAAGTCTACTCTGGTCAAACACAAAAGAAAACTTTTCAAAATTATTCTTCTTATCCTAATTGAAGGGATGGATTGATAGAATTCTCTATTTCTTAGGACCCAGACAGACTACACGTTTAATGAAGTTGTCACATGTTCAACTTAATACTTACTAAGTGCAGTTAAAATACAAGCAGATGCATGTTTAAGCAGTATAGCATATGTTATGTTTCCTTGTGGTGTTGCGAGGTTGTTGCCTTTCAGATGAGGGTTATCTGCTAATATGCACTAACTTTAATACATCACATCATTCAAATGATTTGCAACTATGAATGTGTGACAAGACCCTTACACTTCTGTAATGGGCATCAGATTTGTATGTTGGCATACATTACACTGGGATCTAGAGCTCTCCCTGATAGATGTAGAAAGCACATCCGCTGCCATAATCTGTTGTGCCTCCTCACAGATTTACCACCGATTCATCCAAGGAAGGAATTCTACAGTGGGCTGGGTGAAGACAGCCTGGCAGCTCATCTGTCTGCAACTTTGTATCAATAGAAGCATATCTGCCCAGGTCCTTAAAGCAGTGCAGGCTGGAAAACTATAAAAGCAGACCAGTGCAGAGGCATCCAGTGGTGGAAGGAGCTGTGCCAGCTATAGTTACTGTTAGGGTGACAATAATGTGGATTTTCGGGAAGCATTGGATCTGCAGCTGGAATAGAGGCTTTTTCCTGTGTCTCAGGAAAATTGCTGGTCACATGGCAGGATAATATATTAAGACTAACCTTGCAAATGATTAGGTAAGCAGTTTTCTAACAAAGTCGTAGTGTTAGAGCCCATTGTATAAGAAGAACAAGATGCAGCCTACCAGCTATCATTAGGAGATAAGGCAGGTTAGGAGACCTTGGAGAGGCTGAAAACTAGAAAGAACCTGTAGTTGACCGGGAGTAGCTGGGTCCATGGCCTTATTTGCCTCCATAGCAAAGAGGCATGTAAATGAAGAAAATGCATATGCAATGCCATGCTAATGAAGTAAACAGTGGCAGAGCTTGATATGGGAGGAGAAATGGGTGAAACAGAAGGAGGAAAAGAGGTGGAACAAATGTTAATATGTATGAACCAAAGTATATAAAATGTGAAAAGAACTATCGTTCAGTGCAGGCCCCTGGTGTGTGTTTTTTTGGGACCCTTGTCCGAAGCTGCCTCCATTCTGAATAAAGCTGTTCCGAGCAATGTGCGCTGGTGTTTGCTCTCTGCTTGCTCTGGCTAATGAGTAACAGGATCCATGAGCAATTGGATCGTCGTCTCTCCAGTTGTTGGGCACCACATGGAGTCAGGGTCTAACAGCTACAATAGTGGCTGATATCCTCGCACGCTTCTCTAAGTGAGTGCCTTGGCCTGGGGCCCCCATTAGTCACCCCTCATTACTGTTGGTTCTAGATAAGTCCTCCAAACAGTGTCACCAGCTCTCAGGAGATTCTCATAATATTTAGAGTTTTTGTTAGTCGGTTTCTAGACTGATATAA
>NW_005842029.1:2545178-2549411 GCF_000455745.1 Alligator sinensis | reverse complement strand
AAGCTGGTTTAAGTGATCAGCAACCAGTTTAAACCTGTAACAGAACAGAAGTTCAGTAGACATAAACCAGTTTCAAAATGGCTGAAACTGCTTTAAGATAAATCTGCTGAATGTAGTACCAGACTGAACTGATTTAGGTCAAACCAGTTTATGAAACTTCCTGATTCAAGTTAAATCACAGTCCCCCAGCATCCCAGCATGCTTTGCAGCCCTGGGTTGGGCTGTGCAGTCTGCTCTGGAGAGCAGGGCTGGCTCCGTCCCTCTGCTCCCTAGCCAGAGCAGTGAAGGCTGGCTGACAAGGGGGTGGGGGTGGGAAACTACCGCTAGGCCTGCTGGGGGTGGAGGGAGAGAGCAGCCCAAATCAGACTTTTCCCTGCTGGAGCAGAGGAGGGTTTGGGGTGACGCACTGGGTGCAGGGGGGGCGGGGCGCAAATAGCCTGAGAGGGACTGTCCCCCAACAGGCAAACCCTTGCTGGGATCTGGGGTCTTGAACAGACTCTAATTCCTTTTCCCAAGCTCAATGTGCTGCTCACATCTCCTGCTCTTTGCTGGAGCAGGGCACAGGCAGGCAACAGTCTGAAAGGGGTTGCCCCCTCAGGCAAACCCCAGCTGGGGTCTGGATTCTCACAGGGGCTTTAATTACCCCTTCCCTGGCTCAGTGTGCTGGTTGGTTCTGGGGAAATGCCACAGGGGCTTAACTCAAGAAACACAGAACCTTGGAGGGGAGGCACAGGGTAGAGAGCTATACACCTGGCAAAGTAAATCCTGGATTATAGAGTGAAGACCAGGGACTTCTCCATGTAGGAACTGTACACATGTGATTCTGGGCCCACTATCTACCTAAGAGGGCTGCAAGGTCGGTGCAAGAGGTGGATGCTGGGCTAGGGGGAGGAGAGGCTGTGGAGTGGGATGCATCAGCACAGTGGGGGATGTAGATTCCTGGCTCTCTCTGTCATGGCACAGGGTCCAGTAGGATGGCTGTGATCTTCCTAAGGCCCCCTTCACCATGCCAAGTTGACCCAATGGACACCCTCGACTCTCGCCTGCCACATCTTTGATGATAAAATATATATTTGGGAGGCTGCCTTTTATGCCCTCTTGGTCACGTTTTGCTGGACCCTTGGCCCCGTGGATTCCCAGACCTCTGGTAGGTCCCACTCCAATATAGATGGTACAATGGGTGTTTTGGGGCACCCTAGCTTTATGGGCTATGCATGGCTCCAACCACCCCTTTACCATGCCCCAAGCCTCACAGGTGGAACCAATGTTGGTCGGTCTGGGCCTTGTTATAATTTTGGCCCCTTGTCCTCTCTGGGCCCTGCCTCTTTTGGTCCACACCCTCTCTGGTAGTAGGGCTCTCTGCAGCCCTGTCCCGCACTACGCCTTCCTGGTGCTTCTTGCTGCCCCCTCTCTGGGGCTGGGGGTCAGTGTACCCCAAATGCTGTGTCTTGCTGGTGCTGGGGTCCCCACACTGCTGTGGGTTCCCTGTGAGGCCTCCTCCTTCCCCTAATAGCCTCTCCCAAACCACTGGTTTTAAACAGTAAACAAAACACAAGTCCCTTGTCTATAACATAAAGTGAAGTCGCCCAGCTATAACAACAGTACTCAAACCACCCCAGGGATGCTCCAATCTTTACCAGGCTTGGGCTGTACCTGCGGTCAGGCCTCTCATCTCAGCTTCCTCAGGGAGAGCTCCTTCCCCCCTGGCTGCTAGCAGGGAACTCCCCTGGTCTCAGCCCCTAGAGTGTATAAGGGAGCCAGGCCCTGCCCCTTTCAGTCAGCTGACCGCTGGCAGTTGTGGGTTGCTCGCTAACTCTGGTTGCCCTGGTTTTGCCCTGGTGACCAACAGCTGGGCTCCTGACTCACTGCCAGGGCTCTTTCCCCAGCAGTTTCCCCTCTTTAGGAACAGCGCACCTACATGCAAGCCCCAAGCCCAGAGTTTTTCTTGGGTTGCCACAGAGGGAATGAATGGGTCCCTCTGAAGGCACTGTGGTGGGCACCTCCAGTCCCTTGGGAGGTTCTGGCAACCCTCACACTAGCAGGACCTAGGACCATCCCAGGAGCAGCCAGGGACAGACCTTTGTTTTTGAAAAAAAATGTCTGCAGCTCTCAATAAATTATCTTATTGCCTGTCCCTGAAAGCAAGGGGTTGGGGTGGGGGGGTCCTTTTCTTTGCAACAATGCTCTTGGCAGCTGAGAGGAGTCTGCATTGCTCTCAGGAGCAAAGCAGAGCCATTAAAGATTTGGGAGGGAGGTGTGTATTTATGTACTTACATAGAATGTGAGGTGACTGGTCACAGTTCAGGGGGCAGGGGAGGGGTCCTGATGCCGGGAGTGGGGGAATGAGAGGAATGGCCTGGGCTGATCTGCCAAACGCAGAAAGCTGTGACCACTTAATGACCTGGGGCCCTCATTGTGAGTGGTCAGAGCTGGGCAATTCAACCCCATCCCCCCTATCCAACACCCTTTATGGTCTCAGCCACAGCATGCTGAGAGAGGTATGTGATGGTGGGGTTGGTCTGTAGGGGCTGTGGATTCACTTCTCCCTTTTCCTTTTCCCTCCTCCACCCTTCTATCAGGGATTCTGCATATCCATTAGGGCCTGGGTTCCTGTCACTTCTGCATGGAGGGGGGGCATACCATGCCTTCCTAAGCTGCATGATGGCTTTGTTCAGTGCCTGACACATCATCACAAGTATGGGGACGCTCTGGCTGTGGGTCCTGGGGGTTGTGCTGCAGCAGTTACTGCTGTGCTGGTAATGAGGGGCGGGGCAGGGCTGGGAGGCATTGTGCACACCTGGAAGCAAGGAACCAAGGTGTCTGAGGTTTGTGCCTGGAAGTAAGAAGTAGGCACCGGGTAATGTGGGACCCCTACAGGATCGGCTTGGCAATCTGGTGATCACGGCAAATGAAAAAGCTGACCTCTTTAATGAATTCTTTGCCTCCATATTTCATGAAGGCCCCAAGATATCTCCCCCATTAGAATTGTGGATGGACCCAGGGGAGGCACCGCCATGCCTAGGGTCAGGGACAACCTAGCTAGGGAACTTTTGGAGGGGCTGGACATGTTTAAATCAGTAGGTCCAGATGCTCTTCAACTGAGGGTGCTGAGGGAATTGGCAGGGGTCATAGCAGGGCCCCTGGCATGGCTCTATGAGCACTTGTAAGGCACTGGGCAGGTATCAGAGGATTGGAAAAGGGCCAATGTGGTCCCCATTTACAAGAAGGGGAGAAAGGAGGAGCCCAGCAACTATAGGCCAGTCAGTTTTACCTCGGTCCTTGGGAAGACCTTTAAGAAAATTATCAAGGAACATATCTGCAAGGGCCCAGCAGGGGAGGTAATGCTCAGGGGCAACCAACATGGGTTCATTGAGGGCAGGTCCTGCCTGACTAACCTGGTTTCTTTTTATGATCAGGTCACAAAGTCCCCAGATGAGGGTGTTGAGTTGGCTGTCATCTTCCTGGAATTTAAGAAGGCTTTTGACATGGTTTCCCACCACATTCTCTTAAAAAAACTAGGTGGCTGTGGCACTGATGCCTACCCAGTCAGATGGGTGGCAAATTGGCTAGATGGTCACACCCAGAGAGGGGTGGTGGATGGATCATTTTCGACCTGGAGGGATGTGGGCAGTGGAGTCCCCCAGGGCTCAGTCCTGGGGCCTGTACTGTTCAACATCTTTATCAGCTATCTGGATGTGGGTGTGGAAAGCACGTTGTCCAAATTCACTGATGACACCAAGTTGTGGGGTGAGGTGGGCACACTGGAGGGGAGGGACAGAATCCAGATCTAGACAAATTACAGAGGTAGGCAAATGAGAATAGGATAGAATTCAATGCAGACAATTGCAAGGTACTGCATCTAGGGAGAAGGAACCAGAAACACACCTATAGGCTGGGGAACACCCTTCTTGTCAACAGGGTGGTAGAAAGGGATCTTCGAGTCATTGCTGACTCCAGGATGAACATGAGCCGCCAATGTGAGGAAGCGGTTAGTAAGGCTAACTGCACCTTGTCGTGCATCTACAGATGCATCACAAGCAGGTCCAGGGAGGTGATCCTTCCCCTCTATGTGGCATTGGTCAGGCCACAGTTGGAGTACTGCATCCAATTCTGGGCGCCGCACTTCAGGAGGGATGTGGCTAGCATCAAGAGAGTCCAGAGGAGGGCCACTCGCATGGTCAAGGGGCAGCAGGGCAGGCCCTATGAAGAGAGGCTAAAGGGCCTGGACCTATT
>NW_005842029.1:2518617-2545104 GCF_000455745.1 Alligator sinensis | reverse complement strand
GGAATTGGGAGACTCTCTGTTCCCACGGGCATCACCTGGGGTTACTAGGAATAATAGCCACAAATTGTTAGAGAGAAGGTTCAGGCTGGACATCAGGAGACATTACTTTACAGTTAGGGCTGCCAGGCTCTAGAATGGGCTCCCAAGGGAGGTGGTACTTTCTCCTACCTTGGGGGTCTTCAAGAGGAGGCTGGACAGATATTCAGCTGGGGTGTTAAGATCCCGGCATCCGTTCCTGCCTGGGGCAGGGGGTCAGATCTGATGATCTGTTTAGGTCCCTTCTGACCCTAAGCACTATGATACTATGATACTGGGGTGGAGGGAGTTTCCTTGAAGTGGAAGGCACAGGCTCAGGTTTTGTGTTGTCTGAGCTTTCCCATCCCTCCTTGATGCTGTGCTTCCTGTTCTAGGCCACACTGGGTGGTAAGTCAAGAGCACTCAGGTGCAGATGTAGGTGCACTTCCGCTCCCATATCTTGTGATGATGCAGGGACCAACACCAAGGGATCTGACTTTACAAGGGCCAGATCCAACAACTGTGCTCTTGACCAGTGGCTCCTGGGGATCAGCTCCCAGGCACCCATTTGTTCCACCATCCCAGAGCCTCCCTGTACCTCCTTCTCTGATGGGGTCCCCACCAATGCCTCTTCCCATCCCCTCCCTGGTGGTGCCATAGGTGTACGGAGTCTCAAAGTCCCTGTCCTTCATGAGAAAGCAAGACAACTCTTCATAGAATTGCACGGTCTGCCTCCAGGCCCCAGACTTCTGATTAGCATCATGAATGCACCTCTACTGAATTTTCAAATTCTTGGTCTTGGTACAGCACTGCTCCCAGGCCCTTCTGTGGCCCCATCCCTGCATTTGCTGGGAAATGTATTTGAAAACATCCTTGTTGCAGTGGGCTTTCTGGGCATCCTCCTTGCCCCAGATGACAATGAGATCCTTCACCTCCCTGTACTCCCAGTTGTGTGACTATAGTTTAATGGAAGAGAAGGAGACATTCTGCCCTCGGGGTCATGTAAGACTTATGCAAGGCTTTCTCTTGTTGTCTTGGTTTACATTTTAAGTTAGACTAAGTTGTGTGCACTCTCATCATGTTTTACTGGGCTGTATCTTAGCTTTGGCAAAGATTTTTGGTTCTTCTTTGCATGCTTGAGGTTGCAAATTGTTGTGTTCAATACACGCTCCCTTTAGAGAAAGGACTATTCTTGTTCAAGCTTTTATGAATTCAGTGCCACTACCTTTCTCCCCACTCACCCCCTCCTCAGGCATGAAAGCCTTGGAGTTTCAGTCCCTTCCCTTTGGCAGTGGCTGGTATGCTGGTTGGCATGTTCTAGCACATCCTCCCCCAGCTTCTGGCCTCAGCTACTGGCAGGCATGTGGGTCCACTTCCTGAATCAAAAGTGCATGTCTGTTCACTTGCTTCTTGGTTTAATCTCTACAGCGTAGACTAACCTGCAAAGACTGATTTGATTCAACCTTGGGTTTTTTAACTGTCTGTACTTAGCCATTATCATAGGTTTCATTAAAAATATTTCTAGACTTCATGGTTGTAAAGAAAAAAATAAAGATATGATTTAAATATTTCCTAAAAGGTGGTAACTAAAAGGCGAATAATACAAGTATCAAAAATCTATTATTTTTTAGGGAAAAATATTTTAAAGGTATTATTCTGATATTTTGATGTCTGACTCATGTCTGGGACTAGCTGTACTGTGATTATGCCTGTTTTAAATGCTTTTCTTACAAAACTAATCTATGTGCTAGTGGCTTCATATTTTTGAATAGGGGAAAAAATGAACAATGGCTGGCTCTCTGGGTCAAATTTTTCAAAACATATGCCTAAGCTGTGTCCCCAAATCCACGCATGTGTACATATAAAAAGGTATACTTGGAAAATATAGACTTGTGATTGAAAACATTTAATAACATCCCACTGATAGTTACCTCTTTGAATTAATGTATTTTGCAAATGTAAGCAGTTTTAAGTGCTTAGAATTTTTTTTCTAAAGTTTTGCCCAAAATGCATGCCAGGAAGACAGTGCACACAATTTTCAAAGCCATGAGGTAAGTTCCTAGGTTTTTAGGTGGGAAAAAGTGGGAAAACTACAACTAAAATACTGGGCTACAGAGATGTTATTGTTTAGAATGCCTATGGCAGATGTCTTGGAAGAGAGCGTTATGCTTATTCAATTTGAATGTTAAGAACATACTATTTATTTTATCCATGCCTTATAGAAAAGCCAAATTTAATTGCTTAACCCTAACAGAGAATTTTTAAGTCACGGATTCATTTTTAAAGAATCCATGACTGCGTATTAAACAACTCCCCTCAGCCCCAACATACACCGACACTCACCCTGATCCGCCATTTATCATTTTTCTCTTTCCGTCTAAAGACAGGAACCTAGTTCAACATATTTAAATATATTTCAGTCTCCACACTCAGATACTCTGAAGGCCAGGGTATAGTCTACCTACTGGGAACTTAGTATATGAGTGCAATTCTTTTCTACCTTGAAAATTCAATAATGCATCTATTTTGCACTGTCATCTTACACTGAAAACTGAGCCACAAAAAAGCCATGAGCGTATGGACCCAGCTTTCCCATTAATAGTTTTTCAGGGGATCAAGCAGGGTAGAGTAGAATCACACGTGGGTGCTGTCATAACCCAAAGGTATGATTTTGTGTGTGCTTCGGCACTAGAATTATCGCCGCCAAATTACAGCTTCATTGCACAGTAGAGTTTTCTGCTGCAGAGGAGAACCCCGGTGCAAGGAAGAGTTTCCCGCCAATTTGTGGCTTCCTTTGCAGAGTGCATTGCTCAAGTTGCAAGAGAAATGCACGGTGCAAAGGAGTTCCTGCCACCCGCATGCAAATTGGTTCCCCGTTATTGGCTAGTTCTAAATTATTCCCACGTGGCGGCTAACGATTGGCCTTTTAGCCGTATAAGAGGTTTGAGTGTTTTCCGCCCAAGCCGAAGAGGATTCCACATCCATCTTGTGGGGACTCTGGGTACACGGCAGGGTAATAGAAACCCTGTGTGAGATTCAGAGGAGTTTGGCGACCTGATCCATCGCCCACCTCTTCCCGTCTTTGAGCGATAATTTAATAAGACGTATCTACGAAGTTCCTATTTTGGTGGCGCGCTTGTCCAGAGCATCCGGAGCTCTGTTTCCGTGGAGCCTAGCAAACTCCACGTGACCGTTCGTGTTGTTTTTGTCTGTAACCGCAACTCACGCAAGTTTTCCAGCCTGCACTGCAACCATCTCCGGTGTAAGTAAACAATCTTTAAATCTACCGCTATGAGTCTGTGCCTAATTCTAGCTTGACGCGCCCTCTCTCCGACCCCGCGTGCCCAGGCTGCTGGCCACAGCCCGCGCAGAGCACAAAAAAGGGCCCGGCTCGCGCCCGGCCCGCACAGGTGCCTAAGTCCACTTGCGTGCCTAAAAGGTAAAATAGAATCTGGCCCTAAAGGGCTTGTACTCCAATACATCAAGTGAGACTTGGCTGGGTCTTCCAATCCCAAATACCTTCAGGAAAATCTACAGTTGGATAAAATGAAGCATAAAAGGAATTTAAAAAAGAGACTAGTTACTCAGAAATAGATGTGAAGTTACAGAAGTCCTCTTTTAAATCTTGTGTGCCATATAATTCAGTATGGTTGAGATGGGAGCTTAGCTGGCAAATATGGTGAACGGGAGGAAATGTCAGAGGACCCAATATTCAGACAACAATAATAAAAGGAGGGACTAGTGACAAAGAACAAAATAGAATACCTTTTAAACAAGATAGAGATATTGGGATCATCTTTGAAGGTAAAGAATACACTTGCTTGTTGGGTGTCATGGAAAAAGTAACGTTTTGTGGAACTCGATTCAAAATATGAACAAGCAGCACCCGAGTAGAACTTTTTTGGTCAAGTAAAAGCATCATACGCATTAACAATCTCAGCAATCTTACTATATTGTCAGAGGAAGAGAATATTAACCTCAGGCCAGAGGACAGGGCCTTTAATAGTAAAGGGAGATGATCTACCGATGTTCCCTGACCTCAGCCCCATACACAAAAGGATAAAAATGTACTTGACTATGCCAACAAGAATTTCTTACAATAATATGTCATTGCTTCTGTCATGTTCCAACAGAGCTCTGGGTATTTTGCTAGAACAAATCATTTTTGAAGGCTAGGAAGTCACTTCTTGCAACTAACTATTATGAAAGTTTAAAAAACGAATGAGCTACTGTGCAGGTAGCATCACCTAAAAGCCATTCGGAGACACTACTGCATAGTAAGTCTGGTTACTGTAGCCATTTAGTACTTGCATACACAAGTAATAAATAACTGTACGGTAATGACTACACAGTCAGTATCTGGTGTAGACATGGTCTCTTACTATCTTACAGTCTTACAGTATTATCTTACAGCGGAGTTAATTATTCTACGAAGCCCTAATATCAGTGCTATGGCAACATAGCTTCAGTGGACATGAACAATGATGCCGCCACTGCTACTGTACAATAGGGTCAGAAACAACCTGTGTGGTGCTGGGACTGCACAGTTCCAGTGGTAACTGTGCAGTCATTTAGTACTTGCTTTAACTGCGCAGTCAGGCACATGTGTAGACAGAACTGACCCTAGGGGTATGTGGAGCCTGGGGCATATCAGGCTGTGCGGGGCCTGTGCGGGGGCGGTGGGGGGGAGGATGGCAAGTGACCAGAGTGTGGAGTGGGCAGGGAGGGAGGGTGCAAGTGGCCGGAGCATGGAGCTGGCGGCATGCAGCAGCTGGCAAGACCTGTATGGCATTGTCCACAGGTCCCCCCAAAGCACAAGGCCCGGGGCAGTCATTCTGATTCACACCCCCACAAGAGATGGCTCTGTGTGTAGATGTGCCCAGTGACACTTTATTGTGGAGCTAGTCAGCTCCACTGTAAAGCACACATGTAGACACACCCAAAGGTATTCCCAGACAGCTTAAAAGCATTATGTAATGCAGAGGCATACCATGCAAGGAAAGTGCCAGGAAAAGTCCTTGATCACTGCTGTTGAGGGGAAACTTTAACCTCATTTATTTTTTGCCACTAAAGCCTATGTCAGGAGGGCAAAAATAAAAAAAATATTGAAGATTTTGTCAGCAAAAATATGGGATCAATTCTCTCCCCAGACATATATGATATGTAAGTGTTGACATGGGCTGGGGGGCACAACTCCGTGCCGCCACCACTTCTGCTAGGTGCTGGCTCCAGCTGGGCTGCATCCCCATTCCCTGCACCCTGCCATTGGCACAGACATATGAGTGGGCATGTAACCCCCCCCACCCCTTACCCCTTCCATGTGTTGCTAATGCCCCCACGAGCAGCAAACTCCATTGCTGCCCTTCAAAACTATTTGCACTCTATGACACACACTGCCCATGCAGTACAAACAGAGAGGGAAATGGGAGGGTGAAGCACACCCTACCCCATCCTTCTCCTCCCCTTAGCCCCTAGGGCACGTGTTCCTCTTGCCTGCCCCGTATTACACGACTGATGTAATGAAAGGGATACTGAAGAATGCTTACATGTTCATTGAAATCATGGCTTATTCCTTGTAACATGAAGGTTTATATTCATTAAAAGAAAATCCCAGTATCTAATTTTGCTAGGGGTGAATGTTCCTATTATCCGTTTAAAATCTTGGAGGGAGGCTGTGATCAGGAAATCTTTGTAATCATGTTAAACAAGCAGTGCACTAGATAAATCAATTAAATTTGTGTTCCTAAGTCACTTGTGTATTTTTTAAAATCGATGGTATCTTAGATCCATTGTGATGCTACAGGTCTGCATCAATCTATGCTTGCTCTTTAATGTTTGGAAACTGCAACATCTATCTAATTTTAAAGCTCTGCATTTGCATGCAGTGTGGGGTTTATTTGATTTAACAGATGGTGCAGTCCTAGACACATTGACTACTGTCCTCGAGAATGGAATATTTATTCTGGCAATCGGAATATTTATTCTGGCAATCAGAATATAGCTTTGCATTCTGCAAATAGAGTGGTTATTTCAAAATTTCTAAGGGCAAATCTTGAGGTCCTTTTTCTGCGTCTGCCCAGTCCTCACTCAACTATAGTCATATGACCACTTAACTCAGTGTCCCATATTGTTGCATTAATACATTACTGCACTTGTATGATTACTAATACAGAAATCTGCTTCAGAAACACAGCAGATTTCTAAAACAGTCTGAAAGTCTTATAACAACTAGTACTTCCCACTGATGAGAAGAGCAATACATATCCAGAATCTCCATTTTGTACTTCTTATCTACCAAGTTTTTCTTTCAATTTCTTGCATCAATACAAGAAATCAATCATGTATATACAAAACATGGTGCATAACATTGCAAGTTGTTAAAGAGTTAAAGAAACAGCTTTTAAGTAGAGGAAAAAGAGTTTAAGGGAAACTGACCAGGTGAAAAAGAAATACAATGCATCATGAACAGAGAATGTATTTATTGGAGCAGTCCCAGGCCCAGATCAAAGATATTGCAATAGTGGCTGGAATCCGTAAGTATTTTCAGTGCCAGAAACTGTTTCATAAAACCTGACAGGAAAGTCTAGGAAGTTCTCTTACAGTATCATATTAAAAGGGAAAAAAAATCTAGGCCAAGAGCTGTTAAATCTCTGATCAGGATTTCCTCTGCCCTCTAATGTATCAGAAGACGGTTCCTTCAAATATAGTTCTGATAAGAAAGAAAAAAATCAAACCCAGTACTGGAAAACATATTGCACGCTGAACAGAAGCCAAAAATTCAGCTGGAGACACACTATCAGAATTCCAAAAGACTTTCATATGTGTGTACAGCATATCAAAAGAATGGGTTTGAGACCTGAACTTGTATCTTTTGTGCAGCCCATATCTTTTTTCCCCTACTACTCGATCTTTCTTTCAAATAGTAGTGTGTATTCTTAGGCAGTCTGAATAGGAACCCTGAATGGAGTATTGTCAAACTATGGCCTTTGGCTGTGACCACAGCACTAGTTCTTTTGAAATGGGCTTGCTATATATTACATGGCTTTATTGTCTTCATCTCTCCCCATTTCCTCAGTAGTTACTACTTAGAAGGGTACTGCAACCCGTCATTTTACTTCTGTTTGCAAGAGGTACTGAACTGGGTTGACAGTGCATCTGACTATGTGGCACAAGTGAGTGAAAACAGCAAGATGTTAAATCACAGACTTATAGAAAAATATGGCTGGAAGAAACTTCAGCTTCTCATGTAGGTAACCCGCTGCTCAGCTAACCCCCAGCTAAACCACCTCAGTCAAATGTGTCTAATTTGCTGTTAAAATCTTCCAAGCATGGAGAGCCCACAACCACACAGTACTCTGAGGCCTCACTAGTGCTGAATAGAGTAAAAGAATCACTTCCTGTTACTTGTAGGCAACACCCCTGTTAGTATAAACCAGTATGTGCTTAGTGTTTTTCTCTTTGCTTTTTTTAACAATATAGTGGGTACATCTACAGCATGGGTGTTGCTATGGCACTATGCTTTAGTTCTCCCTTTTGGAAGTACTAAAGCACAGTGTAGTATAGACTGTTACTGTGCCATGAGTGCTGCACATGGGTAAATTTCCCAGCTACGTCACAATAGCGGCATTTTATACAGAGGGAGTGCACAGCTACAGTGATGTAGATGGTGATCACGTGTAGACCCGTGTGACAGCAACATAGTGCGTTGCTACATCACCATAGGATGATGTGTAGATGTACCCAGTATGTTGGTTTATATTTGCTTTAAGGTTCACTACAACCCCGGGGTCCTTTTCTGCAGTACTATACCCTACCCAGTCATTTCCCAACTTGTATTTGTGAATGTTTGCCCTATCCTATGTACATTACCTTGCACTTATTGAAATTAATTTTGGACCATTTTTCTAGTTTATCTAGGTCATTCTGAATCCGACTCTTAATACCAAAGGGTCTGAAAATCCACCCATCGTAGTGTTATTTGCAAAATGGTTAGTTGTGCATTTAATTCCACCTTCCAAGTCATTGAGTATGAACATAGGACAGATCTCTGGGAAATGTCACTTGATACCTACTCAGAATTAGATATTGAGATATGGATGAGTATTTTTTTTAACATGAGATTCCACCATCATGTATCCACCTTGTGGGTACTTTAATATAAACCATACTTTCTTAGTTTACTAATGAGAATGATATAAAATACCTTGATAAAAGCCTTGATAAAGTTGAGGTACATCACATCCATTGCTCTCCCTTAATCCATAAAACCCATTACTTTGTTTTAGGAGAAATTAGAAATTGTTCAAGCATGAGTTGCTCTTGACATGTTAGATGTTTCTGATCACTTTCTATCCTCTAAGTATTTAGAAATAGATTCCTGGATGATATGTTCCATAATCTTTCTAGGTATCAAGATTAAGCTGACCGCCCTGTAATTCATCTTTTTTTTCCACAAAGGCAGGCATTAAATTTGACCTTTCGCAGCTACCTGGGACCTCATCCAACCTCTACAAGTTTGAATTTTCTAAGATAATAGCCAATGTCTTTGAAACACTTCAGCCAGCTTCTTGAGTACTTTAGGATGTCTCTCTTCCTGACCTACTGTCTTAAGTAATGTCCAGCTCTTCTAAGTAACCTATAGTCTCTATTTTCCTCACTCTAAGCTGATTATCTCTTCCCCTATTATCACTGCCTGCTGAGCTCATCACCTGAGCGAGAACTGTTCATGAGGTCTAGAAGGCATGAAATTATGAAAGGCATCATTCATTATCAGATTGTCTTCACCATTCACTTTCCTTATTCTTTCTCTTACTTCTAACAAGTCCTTTTATTTTGTCTTTTATATCCTTTGCTAGTTCTATCTCAATCTGTGTCTTGGCCTTTTAGGCTCCTTACATTTGCCTTCCCTGAGTCCTGACCACAATTCCCTGAGTTTGTTAAAGTCTGACTTAACAGTTAAGTCCAGTGTCTCTATTCTGCTGCTCTCCTTTCCTGGGAACTTGAACTCTATCAATTTCATGATCACTGTTGTAGCAGAATACCATCTCTGTCTCTCCCCAAACTCTGTTATCTAACAATTTGGTTACCATGGTCACTGCAGAGGGCAGACTCCTCTGCCCCATCTCTTCAGGTAACCCTGAGTTGTAACCTGAGTTGGATACATTCCTGAGGGACAGGAGGAACCTGCTCCCTCTGCCTATGTGATGGCATCATATACCTGGGTGGGGGGATTAAGCTCCGTATTATTCTAAGCAATGCCAGCATGACTGGGAGGGGGCTAAAGACACTGCCAGTCTACCTGACAAGCAGTGATGCATCTCAAATTGTTTGGCTGGCAGCCAACAGTTGCTGGCCTTCATTGGGTCAGGTAAATGAGGTCATAAGAGCTGGACATAAGTGAAGGACTGCCCAGGAAGAAGGGGAGTAGCCATGATGAAACTCACAGAGAGAAGCTGGATCATCTGAAACTTGCTCTCGCTCTTGAAACTCATGCTCAATGAACTTCCTGCCTCCAGAGGGAATCTGCACTTGTTTCTGGATGATACTCATGAGTAAGCTACCTGAGATCTAACTAGATTTATAGCTTGCAGTAACTCAGATGCGTGATCAAAGGCTACCATGCCACTTTGCTCTAGGGGATTTCTCTGATATTGCTCTAACCTTAACCTATTCCAAACCCACTCCTTGTAACCAATAAAGTTCTCCTTGTACCTAGCATGGGAGACTTATTGGGAGAGGGTCTAGATTATGCTTTGGGATCCTCTTGGTTTGGCTGACTAAGGGAGACCACCATTTGTGCTTCAGACTGAGAGAAGCACCCCAAGTTCTTGTAGAGGGTCAAGTACCCTCAAGGGCTAACAGGCCTGCATTTCCCAGAGGGCACAAGTCCAGGATCAGTCTAGATTCTGTGTGGTGGCAGCGATACCCCCAGGCCAACAGGTGTGCTCCCGGAAGGGGGTTGGCCAGATGTGGGTGCCCCCAGGGAGACACTCGGAGCCTGGAAGGTGGTCGGGTGCAGTGAGGTGGGTGGCTCAGCACAGGAGCACCCCCTACTGGCACACCACAACTGTTACCCAAATTGCCTTCCACCTTCAGATTCTCAGCCAGTTCCCCTCTACTCGTGAGCAACAAGCCCAGTTGTGTTTCCCCCGCAACTGGCTTCTCAACCAACTTTACCAAAAAGTTTTTCCCATCATGCTTGAAAAACTTCCTGGAGTGACCATGTAGTGCTGTGTTATCCTCCGAACTGATGTCATGATATAATGAAATGCCGCACATCGGTTAGTTGTTTGAAAAAGAGCCTTGATCACCTTCTTTCTTGCTTTAGTGGTCTATAGCAGACAACTGCCACAATATCATCCTTGCTGTTCTTCTCTTTTACCTTGATCCCATAGCTTCCAGCAGGTCTTTCTCCCACCGTGTACTGCATTAGCATATAAATATTCATTTCCCTTTAATAATATTGTTAAGACTCCTCATATTGCCTCCTCTTACTTGGCCTTTAATTGCATCATCCTTAATGGAAAACCTCAGATTCCATGAAAGTTCATCAAATCAAACCCAGAGAACCCCATCAGGACTGCTGCCTGGATTACAGATGGATGGGTCTAAACTGGGGTATGTTTATTTCACTGGGCACGTGCAGGATTTGCAGGGCATCTGGTTCATTGGAAATTAAAAAGAAAACAGAATTCCCTCACACAAAGAAGGAACCCTAATCTTGCCTTTTTGGGCAGTCTAGAAGTCAAAGCCACAACAAATGGCTATGCCAAGTTAACATTCGCTAATGTCATGGCTAAGCTGAAGGAACAGACTTCACCCCAACAACAACAATATATCAGAACTAGGTAAAATAAAGTATTACATATGCTGGAGTATAAGGTCATGCATCCCTTTGCTTTTTTACTATTTGGACTCCTCACCATTTGTTGCATTTCTGGAGTTATGGGGGGTAACCCAACAATCAGAGAGCAGCTTGTAGCTGACCTTGTCTCCTTACACCTGTTTGGGCTGCAGCTAGGTTGCACATGTCTAAATAAAATTTTAAGTGGACTCTGTCCAATTCTGAAAATACAGTCTGTGCACATCTATCACCACAACCATGTTCACAACCAAACCTGTTTTCTCTCTCACACACTACACCACATATTGACTGTGTGACCTACTCTGCAAATCCAAAATAGGAAATGAGAGCACATGGGACCTGAGATAAACACCCACATGAATTTCTGTGCTCACTCAGACCTCTGGAAAGCTGACTAGGAGGGGACTTATAGCTAGTGTAGTTACAGATGGGTGAAGAGTTCACATTTAGTAACAGGCACTTAAAGGGAATTTTCAAAATCCAAGACCCTTTAGGTGAGGCTTCCAGCAACCTGTGCTTTGGCTGAAACGAGGCAGAAATACCAATATGACACAAGCAGATCTGTTCTGACATTGAATTCAGAAATAGCTCATTTCAAAATGAAAACCTTCTTTCAGACAGGAAACTTGACAGGAAAGTCTGTTCTTCAAAGTTTTTTTAATCCAACTTCCTGGCCAAATAAGAAAAAAAGCAAACCTCAGAAAGATATACCCAAGACAAATTGGACCTTTGGAAGGTCATTTGTTACTGCTGCTCTCTCTCAGCCCTAATTTGTTATATTTTTCCTATTTTTTCCTATTTTTATATTGGTTTTTAGTTATGTCAATAGCTAAAGAGGATTTCTGACTGAATGGAAGAAAGACCCTAGCTTGGCTAAGGTTGTGACCTTGTCCACATAGACCTCAAGCTGTCAAGTACCACATTGGAGATACAGAACTAAATGAGAGAAATAAAAAATGTTCTCCTGATTGTTTTTTGATGAATAGGAAATAAAATATTTCTATTCTTTGCTCTACTTTTTCAGTTAGCCAATCTAGCCTGTTAGAGAGCAAACTCTTTCTGGGCACCCTCAACCCTTACGGTAGATGGAAAAATAGGTAGTGTTCGAAAGTCAGGATCTCTTCCCTTTCCCTGTATTGCTGCCACAGACTTCCACAGGCTTAGGAGTGAGGAATTAACTTGAACTTAAACTTCTTGCCAAATATAAGTCTCCCAGGCTTCTAGGGAATTAATTTCTTTTACGTGACTCAATTTTTCTTTCCTTTACTGCATGCATTTCTAGTAATAAAAGCAAGATCACACTAGATTTATGGTGTGAGAGAGGACAATTCTCTTAGTTTAAGCCCAAACCTATTGTGCTCTCTCTTTTAAACAGTTGAGAATTTATTCCAAATATGAAATTTACAACAAGCTATCTGCATAGAAACCCATATTTTTTTAAAAAAATAGAGGAAATATGTTATAAAATGACAATGAATTTGTTAGCACTGGTACTTCAGACATTGGTGCATGGGACTCTGGACTTCTTTTCCTTCTTTCTATGGTGTTTATACCAGGCCTTGGTGTTGACAAATTCCCTTTTTAGTTAGTGTTTTAAATTACAGGGGGAGAGGGGTTGAGAATACCAAACTCAATTGAATGATCACTGGCTTTCTTGCCCTTAACCACTGGATCCCAATAGTCAACATCTGAGATGGGTTTTAATTTTTCTATGAAAAAGCTTTCAGTAGAAAAAGCATTTTGCTCAACTCTCACTTTCTTTCAGCAGACAGTTGTCATAGCCCTCTTACCTATGAAGAATTGGCAATTATGCACCAACACTGTGGTCATGTAATTCTGGTAAAAAGCACTTAAAGGGAAAGTGAAAAGACCTGAGAATGCAACAAAGATTGCTGAACTCTTCTGAAAGGGCTATTATTCCACAAGGAGCAAATAGGAGGGATGATCAAAACTATTATTCCAATAGCTATCTGGCTTTTTGAAAAAAACTAAAGTTGAAAAAAGAACAAGTGGTTTCTGGCTAAAATATTGATATTTTGTTGGGGAAAAAAAACATGGTTCAACACTGAGATATTTTTATACAAAATGGTACAATAGTGCCTCCTGGAAACTGTATTTTGGGAACCTGATATTCACATTCTTCTCTACAGACCAATCTACCTCTACCCATGGTGCATCACTGTCAGAGAGTCTTATAATGCACTTAGATGTCAAGAAGGGAGAAAGTAACAGATTATGGGAGAATTAGTCCAACCAGAGATCTCAGTTCCCAGGGGAAAATGGAAACATAAAAGCATTTGAACAATAGTTCCCATGGGGTGCAATTGTGGTACATTTTTATTTTGCCCAATAGTCAAACTTTTCTATTGAACAATATCCCCTATTTTTTTTAACAGCTCTGGTCAATAGCAACTTTTGAAATGTAACCAAAATGGCCTGTATACATGCAGGGCTTGATTTTACATCACTTTAATTTCTTTTAGACAGCTAAGAGTACCCCCACAAGGCAGAGTATCAAACCAAGTAAAGAGCCCCTTTTCAGGATCCTGTAGAAGAGTCTGAGCTCATTAGCACTGCAGTAAACCTGCAGTAACTCCACTGAAACTAATAGAGTGCTACTTCCATGTAACAGAGGTCAGGTTCTGGCTCACAACACACAAGACACCAAGTCACATTAGGCTGTCTGACCTCAAGGGAATAAACTTCAAGGTCACCTTCCTTTGGTGACTATAAATAGTGTTGACTGAGGAAGACTCATCTGGTTAGCATCAGTGACAAAGTTGGTGGTCTTTGGTTTTATTTGGCCCTAATCCTCTGGACAGTCAAAAAAAGAAATGTTGTTTCAGAAATCAATAGACAAGAACAAACAAAAAGAGATGGCAGCCTCTGCAGTGAGCAGCTTTCAACTCCCCAGCAGAACAAACAGATTAGCTTCAGGGAACCTCTTGAGGAGTGCAATTTATAGAGAAATCATCAAGGCTTTCATTCAGGAAGACTGACTTCATACTAAACTGGGTGGAGAGAAGGGAAACCAGCTCAGAGCAAAAGCATCTTACATTTCTTATCAAACATTCCAAGGTTATCATAAACAGTCTTGTGTATTTGTGCTGCAGGGTTTTCCATTAAGTGAGATTCCTTCCCCAGCAACCTATACTGGCTACAAGTTTCACTCAATAGCTTTTTGTCTGACCTTCTGGGTAATTGCACATGACCTATAATTGCTTTTTTTTTAATTCACTGAACAAAAGTGTTCAGCTTATGTTTGTGAGACTCAATATCTTATTTTCAGGGGCCAGCATTAATATTTAAATCCTCTGTGGATTGGATTACTTTTCCATTTTGTACATTGTCAGGTTAAAAGAAAAAAAAACACCCCAGCTATTGGATTGCATCTCTGTTTTCAGTAAGAGCTATTTCCAAAAATGCCAGAGCGTAGCAGAGGGACCTGTCTTCTTTATAATTATCTTAAAAAGCAGATTTTCCCTTGCATTTGAAGCTATTTAGACATTTAAAAAAAAAGTCTGCCACACATGGGATTTGAGTCCATCCAGTTTCCCAGCAATAAAACATACAACACATTGAGTTTCCTCACCAGAAAGAACTTGTAACCCTTTGGTATTGCAAAATGAATATTTATGAAGGCTTAAGGGACTGTCACATTAGAAACTCAGCCACTCTATTTGTTAATGATCCATAGAGCAAGCAGGAGAGCACTGAGCTCAGGGCTAATTAAAGGGGAAGAAGGAAAGGACGGTAAAAATCACCATGATGCATAACATTATGTGTAAATGGCCAGGAAAGAGGCAAACTCACGTTCCTGCAATAATCAAAGATAATAGAACAATTCAACATGGAGGACTCAGGCTGTTACCTACATATGGAGACATCAAGATTAATGGGGCATATTGTGGGTAAAGGGTACAAGGGCCTACTCCATATGCTGACAAGGGTGTATAGCTCCTTCCTTCCACCAAATTAAAATTCCAAAAAAGTCCATCTACAAACCCTCATTTAAAAGAAGGAATCCTTACACCATAAAAGAGCTTCCCTCTAGATTGGGCACACAGGACCTTTTACCAGAGATGCTGACATAGCCTGTGAACAGCAGCTCCTTCAATCTGAGACGTGAAGGGCCCAATCCTCTTCCAACTGTTAGGCACATAGGTGGACTAAGGCACCTTAATCCTATTTCAGTCTGTATGAGTCAAGTCTGTTAATTCAAAAGGTGGGTGGGTTCTCTTCATCCTCGCTGCCTTTCATGACTCAATCTGAAGAGCGAAATGATGGTTTGTTACAAAAGTAGATGCATTCATGGATTTTTAATCACATGAACAGGCTATAAAAGAATCACATTTATATGTCTAAGTCCACTTAGATGCCCAACAGGTGGACTAGGATCTAGCTGTAAGTCCTTCCATACAGGGAAAAACTGGAAAAAAAAATTCTGGACTAAGCAGGGAGAGGCTGCATATACATGGCAGGAACAAATAATACTAATTAATGTGGCAGAGTATGCATCAGCAGGAGGACCACAAGGAGCTAAGAAAAACAGGCCATGAGAGCAAAAAGCATAACAAAAATAATACTTATATATTTTAGGCTAAAAGTGACATTATTACCTCCTGGAGACTGATTTATTTTTCCAGTGGAGATATTCAGCAACACGGAAGTCTCCACCTACATGGAAGGCTCTGTTGTATAGCTGACACAGAGAAATGGTATCCTTGGACTTGGCAGGGTCAGATCACAAAGGACAAAGAGTCATGGGGTGCCTGTGATGTGTGGCTTTTGACAGCACTGAAATATTAGTATGCTGGTTCCTGGATACTCACTTTAGGGAGGAGCAGCCAGCTGCTCACAGTCACTCCAGGACAGTCCAGATGACCTGCTTATCAGAATCAGGCTCAGGGATACTCTAGGAGATTATTTTGCCTACCTGCTGTAATAAGGATTACTGCTAATAGGGATTTATCATAGAGAAAACCAATTTCATTTTACTTAGGGTCCCAAATGTGACTGGAATTCCTTAGGATATAATGAATGAATACAGAAAGCTCAAATCTGTTTTACATTTTAACATCAAATTAGTTATTTGCTTCTGAACTGATATTCTGGTGTATGGAGAAATCAGATGGCAGAAGGGGAGTTTTTAATCATCACTCCACTTCTAGTAATATTTTCAGTAGAGGAAAAACAGACAATAGGTATTGATTTTTATTATCCACACTCATTCTTTTTAGAAACACCAGGATCCTGGGGATTTCATATTCCTGAAACCTGTAATAATTCACTCTGATCTTTAGAGTAAAAAATGAGGAGAAGGAAGGAAAAAGAAAGTCTGTGTAGATCTATAATGTTGAGCAACCAGACTGCCTTGATATTTTTTTGTATGAGGGTATAAGCAAGGGTGTAATTTGGTCCTTTGAAAGTATCTTCATAAAACATGCACATTGTTAAGTTAGTTTGAGGTGTGCGCAAACTAAAATGTAGAGTATCTCTTACCTATCAGCTGATTACAACTTCTTCTTAAGCTGCTAACAACTCACAAAACAACAGATCAGGTGGTGAAAGTTTCTGGAATGCTAACTAGATAGTAGTAGCAAGACAGCCAAAGAAATAGGTGATGATCATGAAATAGATGCATGTGTGTAGCCCAAAGTCTCTAACATTATCTACATTTTTAGAAGAGAATTTGAATCAAACAAGTTTACAATAATTCCAGGTATTTGTTTTTTCACACTTCAGATTCTTATCCTCATTTGTGAGAGAGACTCTTCTATTTATTTCTGATCATGGTAAAAAAGTGGATTTCCTGGGAATGTTGTGAGAACACCTCTTTTTCCAACGTTTTTTGGAGTCAAAAGGTAGATTCTCGCTATAGTAAGAAAGAAGGAGATCACAGTAATTATTACCCTAAACTTAGTTAGCTATTAACTGATAGAAAGCTTCATCAAGTCATGACTTCTTAAGTGTTTAGCAGAAGTGGGATATTTTCCCTTTGGGAGAGAAATCCCAGGACATGACAAGCAATACTGGTTTCTTTGTAATCACCCAGTATTTTCAAAGCTGCGAACTAATGGTAAGGATGTATTTTTCTCATGGTTCCTTTCCAGAAAAAGGAGAATAAATGTATCACAGTCAGATCCTTCAGGTAGTCGCACAGAAACACAAAAGTCTTAGAAACCTAGAAAGAGAAAAGAAGGTGCTCAAGACTTGTCCCACAACTCTGGGGATAGTAATGGTCTGAGCCAGTTTGGTCCAAAGCCCAATTCTATGTTTCACCAGGAAACCTTCTAGGTTATTATGCACATCTTCTGGAGCCTGGTAAACTGTATTTTCTAATAGTGCCTTCTTAATGTTAGCATGCCAAAGGCATTTTCATGTTCATATTTTTCTGCATAAATCAGCAGAATTACCCAAGGGATATTTCAGTTGTGAAACACAAACCTATGGAGTGATCAGACACATCAAAATGATTCCAGTCTAGAGAGTTTACTACCTCAGTTGTTCAAAAATACCAACTAGCAGCTTCAGTCAAATGTCTCTCAGTGAAAGTATACCATAACAAGTAAAACAATTGTTTAATAAATCTAATTGGAAGATTAGGTTTGTTCTCCTGGGGCAGAACTAGAACATCTTTCCCCATTCCCATCTGAATTCACACATGAGTTAGTGGTTAGACTGTTCTTTAAATCAGAATAAAATTTATTTTACCTTGATTAAAAACAAATGTTATGAATCAGAGACAGTTGCAGACAGCTGGAGGTCTGCTATTTGTTGCCTATGGCTGGAATGAACTGGAGGAGACAGAATAAAGAACTGGTCTTCCAGATATGTTCCCCGCCCCCCTTTTCCCTCTTCAAATGCAGTGTTATTTTTTTAAACTTTGTAACAGGTTTTCTCTTACATGATAACAGCATTTCACTTGGCAGCTTATGGAGCCATTTAACCACCTTTCCTTACCAGAATGTATAAACAATAGCTTTAAAAAATAACAAACACACATTTGAATATAAGGCACCACAGTCTTGTAGTCCTTTCGTTTTTTGTCAGGCCATTAGTTAAAATGCACTCCAGTTGCACTATAAAACAAAGCTCTTCTTAGTTTGAGATGACTCACTGTAATCCCACATCTACTAATATTTCACTACTGTGTGCAAGAAAGTTCGGTGAGAAATGTAGGGTCACACCTCTAATTCCAATGAAATCAGATACAGGAAAAGAAATCAGCCGAAAAGTCATCTGGCTTGAAACAATAGGCCTTTAAGGGTAATAACTGATAATCACACTTAACATTTTTACATTAGAGAGCTGTACAAATATTAAGTAAATAATCTGATCCCTCGGAGATCAGTAGGTATTAGTTTCCATTTTACAGGTGAGGAAGCCAAGACACAAGGATGTTATGTGACTTGCTGCTCACGTTAATAGAGTAAACCAGAGAAATGTCTAGGAATAACGGTCCCTAACACTAGCGTATAAGCATCAGGGGTCAGATATTATTAAGTATACAAATGCGTAATTCTCACTGAAATAATTTAATTACTTTTAAGAGTTGGGCTTAAGGGCTGCTTTCAAAAAAACAGGAAGAGATGAAGAAACAACTGAATTCTTGCACATGGATTACTGAATGGAAAGATGAGCCTGACAGCAATGCATGACGCATTGTAGTCAAGTGAGGACTGACAAATAGAAAGATTAATGTGCCACAAAACACAATAATTGGAGATGATGTACAGAGGGATCCAGGCACTGGATGTCCAGTTTTATATGCTTGACAAGAAGATGAGTTAGAACCAATTCCTAGACCTGAACACCTCCGACCTTGCAGGTGTTTGAAATCCGACCATCCAGATTGGAGTCCAAATTCTGTCACATTCCTGGCCTTTCGTTCAGCCAAAACACAACTCTTCCAAACATCCCATGAAACTGCTGGCACAAAGCAAGATCCAGAGCCTTATTTTGACCTGTCTCTGTTGAGAACTTATTTCATCCCTTTAATTTTAAAGAATATTTTCCCTAAAATTTATAGGAGAGGCAGACTTTAAAATAAGTCTTGAAATATGGAGGTCTAATGGATTTGAGTGAAATAGTTTTCAAGGTGTGCTTGAGAAATATCAAAGAAACATGGTCAGAGGAGAAACAATTCAGGGGACATGGCAGTGTTACAAGAATAGCACAAAAAGGAAAAAAAAAAACAGTAGTCATATGTATTATGTTTTCACCAGATATTGGCACTATGACTCAAGATGACCAGAGACGTATTTTCCCATGTCCCATCTCCCAAAGAAGACATGCAACTTGTTTTTGAAAGGCAGAATGAAGAGAAAAAATGTATCTTCCCTTGAAAATACTAGTCAGTACAGTATTTTCACAGAGAAGACATAGGCAGCTGCAGTGGGGAGAAGGGGGAAAATCTGTGGCTGTTTTGTAAAGTCCCTAGCTTCAGGATGGGGCAGGCACTGCTATCTGAGCCAAGCTGCCTGGCCCCAATTCTTGACCTGAGATGGGCAGGCAGGCAGCAGTTCCTACCAGGTCATCTGAGGACCTAATCCTGGCCAGTACCACCTGTGGAGTCAGCTGAGGCTCTGCTGGGCTCCAGCAGGACATGGTCCTCAGCTGACCTGTAGGTGCTTTTGGCTGACCAGCTCAGGAAACGAAGAGAGGCCAGGCAGTTCAATTCAAGCAGTGGAGCCTGTTGGATCAGATGTGGGTGGATCCTGCTGGAGCTGAACTGCCTGGCCCTTCTACTCCAGCAGGCTGGGCCCTCAGCAAACTTCGCAGGTACTTCTGGATGCCTACCTGGCTTGAAGAGGGGTTGGGTAGTTGAGCTTCTGCAGATCAGGCCCTGCTTCCCACATTTCCTTGTTTAAGACTTGTACCCAGATTTTCAATAGCTAATTTTTAGGAAAAAGGTGTGTGTCATATTTGAGTAAATACAGAACTAATTTTGATTTGGATGGCCACCATAGAAGAGAATATAGAAACCATCCAGCTCTATTGATCAAAACCATGGAGGCACTGCTAAGAAGCATGTATTTGCACAGGCAAGTTAATGCCATATAAAAAGAGTTAAGAAAGAAGAGTTAGGGATTTTGGCCCCACTATGCCATCTACAGTATTCAGGTCTAAATAAAAAACCTGTCCAAGCCTCAAGGAGTTCACAATATCTGCAGTTTGATTGAATCCTGACTAATATCTAAGATTTGGATATTTTAGTTGAGTATTTTTTTTCTTTTTAGACAACATGTGGACACATTTAATATTGTTAAAAGACAGTGATCTTTTATATTCTTTTAACTAAAATATTAGTTCACTGTTAGTGATAAATTCCTCAGTTGAGTATATGCCTTCACTAATTTTCTCCTGTAAGTTACATTAAGAGAGTCTTGCTTCAGTTTAGGTACAGCTGAAAAATTGCCATAATAAAATATTATAGAAAAAAATAGTTACTATGCCTCAGCATTTGAGGAAACTATTAAAATGTTAATTTTTGAAAGATTGTGTTGCTCTAGGGAGAGAAAGAGACTTTCAATTCTAGGTCACTAGTTTAAATCCAGCCCAGATCAGTACTGAACGAAAGTTGCATTACTTGACCTGTATTTTACTGTAGGTGTGACTTTATGAAAGGAAATTAATAGTTCCAGGCTACTTGCTTCCAACTAGACAGGGCTCAAGCACCAAAAAAAAAAAAAAAAAAAAATCACCATTCCTAGATTTTTTGAAAGGAAATATAAACAATTAAACCAGCTTAAACAGAACATTCTGCTGAGAACTTGACTCATTTGCCATATATACCTTTACTTCATACATGAAGTAACGTAAAAATGGTCCGTATGCTATGCCACAATCCACATTTACTAAAGTTTTCATTACACAGTTCAAAGTCCCCTTCAGCCATGGGAAAAAAAAGTTTATTTCTAAGATATGGTTACTTTACTTCATTCAAAATGATTCTATGAAAAAAAAAAAGCTTTTTTCAACCTTAGAAGTGCTGGATAAGAAACATGTATGTGCACACTATGACATTACATATGATTTGTAATAGAAATCAAGCAAATGAAAATGTAATTGATGTAATTGAATCAAGTTGCCATTATATCATTTGTGTCCTAAAACAAATAATTATATTTCCAGGTGTTTGGATCTAAAGCAGAATTTTTGATTTATGTATTTTAGGGAGGGTTTTGTGTACAAATGTTTATACTCCTTTTCTCTTGTTGTGAAAACTCCAATTTTATGAGCCTGTTTCAAGAACTCTTTTTTGCCCCGGGGGGGAGGGGGGGGGAAGGAGAATGGTGGTAAACACCTGTTTTGTTTTGTTTTTACATTTAATTTAAAGCACTAGAACTTTTCCCCAGATTAATCAGTCTATAGATTTGAGCTTCCAGATGTAAGACATGTTAAATCATCGTAGCTTTTAAGTATACAGGAAATCCTTTTTGAAATGCCTAGTGCATATGGTACTTTTGATGTTATGCGAGTTATTTTTCTCCTATCCCCCACATTTTTTCCTGTCCTTTTTAATACTATTTTAAAAATGCATTTTTTCATATGTGTTATATCAGAGAGGCTTGAATGCCTGGAGCCATGTTTAACATTCCTTGTCTAGCAAGATTAAGTTCTTCTCTCAAAAATGCTGATATACAATTTATAACTATGCTGATTGATTTGCAGTTAATTGAAGAAAAAAATACTGAATAGTTAGAAAGAAGGGACCATATATCATGCAGATAACAACATGTCAACATTATCTCTGAAGACCTGAAGGATAGCCTCCAGCTCCTTTGTAATGCAGTCACCTTTGATTTTGAAGGCATCAGCAAACTGGGGTACAGAATAACGCAAAACAGCATGGACAAGCAAAGGATTATTTTGTCCAAAGACTCCACTGCTATTTCTACTTTTATGAAAAAACTTCTCTAGAGCACCAGTGTAGAGGAAGACCAAGATTTTGGAGATCAGAGTCACAAGACACATATACATAGTAAATTAATTAAGATGGTTAATGGGGCACATTGATCCAACTAGGATCAGAACCTGTACATTTGAATATTTCAGATAAGGCCAGAAATTATTCTAATTGGCTTCAAAAGAATAACAAATATGGGTATGCAGTGTTCATAGGCATAAAGGTTTGTAGGTTTGTTTCCATGAAGCTGAGGTTGATAAGAAATAAACTCAGCTACTAATATTCACACTGAGCTCTGTACCTTGAACTAGATCATTACAATCGTTGAAAAAGTTACTACTTACCATGAATAAGGGGGTCAGAATTTAACCCTGAGTTCTCTAATCTCATAATCTCATATTTAAAATAGCAGAAAAGCCTAGAATGTCTATGATGTGTAAGCAGAAGTCTGACCCATCAAACTGAGAAACTGACTTGAAGCATTTTGAAAACCATAAAGTGAATGTTTTAATAAACAGAAAATAACATTCAAAATACAACTGTGTTATAGGTGTATGAGTGATAATGCTATAATTAGTCATAATAAAAGATAATTCTATCACTTACTGGAAATGTTAGAGTTAAGACATAAACATGGAAGATAAATTGATGAGAACCCAGTCAAACATGCTTTATTCAGACAAAACTCCAGCTGTGGATTTAAGTCCAATTAAACTGTAGGATTATGTCCTCTAATGTAGGGCAGGAGAATGATGTCATAAAAGGTGCATGAGATTTTTTTTCCTAAGCAATCAGAATAATGCAAGGTAGCAGACAAAGGATAGTAGGCTAGGGTTACCATATTTCTAGCAGCAAAAAAAGTGGACACTTGGGAAGGAGAAGGGGAAGAGGGAGGAAAGGGGGAGGGGCATGTGATTATGGTGGGGCAGTGATATGGCCATGCCCTGCCTTACTCCTAAGCCCCTGCTCCCCCAGCCCTGCCAGCCCACACTCACTCCCAACCCACAACCCCCTGCCCCCAGCCCTGCTGGTACCCTATACTCTGGACCCACAGACCCCTTCCCCCCCAGCCTTACTGGTGCCCCTCACTCCCAACCTACAGACATGCATGCACGCATGCACGCACACAGTGTCTCTTTACCTGGCTTGCTGGGGCCTGCGTGGGGAGCACATGATCCCTGACAACCAATCACCCTGTCTGCTGCTCCCAGTCCCAAGCAGCCAGCCCAGGCAAAAAACCCAGACATTTTATCTTATTTTAAAAACCCACCCAGATGCAGCACAGGGGGCTAAAAAAAGAGGACGTCTGGGAAAACCCGGACATATAGTAGCCCTATAGTGGCATGAACTGGAGACTACAATAAAGATGAATAAAGAGAGGGGCTGTGTCTTATTGATAACAACGTTGATAACCAAAAAGCAAAATCTATTCCTAGTTACACCAAATCTGGAGTAACTAATTGATTTACCTCAGCCTAC
This sequence comes from Alligator sinensis, assembly GCF_000455745.1. Taxonomy (NCBI): domain Eukaryota; kingdom Metazoa; phylum Chordata; order Crocodylia; family Alligatoridae; genus Alligator; species Alligator sinensis. Next base: position 2,521,834 of record NW_005842029.1, on the reverse strand, counting down.
ACGATAAGAGAACAACATGAATAAAAGAAGAGAGACAACTGGAGTTGTGCCAGTATCTATACGAGCTTAACAGAGGAAGATGGAAATATTAGGTTATCTCTAATTATGGACACATTTTGAAAATGAAATACTTTATTTTTAAAGATGGCTTAAACATTTTTTTTAAACAAGAAAAAGCACTCAAAGCACTGTAAACTTCTCTGTCTATAGCATCTAGTATCTGCAATTTCACTGTGTGGACAACAGTAAAGAGCAGGTGGGATTAGCGTGATAAAGCCTCACACAGTATCAAGTCCCCAGTTATTAATAAAGGAAAAGGTCAGACAAACAAAGGTAGATTGATTGAAGGGAAATAATAGAGATGTTCACGAAAGAAAGTGTGCAGGACAGATGCGTGAATATTATTAGAAAAATCCACCGAGTCCCCAAGGTGAAATGAGCAGCAGGTGCAAAACTGCTGTGGGGAGAAATAAAGCAGGCGAACTGAAAGGGCAGAAAGATACCATAGCCCTGGGAGACATTCTTTATAACAGAGCAGACTGGGAAGTTTCTCAGCACATATAATTACACTGCTGATTTTAAAACAACTGATCTCATGGCCAACAAATAAAGTCACGAACAGGTAAAAAAGCCAAATTAATTCTTGAAGATTCAGAGGATAACCCTGCCATGAGACAACAGGAACTGTTAAAGCCCAGAACTATGAAAAAAAGGGTTACAAGAAAGACACTAATATCAGAATTTAGGATAGAATTGAGAAAGACTGCTGGTTAGACAAAGCCCTGAAAATCTTGCCCAGGATAAATGCCTGAGGGTCCCTTTTTCAGCCGGAAGATGATAGGAGAATGGGAAAATATATATTTACTTGTTTATTTTGTGTAATAAATGGATGTTCCATGATCACAGTGGCAAGACCTATAAACCTATAAAGGGTAGTATGTACTTACCACTGTAATGCATTTTCTTCGAATATATCTCATTCACAATGTCAGCAATGAATTGCTCAGGAAAACACTGAGTTAACATGAATAGGCAGGCTTGGACAAGTGATGGTTAGGATGACAGAGGACATTTGTACTAGAGATGAACCTGGCAGCCTTTTTACTTTTTGATTGTGATTTTTATAGTTGAATATGCTTGCCAATTGTTCTTAGCAGTTGCTACAGAAACTGTACAAACACTTATCCTTAAGAATTTCAGGGATGCCTTCTAACATATAAATGCAAGGTAGGTTTTCATCTTTAATTAATATATATTGCAATAAAGTTGTATGTCTTGTTCATGAACCCCCTCCAATTTATTTTAAAAAAAATTATATCCTAAACATACATTACACAAAGTATTCATAGATTAATAAGACTAAATGCATCATATCGAGCATCTAGTCTGTCCTCCAGTATAATCTGGGGAAGTCCTATGGCCTTAATTTTGTCTGAACTAATATACAGCCATGAGAAAAATCCATGCTTGGTTTGGAAATAGGAAAACTGAACCATTTGTCTTGGTAAACTATTCCAGTTTTTTATTATTGTTACTGTTAATAATCTTGTGCTGTGTTTCTAGGTCTATTTTTGTCCTGTTTCAAACAGCTAATTATTGAATTTTGTTATATCTTTTTGTTAGACTGAAAAGCCTGTTACCTGAGTTTTGTGCTCTAGGTAGGTATGTACAAACTTTCAAAGTGCTAATCTGAATATTAGTAAGAGTCTTAAACTCTGCTACTTTTGTTTCAGTTTCCAAGAATTCATAAAAAGACATCAGTAATACAAAGTTGGGCCATACATAGTTAAAAGATTGTGATGCATGGAAATCAATTCAGGATCAAATTATGATACCAAGTAAACTGAAAAGAAGCAACAAGAAAAGAAAAATCATCAGAAAAGTAGGAAAAGCTAGGAAAATGCATATTTCCAGAGGTTTATTATGACATATCAATGTTAGGTTCCTTTAGTTGGCTTGTATTTAATTTATATGAAAGGCAACAGTTGGGCATCTTAAACGTTATTCTAATGAATCAATCGAATAACTACTCACAGTCTTTACTAATGAACACTTCTTCTGGTTTAGGAGGAGAAAGGCCCAATAGGGTTGCTTTTTTATACTGTAGGGATATAACCTCACGACTCCTATGGATAGTAGTGGAAGTTGTGTCACTAAACCCTTATGCATAGTGTTGCAGAGCACCTAGGTGCCCTCCTTCTAAAGAGGAAAAAACTGCTAGGGAAGGAGCCCTAGCAGTGAGGGATGAGCCTAGCTGTTGGTTGCCAGGACAACCAGAGGAGGTCAGCTGACCAGAAGGGGCAGGGCCTGGCTCCCTTATAAACCCTAGGAGCTGCGGCCAGAAGCAGTTCACTGCCAGCAACCAAGGAGGAAGGAGCTCTCTGCCATGGAAGAGAGGGAAAGCCTGACTGAAGGGGCAGCGTCTGATACGGCTGAGGGATGGAGTATTCCCTGGTAGGCTGGACTGTTGTTATGGCTGGGTGGCTTCCATTTATGTTATAGCCAAGTGGCTTATGTTTGTGTTGTTGTTTGTAACTGGTGGTTTGGGTGAGGCTATTAGGGGTTGGAGTAGGCCTCATAGGGGACCCACAGTAGTGTGGGGATCCCAGCGCCAGTGAGGGTGCAGCATTCAGGGTACATTGACTCCAGCCCCGGAGAGGGGGCATTGCTGAGGAGCCCCAGTGTGGGCGTGGTGAGCCCCGGAGAAGGGGGCAGCATTACTGAGAAGGCCCAGTGCGGGCATGGTGAGCCCAGAGAGGGCAGCATTTATTGTGAGGGAGGCCCCGGAGAGGGGGCGGCATTGCTGAGAAGGCCCTACAGGAGAGGGCGGCATTGTTGAGAAGGCCCCAGAGAGGGGGCGGCATTACTGAGGAGCCCCAGAAAGGGGGCTGCATTACTGAGGAGCCCTAGTGTGGGTGTGGTGAGCCCTGGAGAGGGGGCGGCATTACTGAGGAGCCCCAGGGAGGGGCATTGCTGAGATACCCGAGTGTGGGTGCGGTGAGCCCCAGAGAGGGGCAGTTGAGAAGCCCCAGAGAGGGGGCATTGCTGAGAAGTCCCAGTGCGGGCTTGGTGAGCCCCAGAAAAGGGGGCAGCATTACTGAGGAGGCCCCAGAGATAGGGCCGGGGAGAGTCCTAATGCCAGAGAGGGCATGTATCAAAGGAAGGAAGGCCCAAAGAAGACAAAGGGGCCAGCTTATAATAAGGCTAAGACATAACG
>NW_005842029.1:2514550-2518606 GCF_000455745.1 Alligator sinensis | reverse complement strand
GGACTGCGGTGTGGGGAAGGTAACGGAGCCACAGATAGTGCCCCCTGGCAGCGGGGCAGTACAAGGGCAGCCTCCAACTAATTAACAGCAATTAATCAATTAACAGCAAGGCATGGCAGGAAAGAAGGCGGGCAGTTGCCCCAGGAACAGGTGTGCGGACCACGTTTTAGATCGGCCCTGAGCAGATACCTGTTACACATAGCAACAAGAAAACATCTTTTTGAGGAAGAAGTTACCTGGTTTAATTTGCCTTTCTTACTTGGATGAGTGTGGGTATGCTTGCTCCCTATAAATACATCAAACCAAACAGGGTAAAAAAATGTTTCTGAGGGAAAACATTTCCGATAAGTGTCACTAATGATGTAGTGTGCTTGGTAATGGAAAGAGGGGTTGGAGCTTAAAGGAAGGTACCTAAAGAGAAGGCTTCAGTTAGGATGCTCTGATACAGTGCATGCCACAGGCAGTCTCCATTGTCTAGGCTCTGCAGAAGTCTCTCATCTGGCAAAACTCTTGGTTAAGGAGAACACCACAAAAACAGTGTGCACTCCTCTGACTCCCTGAAGGCTTTTTGCAAATGCTTGTAAAATGGCAATCTGGAAAAAGATTTATGGCCCTGATTGATCTGCAGCTGAAGATGATGGCTAGGGACAGATATTCAAAAAGCCTGAGCCTGAATTGATTCAATCTTTGCAGGTTAGCCTAACCTGCAAAGCTTGAGCTGATTTGGTGGGGGATAGACATTCCCTTCTCATTCCAGCAATGCAGGCACATGCCTGCAGTGGCTCAGGCTAGAAGCTGGGGGTGCCAGAGCAGCTGAACTGAGGGGGGCATGGCCAGGCCCTGGTAGGACGCTCTTATTATTCCCTCCTGCCCCATCCTGAGCTGCCCAGCAGGGAATGTTTATCACCCCTAACTCAGTGTTTATCATCCCATTAAGAAAACAAAGCCTTTCTCCGTTAACTAACGGAGCTCTCCTTAAACAGCTCTTCCAAGGAAGGACATTAAGCTACCTGTTGATTAGCTCCAAAAAGCCTGTCTGCCTGTTGCCTCCCACAACACAGACCATAGCCAGCATGTGGTCTGCTAGCTAATGGTGAGGTGTCTGCATAAGGCAGAAGGGCAAGGGAAATAATCCCTATTGAGCTGGGAGAAGCCAGTCAGATGTTCTGTGCCTGAAGTCTCTGCCAGAGCTCTGGCCAGGGAGCAGAGGGGAGGGACCAGCTCTGCTGTGGAGTACAGACCCCACCTAGCCCAGACAGCATGCTGGGATGCTGGGGGGTGTCTAGTTTACTCCAGCAAGTGGTCTGGGACAGACATTGAATAAATCAGTTTGACCTTAATCAGTTAAATCTGATAGAAATGTATTAGTATATGTTTAGGATTGTGAATCCAAAAAGCTGACAAAGACAGTAGGGAAATACAAATTGCCCGAGTGAGGGACTAACATTAGAGGGATGGGGGTGAGGAGGGGAATGCAACTAGGTTACAGAAAAAACAATGTTAGCCAACTATGCCTGGGGGTGGGGGGAGGGGGTTCACAACACTGAGAGAAAGACGATAGATACACACAAACCTGTACAATGCTCTGCAATGGTGGAGGAAGTAGGTTGAAGAAAGTGTTTCAGTCCATATTGAGTCTCATTGCAGGGGAATTTTCAGACAAAACTATCAAGCTTATGGCTGTATATGTCTTCCCATCCTCCAATGACACTGCACTCATGTAGGATATGGAGTAAAGCAAAGGATGTCTCATTATGACAGATCAATGATGAAAAGAACTTGAATTTTCTGTGGGATTAAGGTGTTTTCTCTTCAGTTGCAGCTGCTTTTCAGTAATCCTTCTCTCCCCTTGGTTAGTACTAAACATTCATCTCCTTTTCTTGCATAAACACTTTCATTAGAACCCAAATTCTGTTCTCATTGGAAGAGTACTGACTTCTGATAAGTCATTTGGGATTTACTGAAGTAAGGCAGTGAGCTCATGGGTTGCTGTTACCAGCTATTCCCACCTTCTCACATACCTAAACCAAGTAGCAGAGGAGATTTGGGGAGACAGGAATGGAAAAATGTTCCTAGGAACATGGACATTACATATAAAACTGTCCAGATGTATGAAGCAGCAGGGAGACTCAGGTTGAAACCATTCCAATTACTTAAAAAAAGTTAAGAGAAATATTGCATAGAAGTCTTGGAAAGGGATGGGAGAACTCACCTGTAGGAAAAACTGATTGCTTTGGTGCAACAATTTGGAATTCTCCAGTGCACATCCCACTGCTGTCAAAAACATGACTGTCTGGGAAGTAATGGCCATCTGAGGAGCAGCATTCCAATGCTCCAGGCTATAAAAATTGCAGATGGCAAGAATTTCTTGCAGGCAAAATAACTTTAAGAATGAGGTGTCTGAAGAAGTTGTGTTGAGACATTTCGTACTGGAGATAAATCACACCAGTCATTCCTGGGAGTCTGGATGACACATTTCCCCACCACAGGTTATGGGAGTAAAATAAAATCCTTCTTGCCTTACTAATGCAAATAGTCCTGGTGACCACACACATGAGCAAGGGAAACAGGATTTGGCCATGAGTCCTCTAATACTGATGGAAAAATCCTCAGGAATTGAGGAGGATACATTTTAAAAAAACAGTCTAAAATAAATCTGTCAAAATCTATAGTGTACATACATATATCTATAGAAAGGATGGCATTCTAATGAGACTCAGTAACTTTAAAATCCAATTTCTGTATAGCCACACTGGTTCCAATTCTCCAGATCCCCACAATAAAGGAATAGCTCTGTGTTTGAGAATGCTGATACATATAATTAAGTAGGAGAATTATTTGCTTCCGTAATAAGTTATTTTAAACTTCTGAGCTTGGTTTCTCCATCTTTAAAGTGCATACAACTTTTAAGACTCATCCTTGTAGGGCAGTTTGAGCTTTTGGATGAATGATGAGATAACTAGAAATAATGGACAGTTTAAAGATTGTAGAAGAGGTTTGCTGATCTTCTTACATAGATACATAGGCAGGTTTCAACTCTTTGACCATGATCCGCACTTCCATGAAAGGGGCATGTGATGGTCTTCATCTCTCTTTGAAAGGTAAGAGGCTGATCTCCTATGTAGGGCTTTAAACTAGGTTCATTAGGGGACAGGGATGCAGAAGACAGAGAGCACCTAGGATCAATGAGCCATGCGCTGGAACAGTCCACTTAAGTACTATGGGGCCTGATAGACAACAGGAGAGTGGGGTACCAAAGGCACCTATTGTGGGGCTAAAGTGTCTCTTTACCAATGCTAGGAGCATGGGAAACAAGCAGGAGGAACTCGCACTCCTGCTTGCAAACAAAGACTTCAACCTGGTTGGATTAATTGAAACCTGGTGGGATCCTACCCACGATTGGGTGGTAGGCATGGAGGCCTATAGGCGGTATAGACGTGACAGAGTGGGGAAAAAGGTTGTGGGGGGGGGGGGGAATTGCTCTCTGTGTTAAGGAACAATACACATCCTCTATAATCAAGATGGGATCAGAAGAGGGGAAAGTTGTAGTACTGTGGGTCAGAATACAAGTGGGTTGGGGGGGAAAGCTAGTTGGGGTCTATTACAGACTGCCACACCAGGCAGATGAGCTAGATCTGGAATTCTCAAGGCAGCTCTCAGAGGCAATACACTCAAGGGATATGGTTGTCATGGGTGACCTAAACTACCCCAACATCTGCTGGGAGGAGTAGTCAGCTAAACCATGTAGGTTCTTAATCTGCATCACTCTAACTGTGAAGAAGTTCTTCCTAATGTCTAGTCTAAATCTTGCCGAAAAGCTGGCAAGTCAGTCAGCAACGCGGAAGTCCTTGACTTCAGGAAAGCCGACTTTGACAAGCTCAGGAGGCTTGTCAGTGAGGCCCTAAGGGACCGTGACCACAGGGAGAGGGGAGTTCAAGAAGAGTGGTTGCTCCTCAAGGGAGCAATCCTCAATGCACAAACTAAGTCTATTCCATCTCGGAGGAAAGGCAGCAAGAGGGCACAGCAGCCCCCCTGGCTCTCCAGGGACCTAGCAGA
>NW_005842029.1:2470527-2513712 GCF_000455745.1 Alligator sinensis | reverse complement strand
TGGCTCCGTGGTCGGACCCAGAGGGTAGTAATCGATGGAAGTCACTCATCGTGGTGTCCTGTGACCAGTGGGGTCCCCCAAGGCTCTGTCCTTGGACCCATACTGTTCAACATCTTCATTAATGATGTGGACACTGGAGTCAGAAGCGGACTGGCCAAGTTCGCCGATGACACCAAACTTTGGGGCAAAGCATCCACACCAGAAGACAGGCAGGTTATCCAGGCTGACCTGGACAGGCTCAGCAAGTGGGCGGACGAGAATCTGATGGTGTTCAACGCCGATAAATGCAAGGTTCTCCACCTTGGGGAAAAAAACCCGCAGCATCCTTTTAGTCTCGGCAGTGCTATGTTGGCTAGCACTATGGAAGAAAGAGACTTGGGGGTCATCATTGACCATAAGATGAACATAAGCCTGCAGTGCGATGCTGTGGCTAAAAAAACGACCAAAACGCTGGCTTGCATCCATAGATGCTTCTCAAGCAAATCCCGGGACGTCATTCTCCCCCTGTACTCGGCCTTAGTGAGGCCGCAGCTGGAGTACTGTGTCCAGTTTTGGGCTCCAAACTTCTCCAAACTTCAATTCAAAAAGGATGTGGAGAAGCTTGAGAGAGTCCAGAGAAGAGCCACGCGCATGATCAGAGGTCAGGGAAGCAGACCCTACGATGACAGGCTGAGAGCCATGGGGCTCTTTAGCTTGGAAAAGCGCAGGCTCAGGGGTGATCTGATGGCCACCTATAAGTTTATGAGGGGTGACCACCAGTATCTGGGGGAACGTTTGTTCACCAGAGCACCCCAAGGGATGACAAGGTCGAATGGTCACAAACTACTTCAAGATCGTTTCAGGCTGGACATAAGGAAGAATTTCTTTACTGTCCGAGCCCCCAAGGTCTGGAACCAGCCTGCCACCGGAGGTGGTTCAAGCGCCTTCATTGAACACCTTCAAGATGAAACTGGATGCTTATCTTGCTGGGATCCTGTGACCCCAGCTGACTTCCTGCCCTTTGGGCAGGGGGCTGGACTCGATGATCTTCCGAGGTCCCTTCCAGCCCTAATGTCTATGAAATCTATGAAAACCTTCATTCAAGGCATATGGTCCCACTAGGGGAATTGCCTTACTGGACTTGGTGTTTGCAACAGGGGATGATCTGATGAGAAATCTGCAGATGCAGGGTAACAGAGAATAGTGACCACCAATTGTTAGAATTCACTATCTGGCAAAAGGTGGGAAAGAGAACCAGCAGGGCAGAAGTGCTAGACTTCAGAAAGACTAAGTTCAATGGGCTCAGGAGATTAGTAAGCGAGGCACTGAAGGACAAGAGCATTGGTGAGATGGGAGTCCAGGAAGGGTGGTCATTCTTCAAGGGGCCTGCAGGTAAGATCCTATGAGGAGAGAGAGAGAGGGACCTGGATCTCTTCAGCCTTCACAAGAGAAGGCTGAGAGGGGTTGTAATGGCCTCTTACAAATTCATCAGAAGGGACAGCCAGGAATAGGAGATACTTTGTTTATCAGGACACCCCTTGGAGTTACTAGAAACAATGGCCACAAACTGACAGAGAGCAGATTTAGGTTAGACATCAGGAAGAACTTCTTTACAGTGAGGGTTACCAGAATCTGGAATAGGCTTCTAGTGCAGCTGTTGCTCTCCCCTACCCTGGAGGTCTTTAAGAGGATACTGGACAAGCATCTGGTTGGGGTCACTGGACCCCAGCGCTCTTTCCTGACAAGGCCAGGATTTCGGACTTGATCTACTAAGGTCCCTTCCGACCCAAACATTTATGAAATCTATGAGATATCAAGGTGACTGGGAGACGACATGAATGTTTGGACACTTGCAATCATGGTGGACAGCCAAAGCAACCTGCAAGCAGGGAAACATTTCTCTGTCCATGCAAGTTCATCTATTATACTTACCCTGCCTACCCTCATGTGTACGTTATAAAATATTTTTGCTGAAAGCATTACTTTGTAAGAGCTGAAATGACTCGATTCACAAAGCACGTGTTCCTAGGCTGCCCTATGTCTCTAAATACAAGTTGTCAACAACTAGTAGTAGTGAACTGTCTATGAGGGCCTTGTTACATGGTAATTTTAGGTAATTACAGTGTGTCAGAGTAGACTTGATTAATTGAATCTGTTGGAACGTGGTAATTACTGCGCTCCAGCAGACTCTAGCATCCTGCGCATCAGGTGTCCCCACACTTAAAAATGGCAGCAGGGGAGCTTTAACTAAAGCTCATTTAATGCTTTAATTAACTGAAGCACTGGGTGCTTTAATTAGAGCAGGTCTTAAAGCCGCTCTAATTAAAGTGTCTCCCAAGATAGGGGCCCTGGAGTGGTTTGCAGACAGCACTCACAACTCCAAGCATCAGATCATAACAGAAAATCTGTGGCTGGCAAGAAATTCCGTTACTCAAAGTGGAAGCTGTCATTTATTCCCCTTGCTCCTCAAACCTGCGCGGTCCTTTCACTTAAAGCACAGCTCCCTTCTACCTGTCCCCATCCCTGCACCAATGCAGAACCACCTAGTCTGATGTCTCGGTTCTCCCTGGTGTATCATGGCATGGTGATAAGGCCATCTCGTGTTGCCAGGAAGACAAAACCAAACTTCCATACTACACTAGACTGTCCTCTTCCTCAACCTCCCTCTCTAAGGAAGAGAGGCTCAGACATAGCCTAGACTGAGCTCCATGAGGCTTGGGAGCAAGGAAAAGGGCACAGGACAGGCAGGTCACTCTAGTCCCCTGTTCTTCAGCAAGCACTGCAAATGTGTGGTGGCTGAGGGTCATGGTAGGCAGAGCTTGTCATAGTGTGGGGGTCAAGAATTGGGCAAGTTGATCAATTTGTTCCTCAAAAAGTGAAAGCCACACTGATTGTGGCTGTGATCATCTCCAGGATTTCAGGAGTGAGGTCATTATATCACATACTGAGGTAGCTTTCCAGTTTTACCTGTATGTTGAGTGGGATCTCCAGTCTCTCTGCAGCACCATCATTGCAGGCCACTCCCTTCCAGGACTCATACTCTTCTTATGGGGACCATGTCCTGCAGAAGCAAAAGAGCACAGAAGAACAGGGTCCCCCTCGCTGAACCAGAGCTCGGTGGCACCAGAGCTCCTGCCTGCAGTGCAGAGAGATTTTGGCCAGAGAAATCGTGTGATGGAAGTTACATCCCTAGAATGACAGGGGAGGGTTGGAGGACTTCCCTGTGTGACATTTCATAGATTTCATAGACATCAGGGCTGGAAGGGACCTCGGAAGATCATCGAGTCCAGCCCCCCGCCCAAAGGGCAGGAAGTCAGCTGGGGTCATAGGATCCCAGCAAGATAAGCATCCAGTTTCATCATGATATGGTTGTTCCCATGCTCACTGGAGATCCTCAAATCCCAGCTGAACCATGTGTCCAGAAGCCTGAACTCTGAGAGGAGCAAGCTGGTGTATGAGTTTGTTAGGAGCTGCCCAGCCCCTCCTTTAAAGACAGCTAAGTGTGGCTGCTCCACAGAGGATAACCCTGGCAGGGAACTGGATTCAAAAGAGTAAGGTGTGGGAGCACAACACAGTGCTAGCAACAGAGGGGATCTGTGACTTACCATTCTGAGCTCCTGCTGCTGCAAGGGTAGCCAGGTGAAAGGAGAACATGGAGCACATAGCACCGTGCCTGGCATCAGCTGCTCTGGAAGTGGTAGGGGGAGTGAATTGAGATGAGGAGACTTGATCAAAGTGGCCGATGCCTTCATGAGAGCAGCAAAAGGCAATGAGAGGATGGTGGACATGGCCACCTGCTCGTTGTCTAAGGCTCCTGGGTCAGCTGTATGAGGTTCAAGCCGGCTCCTGACCTGCAGCCCTTGATAAGTGCAATTGACTCAGTTACAACTAATCAAGACTGTCCCTCTGGTTCTAGAGGTGTTTTTAAGGAACCCCTCCAGCACCTGAGGTTTGCTGAACAACACATTGGTCTTCAGTCTCTGAGCAGACCCTGTCCTAACAACATCTTTGGCTTTCCTGGTTTCTGACCCTGCCTTTGGCTTGTTCCTGGATTTTGGTTTTGGATTCTCCCTGCATGCACAGTTTCCTGACTTCTGACCCTGGTTTGGCTTGCTTTTGGACTTCGTCCTGTAGACTTTGCCCTTTATCCTTTGCATTTGGTAACTAGGGTTCTGATTCCTAGATCCTGACTATGGCTTAGCTTTTGGTCCCTCACTGGTGGCTTTTGGCCCCTAACCCTGCAATCCTTGGTTCCATGCCTGGCTATATCCTCTAGGCTGGTTGGCCAGGTGGACTGTGACACACTGGACTCAGCCACTTGCTTTGCTGTGGTGGTGGGTAGTTGTCATTCTCCTAGCAAGCTGTGAGCATGTGAGTTGCTGAGTCCTGTTCCTAATAAAGCTGTTTACCACCCCACTGATCTCTGCTGAATGGTGACTTGAGGACAGAACCCCAAAGGCATGGAGTCTCAGTAAGTACCCCATCCCTGAACCCAGTGGCATAGAGTAAACACTATACCATGAACCATCTACCTGCCAGCTGTTCTGTGGTTCCCCTCAAACCCAAAGGCCTCCAGGTGGCACCATATGAGCCACAGGAAGAAGCAGCACTGCCAAGCTTCAGGGTCTGACTTTAGCTTCCCACCCCAGCACCACAGTTTCTTACAGGGACTGAGTTTAGAGTCAGGTCCCAGATTGTTGCCTTCCCTCCATCATTCCCCAGACCTCTAGGAAGGCAGAACCTGTCCCATAATGGGCCCTATGTGCTGTGACAGACCTGACCCTAGTGGGGACCCCAGGATGGGCACTCTAGCCTCCACTGCCCAAGTGTGCTGCTCCCCAAGGGTGGCCAGCTGTTCTGTGCACTCAGCTGCTCTTGGTACTCTCTGGAAGCCAGGGGAGCTTGAAAAGCACACTGCATGCACAGTGGCCTCCTGGCTGTGTTCCACTGGCAGCACAGGCTATCTGTCTACCCAATACCTGCTTGGTGTCTAGGATACCTGTACACGCCTCCTCCGATAAGATTTCTCTACTGAGAGAAAAAAAATGCAAGAATTCTTGTGGTGCTTTTGAATACCTGTGGCCTCTGTAGGTATTAACATATCTAATTATCCTGAACAAGTTAAAATCCCCCCCCCCTTGTGCCAACCCCCCCCCAAACAATCAAGGTAAAAACAGGCAATAGATATCCTCATGGTATCTTTCTGTGTCCTTTTTACAACAATGTAGCTATACACCATAAATGCTGTATTTCTGGATGAAGGAGAAGAGACTGAGTTTCTTTCTAACCCATTAACACCACCATCATCATCCAGGAGTGATGCTCCAGAGAGATTTGAAATATATCTTCATATAATTCTAGAAAGCAAAAGATGGTGTTGTGGCTTTTTTCTTGGCTTAGTCGCATGCTTCCTGAATAGTTCTGGGTTATTATATATTCTTGTTCCCAATGTAGCCTAGGTGTACTTGGGTATATACTCCCCTTCAACTGAAAGAAATTGTTAGCTGGCAGGTCTGCTGGGGGGAACTGCAGACTGCTCAGTTTCCCTCTGTCCCTATGGAACCAGGCCAGGACAGTCAGGGGACTTAACTGTATACACATTTATTTACATTAATTTATCACAAGTATATATATATGGTATCCAAGCAGATAACATAAACAATACCCTCTGGGTAAATGCTATAAAACCTTATACCAGGGTTCCAGATACAGGTAAGTATCTGATCTGAAACAGATAAACCCCAAATAAACATATATAACCAACAGAAAAACTATAGGTAAGTATAAGTGAACAGTAAATAAGCCACAAATAAATATGAATAAACAACAGGTGGAACCCTCTGTGCAGCATCATCTGCATCGAACTGCTGCCCAGTGCCAGCAGCTGTAGACCCAAGCTGCCTTAAGTGGCTCCCACGGTCTCTCACCCTCCATGCAGCACCTCCTGCACCGAGCTCCCAGCATCGTGTCGGGGGTTGAGGACCTAAGCCACCCAAGTAGCTCCAAGGATCCTGCTCCGTGCACCACCCTATGCACCATGTCTCTCACTGCACACCAGGGGTTGCAGACCTGAGCCACCTCATGCAGCTCCTGGGATCTGGACACCGTGTGCCGTGCTGTGCACCGATCACTGAGCACCTGGCCACTGGACCTGTCCATTGCTCCCCAATGACGGAAGTCTTCAGGGGTTTTTCCAGGCTACTGCTTCACCCTGCTGAGCAGCTTTCCTCAGCTCTTCTAAGCCCCACTCTTCTCTCTCCTCTGTCCCTGATGCATTTGCTGCATGCTGGGCATGCAGCTCCTTTTATTCTCTTCGGGAGGCTCTGCCCCAATCACGGGCTCCACCAATCATGGAGAGGATTCTCTGAGCCTGGACATGCCAGGCTATATCAGTAAGTTCAGCACACCAATCTATACTAATACTTCCCTCCCAGGGGTGTTTTGAGTCTAAGCTAATGATAAAATAATAAACCTGTACTGATATGGCCCTTGTCACCAAACAAATTAAGATTCCCATGCCTGCGAAATAAAATTGTAATCAGAAATTGTCCCCTGTTAAAACTCCTCAAAACAACCAGGCCATTTTAATAAAGGAATAGCAAGTTATAATGGTAAAAACATTGCAAACTTTATCCTGCAAGCAACTATTAATGATTGCTTTGATATTTTTTTGAATCATATCAATATAAAATCAGTTTAAAAGGAATAAAATGGAGAAATCCTTAGGTTTTGGCACAATTATGAACATTTTCAGATTATGGCCACTGGAAGGTTCACTCAGCTTAATCCAACAACATTAAGAACTGAGAGTGCATATTAAATTTCAGTGTGGGACCTGTATTGTCATCTGTATCTGGACAAAAATGTGTCCCGAATTATTTTAAAATGTCCAAAGCTTAATTATTTAACATTTTGCTTAAAAATGCATTTAGGCTGATGACAAACAGACCAATATTCAATTTAATTTGAGCCCATACAAGTAAAGGACTGTAAAACCTTAAAAAATAAGGTTTATTGAACTGAAATTCTAAGAAACCACCCTTCACCACTCATTCAACTTAAAAGAAAGGGTGACGTAAAGGAACTGACTGTCAAGGAGCAGAATCTGGGATACTTTCCTAAATGTTTTACTAGCCTCCAGAACCAGAAGTAGTTTATCCTGCTTCCACTTTTGGTTGGGGTAGTTGCCCAAGTGCAGTTCTCTGGGTTGGTTGATGAGAAGCACAGTTCATTTCCTGGGTGCAGCACTGTGGGAATACAATTATGTGCTTCCAGTTCAGGAACTGCTAGGCAACATGTACCAAGTCCTCTCAGCAGTTTTATTTTCACTTCACCATCATCTTGCCATGAAGGTCCCTACTGCTAGCCCTAAGTTCTCCTGCATGAACAAATCCAGCACCAGAAGCTATTTATTTACTCCACCGAGAGTTTCCCACCCCACCCCTGCCTCTTTTGCTGATGACACGGTAGTGATTTTTTTCTTTTATACAAGAAACATTTTAAAAGATTAGAAGATATTTTGTCAGCTTGAAGAGGTTAAATTAAGGACTAGATATACAAACTGACAGCCTTATTTAACCATATTTTGATTATATGTGATAGAGCACTAAGAAGAGAAATTCCAGCTAGTGATGTATTTTTATATACCAAGGACAAGTCATTAAATAAGAACATCTCTCCAGGTACACATGTATGTATCATGTGTACATAAACAGGTAGAGATCCATGTTAAATTACCAAAATTTGAGCAGCGAAACATATGTGGCTACCTATTGTGTCTATCTGCTCTATTGATAGAAAAAAATAAAGAAAACAAATGTAAACAGCTGCATACTAAGTACATTAATTCTGTAGTCTCTTCTCAAAATCAGATGTTCCTCAATTTTCCATAGTACTCCCAGGTACCTTTATTATCTTATCAGCCACGGCTGATTACAAGTCAGCTGTGAAACAAATGTGGCATAGACACTAATTTATTAAAGAACTTGTTGGCATAAGAGACCTTCAAGCAACTCCTAATTATGCAATGGCCATAGTAGGTAAGCAGCATATATGGCTGGTATCAGATACACTCTATTAAGGACGCACTGTATCCAGGAAAGGAATGATATCTAACACAATGAACAATGACTACCAGAGACTATATAACAGGACCAGTGCCCCCAATGAGGCTAAAGTGAAACACACAGGATCCCATGCCAAGGATGCAATCAGCAGAAGTGACATTGGGCTTTCCAAACATGTGAGCCCAAGGAAAGAAAATGCAAGGGTAGTTATAGATAGGATCTGGGATTGTTTTGTTCTGTTTTTGTTTCCTGGTAGAAAGTGTTTGTGCCCGTTGGGCCTCGAACATCCTGTCCCGAGCGTCTTTGCTACGGGTGTACCCCGATGTCCGCCTTGGCGTCGTAGGTGGCCCTTCAAGGAGGTGTTTACTCGTGATGCAGTCCTCCCCTATATCCCCTGCCACGACTTTGAATCTTGCTACAGTGGGGGGGAGGAGCTTCGGTATTGCTACGACTCCCTTGGGGCCACTTACTTCTCCGGTGGTCTTCTGCGAGGCTCCACCTCCCCTCTACCTTGCCCTATACCCAGCCTGGCGGGCCACTGTTGGTCCTGTAGCCACTCTCTTGCATGATGGATGCACGCTGTTCTCCGGGCTTTCAGGCCTCTGGTGTTCTCGGTTGACACCTCCCAATCCTGAGGTTCAGCTCTCCCTGGATCACCTCTCTACCCAACCCCTCCAGATGCGGGGAAACACAAAAAATACAATACAAAAAAAGAAAAAAACCTCCACCAGCACTGCGTGTCCCTACTTCTCCTGAAGTATCTCTCGGTACTCACACTCGGCCCCTAGGGCCCACTCCTATCTTCCCAGCACCCCTTTTTCCCTTGAGGCTATCTACAGTTCTACCCGTGGTCATGACATCTCAGGGTTATCCCTAATCTCTCTTGCCTTTGACCCCTGGGCTCCTAGAAATGTAGTCCTCTCTCTGGGTCTTGTCAATACTGCCACCCTCTCTCTGGTCCTTCTTGGAAGAACTAATCAGTATAGGTTCCTTAAGAGTGAAGAGAAGTTATCTGGGGAAATGTAATTTCAGTTATAGCATTTGTCTGTAAGAGGTATTAACATTCAGCACATAATTTATGAAATATGGCATCCATCCTTCTCCTACACATAATGTGGAGGACAAAGCCAATGAACCATTTTCTTGTTGTTCTTTCTAGTTGAAAACTTCTACATCAGTTACTGCTGAAAACTTCCAGCGAAGGGGTTGAATCAATCTTGCATCAGCACTGACATGTCCAAATCTTTCTATCTGGAAATCCACGATGAACTCAAGAACTAAATCTCACAGCCTCAGGAAAGAGCCACAATGAGCAGGTTTTAAGAGTCGCACCTCCTCTTCAAGAATAACTCAGTCAGTCATATCATCAAGGCATAATGCATACGTTTGTAATAAACCTACATTTTTGAAAAAAAAATCTCTTCTATGGCTTCATTTGCAAGGAACACAAATGGAACACACACTTCCATATAATGGCTAACATTGCTAAATTTGTTAGAGACATATATTACAATATTGTCCCTGCTGGTTTGATTTGTTGTGCCCAGAAGTTGAAATTCAGCCTCCCAGATCCATGCATTATGTTCTTATTCTTCAGTATTTCATTTGTCAATGCATAAAAATGAAAAAAGTATGATTGCCATGAGCCCTGTAGTTCCCACAGCAGAGCTAGCAAGCTGCAAGGCTATGAGGAGAAAAGGAGGAAATTATTCTGTCACTCCAGGAAAGCAATGCCAGTTGAGAGAAGGATGTGTCTATTCTTAGCAGCTTTTCTAAACAGTTTAAAAGAAAAACAACAGACAGTGGGAAGGAAGGAAAAAGCAGGTTTGTGTTGTATGTGGACAGGAATGGCTGTATTAGGTTTCTGCTAATGGGATCCCTTCCATTGCCAAGAGATGGAAGACAGTAAAGGAGGCTTTATGCTTTCATAAGGGTGAAAGTGAAACTCCCGAGTGTATGAGAGGAAGAGAAGAAGGAAGCAGAGCATGAACAATTTTGTGTAAGTTTTAAGAAACTTATTTAATGGTTTATGCCACTGCTCCAAGATAAGTAATACCACCAGAGTTCTCTCTCAAAAAAAATCAGCTTATAGTTTGCATATGATTCAACCTTTTGTGGATCTCCACAGCTGAAGCTAGACTATATTCAGTGACCACACATTAATAGAAGGTTCTGAATTCAAAGAAAAGATTATTTAAAATATACTGGACCTAGGTTTACTATATCAGTGGCATGCTAGTAAAGACAATGCATCTGGACAATGTGATATACAAAAGGAGATCCATGTGTTAACTAAAATGTTTGGGTAATCATTGCAAAGCATACATTTAGCAGCATTCAAGGTAGCATGTGTTTGAAAAGACACTGGGAAAAAGAAAAAGTTATTTATTGGCAATGTACCACAGGAAAAAAATACAAATTCCAAGTGACCTTTTATGCATATAATTAATATTCTATGGGGAGATTTGAAACACTTTCAGTTATGACTATTAAACCTAGTTACCTCATCCTCAAAAATATGTTGGAAGCATGGACTTGTACTCTTTAAAAAACAAAAGATACAATTACATTTTCTCTATGGCGTTACTGTTAGTTTATGAAGGTGATAGGGAAAAATAGGCAAATAAAGACAAATGTATTTGTTTTAATGAAACAGGTGACTTTAAGACACTAACAAAAACAGCTTGGAGCCTAATTCTTAAAATCAGCTTTCTTGGGGAGCAAAAGTCAAAGCAAAGCAGGAGTGGGCATAGTGCCTTAGTATTTAAAACAATGAACCAGAGCAGACTTAAATTAGATGCTGGCCCTTGGGGAAGGCACGTGACCTTCTTGAGTTTAAATCTGTTTTGACTTCTTAGCAATATTATGGGGCCTACTGTAACAGAGCCAACATGTTTCCTAATAAAAATGTTAAAGGAACACATCCATCCCAAATGAGAATTATTCCAAGCCTTACTTACCTTTTACTGAATGACAGTCATCTAGCATAGACAGTGTTAAATTTATCATGCCTATTCTTTAGATACAAATATTACATTTATGGTAGTATTAGTTATGTCACCAGTGACATGGGTGTTTGGTCAAATGGGGGGAAAAATGATGAGTCACAATCAAAGTGAATAAACCCAATTCAGAGGTATTGGTTGTAGCTGTGTTGGTCTAAGGACATGGGTGGACAAGTTTCTTTGGGTAAATCTAGTATCTTTTATTAGACCAACTAAAATAGTTGAAAAAATTCTTCGCAAGCTGTCGTATACAAATACCCTTTGTTAGGCTGAGGAGGCATCTGCAGTTGTTAGAAAGCAAGGAAACAGATACATAGAATCACAGGAAATTAGGGTTGCAAAAGACCTCAGGAGGTCAGCTAGTCCAACCTCCTGCTCAAAGCAGGACCAGCCCCAACTAGATCATCCCAGCCAAAGCTTTGTCTAGCTGGATCTTAAAAAGCTCCAAGGATGGAGATTCCACCACCTCATTGGATAACCTGTGCCAGTGCTTCCTAATAGCTAACCTAAACTACCCTTGCTGCAACTTAAGACCGCTGCTCCTTGTTTTTGTATACTTACTATGTTTGACTTCATTAAGACCACTGGCTTTTGCTTGGTAGATCCGGAAAAATATCCTTAGTATGAAGTCAATCCCTCAAAATAAGGTCTAGCTATATCCTGCTAAACAGATACCATTGGAATCAGTGTTGAAACACATAAGAGTTGGCATGTGGGTCCAGATCAGTGGTCTACCTATTTTATTATCCTGTCCTTGCTAGTGGATAGTACACAAGAATTTAAAAGAAAGGTGCAGGAAATGCAACAGCTGGCTTATGATGAACCAAAACTTGGGGATTCATGTCCCTTCCAAAAATCTTATTTTTCAGTCGGGCTGAAATAACTTACGTGATTAATGCAAAACAGATTAACCTGTTATTTTTGTAATTGCCTTAATTGTGCATATTGTTTTGACCAGTGGAGTGGACCAGCTCTGGACCTGCCAGAACCCGTGTGCACAGCCCCAACCCGTGTGCACAGCCCAACCCATGCTTGCTCGAGACTCACCCACCCACACTGAGCAGCAGTGGCAGCAGCCGGGCAGCAGCTGTGACTTGGCATGGGGGAAAACTTCCCCCTCTCCCTCACCGCTGCGAAGCCCTTCTTGCTACAGCCACCCAAAGGCTGCACCTGGGCTGCCCTGCAGCTCCTCTCCCATGCAATCACTACTGCCTTCAGGCCGCCCAGCAGGGGCAGTGGTGGCAGTGCAGAGGAGCTGTAGGGCAGCCTGGGCATGGGTTCTGGGCGACTGCATCAAGAAAGGCCTGACAGCAGTGAGAGGGACGGGCCGCTTCTCCTCTGCACTGAGTAGCAGCTTCTGACTGGTCACTGCCACTGCTCAGCATGGGCAGGTGAGTTTGGAGCAGGTATGGGGTGGGCTGGGGTCGCAGCTGTTTGCACAGGTTCCAGCTGGTCCACTTTGACTAGGACAAGTCTGGAGTGGGGGCAGGATGGCTGGAGTCAGGGCTGGGGCTGTGCACTGTTGCTGGTGGCAGGGAGGATATGCAGGACACCTGGGCTTTGAGCTGTTGGGTGGAGGGTGCTGACTATTGTTTAACTGTGTGATGAAAATTCCGGTTAATTGTGACTACTTTTTTAAATCTCGCAATCAATTGTGATTAATTTTTATAATCACGTGTCAGCCCTATTTTTTAGTATTTACTTGCTATTATAAAATTCTGGATGTTTTCCTATGCAGAGAAAAATCCAATTCTCTGTGGAATACTTCTAACGGTGGGGCCTGTAACAGTACCTTGTTGCAATGAGTGCCAAAGGTGAGCAGTGCATTCTATGAAGAATGACATCAACTTTTGCTATTATTTATGCAAAGTTACTACATGAAGAAACAAATCAGGGAAAATAAGTGCTCCAAAAATTGAAGGAATCATAAAACAAGGTGCAGAAAATCAGAGGAATTAATTCAAACCCCCTGAAGTACAAGACAATGCAGATAGTAAATAAAATAGAAGCAAGCATGGTATGGAAAACATCTGGAAGTTGAGAGGAGAATCAAAAAAAATCAACCTAGTGCAAGGTGGCTGAAGTGAAGCAGGTAAATGAGGAGACAGACCGGCATAGCTAATGGATATGAAAATAAAAGAAAGTTATTTTAATGCTACATAGCGGTTGCTCTCATATTTGGATACAATGTAGTTTTCTTAACAAGAAGCAGAGTAAGTCATCAAGAAGATGACACTAGAGCTCCAAGATTTACATCATGAAAAATGTTTAAGGAAGATAGGTTTAATTTTATGGGCAAAGAGAGACTCTGAGGAGTATTTTGTAAAAATTCTGAAAAGAATTCATTACACTGACTGAGATAAATTATTTCTGTTGCCAATAGTTAGAACAGGAGGACAGAAGATAAGCCTTAGGAAAAGGCCACTCCATGCACACCAGAATAAAAGTCTTAAACAATTTATTAATGTGGTGTTCCTGAGAAGGCAGAGAGGGAGGATTAAAAAGAAAGGGAAAGTACTAACTGCATAGAGCAGCTGGACTGTTCCCAATTCCTAGTTTACATACTGCACCAAAAGGGATTTTTATTATACTATTTTCATTGCAATTTCTCTTCTCCCTTTGAGAAACAAACTCATTTAAAATCTCTTTTCCTTCTTCAGGGGAAAATTGGGGGAAGGAAAAAAGATAAAGCAATCATAGCAAAAATCCATCCCCCACCATTGGAAAACAGAATTGTGGTACAATAAATCTCTAAATATGATGTTTTTTTCAGTGATAACATAATTTTTCTTCTGTGTAATTTCTGGTTATATAATAGGTATGTGCTGCAATCCACAAATTCTACTGACATTTCTTCTCAGAGGTATTTAATATTGAAATGTTACAGTCATTTTCCAATGCAGTTTTAAAGATGAAACATGGACATGGACTGCATTATTAAAGAAGACTCCAAATTTAAACACTGAATCTAACACACATCTCCCTCCTGGTTGTACAGCTATGTAAATCAAGATCAGAAATTGTGACCATCCATTTGTCTCTACCAACACCAGTCTTCTAAAGCTTGTCCCAGCTGAGATTTGAAAGGGTGATGTTTGAAAGTGTAGCTGATATAGTCTAATATAGTGATGCTCAGTCTCTGGTCCTCAGGCCAGATTCAGCCTGTGGAGTTGTGTATGGAGCCTATCGGTCTCCCCACAGATCAGAAATTTGGTAGTGGGGAAGCAGTGGCAGTGATAATTGCCGCTCTTCTGCTGCCAAATTTCTGGACCTGTGGGGAGCCCCATGGGCCAAATTATGTGGTCCTGAATGCTAGATCATGCCACCATGCGTTTGGACTCCTCTGTAGCTGGATCACACCAGCAGACTGCCCTGTGCTGGAACCAGCTCATGGACCAACTGTGTATGCAGGATCCAGTCTGTGGGGCTAGATAGGTTGAGCACCACTTTTCTAACACATTCCAAAAGCCAAGGGATGACTAGGTAATGCATACTTTAACATATGTTATGCTGGTTAAATTGAAACCTTGGCTCCCTCATTGCCCTTCATACAACCAGTTAAATCTGCATTAAAGGCAATGTGCCTTATCTTCATTAGATATAGGCAATATTTTCTAGCACTACGTCCTTTTATCCTAGTCTAGATAAAGTGCCAGCTGCTGTATATTAAAGACAAGAAATACTCAAATAGGAAACTGAGTAGCTCCAAGAGTCCATATCTTAATCCTACTGAACAATTCCTGTTAACTTCAGTAAAAACAGAACAGGCCTTTAGTGTGTTACTAAAAATTCAAGAGGAGCAGAAGCCATTGTGGCCTTTTCAGTGGGACTCTAAGTAGCCATCCAGACACTGAAATTTACTTCAGATCATATTTCACACCCTCTAAGGTGTCCAGGCACAAAAAGATTAGAGTGACCCTTCCTAGTCATCCTTGTTTATGATACAAGGAACTTTTGGAATGGATCTGGGGTGAGCAAACAATATGCTTTCTTGGCTTTAAATATGTTTTGAATTGTTTTGGAACTATGGATGCTTTGCAGACCTGTCCCTGGCTAGCACAAGGATGCTAAAATAATGTACTTCATCCAAGATATTTTATACAGACAAAGAAAATTAGCTTTGAAAAACAACATTTGAAAAAGGATAATAGCCAAAATGGGGAGAACGTAATTCCCATTGATATGGTCATGTTAAATAAAACAAATATATCCAAGTCAGCCATCCATCTCCATGGCAGATTTATGGATCCCATATGTGCGATTTGTCAATCTTATGAGGAAAGCCAACTTAGCCCTAGCTCCCTCTAGATTAACTTGAATTTACATGCACCTATTTTCATAAAAATTACCTTGCTCCCTGGTTGGGGTATTATTTTTCTAACTTGGCATTTTTTAAGCATGAAATGTTTTGAACCATATACTTCAGAATCTTGTAGCTTTAGGAAAGTGGGAGGAATAACTATAAAACTTCATTGGTGGATAAGAAGTTAAGGGAAATATTTGCACATGTAGAAAACTATGAAATGTTTGAAATATGAAGCAAATTCTAGGCGAGACACTGCTGTCTTACAGAAATGCAGAATAGTACCAATGATGACGATGAAATTATTCCAGACTTGCACCAGGCTGAGATCAGAATTTGGTCTTTCTATTTTTTTAATATGATAGTTGTGATGTCCACCATGGAACTGTGCCTAAATTGTACCATGAATGAAATAAAACCATCCTGGGGAAATTTTACCCTTGTGCCAATTTATTACAACCATGTAAACCCTATGGCTCAGTACAGACGATCAAAAAGCCCAAGGCTGAATTGATTCTGTCTTTGAAGGTTAGTCTAAACTATACAGATTAAATTGAAACAGAAGTGAACAGACATTTACCTTTGATTTAGGAAATGCAGTGGCTCAGGCCAGAAGCTGGGAAGTGCCAGGGTATGGTTCTCTGGTTGCTGCCCCCAAGATCTCTGGGATTTGCAGTCCAGAATTACAGCAGCAGGACTCTGCATGGTTGCTCATCACTTCTGCTTCCTGTTTCCAGGTACCTCTGGCATTGGTAGTCTAAAATTGCAGCCAGCAGTAAGTTTGAGTGGAGGAAGGAGTGTTTAACCCCGTTCCCTGGCCCCAGACCCCAGCTGCAATGCATCCTCCCCCCGCCCCGTAGACTGCAATGCATCCCCCACTTGTTAGCCAGCCCTCATTGCTCCATCTAGAAGAAAGCCCAGCCCAGCTCAGGACTGCAAAGCATGCTGGGATGCTGGAGGACTATGATTTAACTTGAACCAGGAAAGAGTCTGGGACAAAAGTTAAATAAACTGCTTTGACCCAAATCAGTTAAGTCTGATACCATGTTCAACCAGGTTTATCTCAAACTGGTTTCAGCCATTTTGAAACTGGTTTATGTGCACTGAGCTTCTGTTTTGTTACAGGTTTAAACCAGTTTCTAATCACTTAAACCAGTCTATGTGTAACTGCTGTCCCTAGCCTATATGGTTTTAATGTCTACCAAATTACTTAGTGTTCATGATTATAGGATAGGAGTAGGGCAAATAATGGAATAACCTGGAAAAAAGAAAGTGCTTTAAGGATCTGATGTTTCACTTTCTGTAGGAAGTGACTTTTTTGCCAAACTGTGACTAGTTTGGGGCAAATATATAGGTATCTGTCTTGTACCACTGACCTATAACTGACAGACAACTACCATATAGAATACAGTAACTTGTATTTGGCAGCTGTAGCTATTTACCAAAAATATCATTTTGTATTGTACATTTTTCCATCCTTTAATTTACATGGGGGTAATCCATTTGTATTTTTCAAACAACATTATGGACCAAAACTACAAAAAAGAGTTCAGAGAAAAAATGACCATAATTTGTAAACAATAAGACTCTACAACTATCTCCATTAGGAATACACCATTTAGTTTTAGTAACCTAAGAAAAGCTTTTTCAAGAATTCTACTTTAGCATGAATCTTCCTTAAAGATAACTTTGTCCTACACAGCTAGGATTGATCCTAAATAGCGTCAGGGCATTGTTTGGTGCCTCTCTCAGTAGATATGCCTGGGTGGGGCAACCAGGTGCTCACATTGACAGGACAGGGAGTATGAAAATTAATTGTGAGAGTTTGATGAGAAAGACTTAAAGATTGAGACAGGGAAAAGTTCCACTGAAAGAGTATAATTAGAGAATTGTATTAGGGGAATGTATCCTTGGAGCTAGAGCTAATAGAAAAGTCCTGTGTTAAGATCCTGAGAAAACCCTCAGTAGTTTGCAAAGTTTGATATGAAAATAAACTGGATTATCTATGGTATTATCTGTACTATTTTCCCTTGAAATCTGTATTTATGGCCTTCCTAAGCATTTTTACTATGTTTTTGTCTGATTTTTTTACACTGCTTGGGAGATTAAAATTCCATTATGGTTTAAACATCTGCTGGGTTAGTAGGGAAGAGCTACAGACTACAATACTAGATATTCAAAATGGCCGTGAAACCATCAGGTTGGCTCAAGAGTCACTTATACACTAATACTTATATGAAAAAGAGCTACTTAAGTTGAGAGAAGAGACTTATTGGGTGTGTACAAATGTTTGCCACACCTGGTCTATGATCACGTGGCTTAATTTAAGTCGTGTGATTGTAGACCAGGAGCAGTGTGTACAGGCGCAACAGATGTTACAGC
The DNA here is from genome assembly GCF_000455745.1 of Alligator sinensis. NCBI lineage: Eukaryota > Metazoa > Chordata > Crocodylia > Alligatoridae > Alligator > Alligator sinensis. The sequence goes on along the minus strand of NW_005842029.1, from coordinate 2,495,977 downwards.
ACCCATAATCCCCTGCCTTCCCCCATATACAAGCCAACAACACTTCCCAAAGAAAAATGCCCTAGCATCATTCTCCAAATCTTCTAGAAAACATTAAAGGAGTTGGGACTGATTTTCACTGCAGTATAATAATGCTGATACAAAATATATGTCTGGTTTCATATCTTCAACTACAGTAATTTTTGCTCTGTTTGCAGGCTGTGCTGAACCTTCCTTCCTCCAGCTTGCATCAAATAGAGGTTTAAAATGCCATGTGGCATCCTGGAAGGACAGAAAATATGCCTGCAGCTCATTGACTGAAACCATACAAGAGCATTAGCAATAAAGTGTTCAGCACATTTTTCCCTACTTTCCCCTTCCCTCTACCCTCAGGTAGTCCACACTGAATGCACAGATCTTCCTCTGCTGAACTGCTCTTTTCAGTAGGTGGCTGTGTATAAGCAAAGAATGAAATACCTGTGCAGGCACGTTTATTTTGCTGAATTTCCACATCAAAAGTATTTTCTCTTCATTAGGCCAGATAAGGAGTGGAAGAAAAAGTGAGAAACTGAGCCAGTGCTGTTTGAGAATCAGGCTTAACTTCCTGCTCCATGAAATAATTACCTATACAAAATGAACAGCTTAAACAGAAGAATCTGAGAGACTTCCACCCAGAATACTACTCTGCTCAAAATACCTGATAGTCTACAGAGAAGAAGACTATATTATAGAAGGGAGACACTTCTTATTAGAAATTGTAAATCCAGTTCTTGGTTGAAATCTGGCAAAGAAATTAAAGCTAAGTCTCCCAGGTCCCAGAGGAGTGCTCTCACCATTAGGCTACTGCATAAAAGCACATGAGAGTGGCACCCATCACTAAAACCATTATCAGCTGGTCCTGCTCTCTGTGTGTTGTGAGAGAAAGTCCTGAACTAGCTTAGGCACTTAAGCTAGGGAGAGAAGTTACACATAAACTGGTTTAAGTGATCAGAAACTGGTTTAAACCTATAACAGAATAGAAGCTCAGTGCACATAAACTGGTTTCAAAATGGCTGAAACTGGTTTAAGATAAACCTGGTTAAATGTACTATCAGACTTAACTGATTTAGGTCAAACTGGATTATGGAACTTCTGTCCCAATCCCCTTCCTGGTTCAAGTTAAATCACAGTCCCCCAGCATTCCAGCATGCTTTGAGGCCCTGGGCTGTGCTTTCTGCTCAAGCAGAGCAGGGTTGGCCCTGTCCCTCTGTCCCCTAGCCAGAGCGGTAACTGCTAGTTGACAAGTGGGTGGGGTGTGTGAAACCTGGCTGGCACAGCCCGGTCTGCCTGAAGGAGGTACAGCAGCCCCTGCCAGACTTTTCCCTGCTAGAGTGGAGGGGGTGGGGGCATAGGCCAGTAGGCTCAGGGGGAAGAAGGAGGATTAACCCCTCTGCCTCCCCTTTCCCACCTGTGTGGTCTTCCCAGCTTTCCCCTCGCTTGCTGCTTTAGTGTCCAGAGGCATGGCCAGAGCCAGCCTGGGCAGCAGCTTCAGGTGAAGTGGGGCAGGGAGGAGGATTACATTCCCTTGCCTCACCTCTCTGGGCATGGAGACCCTAGCCAGGGTCTGCCCAGTTTCCCCCCCTGCTTGCTGCTCTAGCAGCAGGGGGTGTGGCCAGAGCTGGTGAGGGGCATTGCCAGAGCCAGTGTGCTGAAGAGGGGAGACAGGAGAATGTAATCCCTTCACCTGCCAGGGCTGCTAGAGGAGCAAGCAGGGGGAAAGCTGGGCAAATACCGGCTGGGGTCCCCATGCCCATGCCTGATTGGGGAGACAGAGGAGTGTAATCCCCTTCCCTGGCCCCCTTTGCCTGAGGCACTGCCCTGGCTGGTGTCTGGCCCCTTCCTTTGCCCCCACCAGGACAAACCTGTCAAGGACTGCTTCCCAAGGCACACCCTGGCTGGGGACCCTGCACGCCAGGGTGGAGGTTTAAACACCTCCACAATCAAACTCAGTGGCCTGCCGTGGCCTTGCCATGTCCCCCAGGTCAGCTTCCCTCCAGCCTTGTGGCTGCTGCAGTAGGGAAGGGAAGGATCATTCTAGAGTCCCTGGCTTCTAGCTTGAGCCACTGCAGGCATGTGCCTGTATTTCCAGAATCAAAAGTAAATGTCTATCCACTTGCAAATTGGTTCAATCTACACAGGTTAGACTAACCTGCAAAGATTGAATCAATTCAGGTTCAGGCTTTTTGAATGTCTGTACTTAGCCTAAAGGTCAGATTCTAATTGACTTCTAGGGTGCCTCAGGCAAATTAATCCAAATTAACAATGCTCAGTGGCTGCAAAAGTCCTTAGGTGGTTAAAGTCATTAAGTACCTCCATTTTGACCTGGAAAGATCGTTAGGTGCTTTGACTTAGGCTGCTTTCCATGTTCAGAAGTGATCTAGCTCAATGGTTCTCAACTTTCTCAAGGCACCCCTCTATAACTTTTTTGAATTGAATGGCACACCGTTTCAAAAAATATTTTTTTTATTACAGTACCTCAGGGGTAGACAATTATTTGGACTGGAGAACCACTTAAGGAGTTTCTGTGAGCTGCTGTGGGCTAGAGGGGGTGCTGACCCAGCTCAGTGAAGTGCGGGCAGGGGCATTGATCCTATCCAGCCCCAGGCCCATCTGACCTGCACACACTGCCAGGGACACTAGACACAGCAAGTGGGCAGGTGGGCAGTGTCTCCATAGATACTGGCCCAGGATCCCCCGTGGGCAGGGCGTGCTCATCCAGGTGGATGAGATAGGGCCACAGGTGGGTGGGGAGTGGCATCTGTGAGTGGGACAGGCAGACAGGGCTGGGATCACAGGGTGGTGACAGCATGGGTCCAGGGCCCAGGGCAGAGCCATGATCCACTACCCCTATGTCCCTGTGATGGGTGTCGGTTGCATGGGCAGAGACATATGGGGAGAAGACCCACACTGTCACTACCCCACAATCCCAGCCCCAGCCCTGGCCCCTGCCCACCCACCCTGCTCCCAGACACCACTTCCTACTTGCCTGTGGCACCATCCCATTCACCTAGCCAAGTGCACCCTGCCCGTGGGGGCCCCAAGCCAGTCTCCATGCAGACCCCACCCACCTGCTCAAGCCATTCATTGCCCCTAGTGGTGGGTTCAGGGCAGACTGGAAGTAGCAGCTGGGCAGAGTGAGCCAGCACCATGGGGGCTGCCAGGAAGCTGAGTTTGGCTGCCATACCATACCTAGCCTGAGCACGGCGGGACCAGCTGTATGTACCACAGCCGAGGCTGCCACCCATGCCTGGGCTGGGAAGGACTGAGAAACCCACCATGGGCCAGAGAAAATCCCTTGGAGGGCCAGATCTGACCTGTGGGCCATATTTTGCCCTCACCTGGCTTACCTCCGTACATTGACCGGGGAATGTCTAGGCAGGGAGAACCTGAGTCTGCACTTACTTGCTTATCTCTTCTCAAGTCTTTCATCACCCCTGAAAGGATCTTGTGGCATCTTGTTGAGGATTACTGATCCAAACTAATAAATTCTATGCCTCACTCCTGTTTAAGTGCTTCACTGTACCTGGGTGATGCATAAAGTCCCCAATTCTGTGGAAGAGGTAGATAATGCTAAGTGATTGATTGATGTTAGGTATACATATGTACCTTAATGGAAAACTAGAGTGGTGGTAGTATTGCCTAATGAATGACTACTAAAACCTTTAGTTCAAGACCCTCCTCACCCTGAGAGGATTCAGAATGACAAGTCCTATTTTCTGGGAGAGTGCCCCAATTACCTGGCTATGGGGTATATACTACCCCATACTTCCTGTCATAGCTTTCTCCCCAACAGCAAGTATGAAAACATCATGAAGGCAAAAGGAGAACAAGGAAGACCTGTGACTCTCCAAGACTTTGTGTAGAGGTAGATCTAGTGAGGAGGGAACTGTATACAGTAAAATCCCTGATATCTGGCATGAGTGCAGAACGGGGGGGTGGGGGGGTGCTAGTAATGTAAAAATGCTGGCTATCTGAGGGCACAGGGTTTCTTCGCAGATGTGGAACAGAGGTGGGGGGTGGTGGCAGCGGTGCATGCAGAGCGGCAACAGCACACCATGGTGGGTGGCAGCAGTGGCCGCATGAGAGCTTTCCCTCTTTATCCCCCTGCATCTGGCTGGCTGGGTAGTAATGTTAGTAAAAGTTAGTAAAATCCCAGTTGCTAGAAATGTTAGTAAAATCCCAGATAACAGGGATTTTACTGTATTTGCTTTCTGCCCAGGAGTCTGATTAGAGTAAAGTTTTGGAGAAGTACTTCCTGGGAACCAAGTATTACTTGTGGGCTGAGATTTATGGAAGAAGGGACTGTCCTGCCTGCTGTTTCAATAGTGCTTTATTCTTCCAAAAAAAAAGTATGGCATAGGTAGACATTGTGTAAGTTTCTTTCCAATGTACTTGAGATGTGACAGGCCGCAAAGGAATGCCTTGAGAATGGGAAAGCTGATTAAGGGTTCTTCTCCTTGGACAGTTGGCTAATAACTTTAACAATGGTACCAGTTAGTACAGACTGGCCTGACCATTGATGCAGTAGGAAACAAATATATACTACTAGTTCCTTTGTCATTAAACACATTATGTAAGGTTTACTTATCACCAGTCTGGTCCACCTAATGATCCTATTTCCAATGCCTTTGAATGTTGCTTGTTTGCTCATTATGAAGTCAAATTTACATTTTTATTGTTCCTAGATTTGAAACTATAATAAATATAAGTGGGAATCTCCCCTGATGAGACTTAAGAGCATTGTTATAATCCTCACGGGCCAGCAAAGCCTCCTTATAAATTGAGTACAGAAGAAAGAAAGAAACTCCTGTCACTTCTAAATAACCATTGAGGAACACATCAAATGAAGAAGAAAAATTCAGCTTTTCACTCAAAACCCCACATGTACATTTTTTCTTATAATTTATTTAAATAATAATGGTCTCACCTCTCATCACCATCATCCAGGGGGTGAGCTACATGCATGATACTCAACAACACCATTGTTCTAATTACATCCAAGACCAATACAGAATGACTATACCATTGTATTAGTTTACTGAATACTGGGTGCATCTACACATGCAATTAGCACATAGCAATAAATTCTGTCACAGTTTGCACCAGTTTATTTCTTCCAGGTGCAGCATTTACATGTGTGCCCAGGACCACATCATGTTGAGCCAAGGCAGAGCAACACAGGGCTAGCAAGGAGCCCTGAGGAGTTAGCCTGCCAGCCCAGGGCTGCTCCACCCCAGTTGACATGCTGCAGAAGGGCTGGCTGGGGCTTGAGGGTGCTACAGTGTGCAGGGCTAGCTAACAGGCAGCCTCTACACTGTAGCACCCTTGTGCCCCAGCTAGCCCCAGTCACCATCCACACATGCATTTTGGTGCACTACATGACTCTGCTGTATGATAGTACATGTCCCAGATAGTACTATCCTACAGCAGAGTTAATTCATTTACTGTGCCCTAATATGGGTGCATATGTAGATGGTGATACTTTAATACAAAACTAATTAGCCAGTTCTGCAGTAAAGCGCATGTGTAAAGCACTTACTGTCTAATAGCAGCAAGGTACCTTACTGAGAAGATACCATAGACTTCTTTGGTGCATACAAGGGCAATTGAATTATACTGCTAATTGGCATGTCTGGAGGAAATTTAGAAAGAAGACAGGATTAAAAGCCAAAGAGACTGCTGCCAGGCTGGGATCCAGTTGTGGAGCCCAGGTCAGGGACATGATTGTTCTTCTGCCTCCTGCTGCCTGGGCTGACTGGAAGCAATTTGCAGTAGACTAATTTACTGTGCAGTACCTCCTGCACATGGTTACATAGTGATGCTTTACTGAGCAGTACATTAGTCTAGTGTGCAGTAAAGCATCTTGTGTAGACACACCCAATGGGTAGAATGGAGGAGAGTGAAGCTTCTATGCAGGCCCTTGTTCCTAAAGGGACAGAAGTTATCACAATGCTCTTTATCTATTCTATCAAATGAATTTTAAATGCAAGGTGCAGTGAGCCAACTTCAAGACAAGGACCAGAGAGAGACCTGGACAATTTTAGGCTCATTACTTGGCACTTAAGGTACTTTGCTGGGAAATAGGACAGGCAGATCCAAACCGTCTTACAGTCGTGGGGGGAGGGAGGAGGGACAGGGGGACAGGACAGGACGGGACAGGATGGTTTAGACCCGGGTTTTCTGTTTCTGAGGTGAGTGGCCTCACTAATCAGCTATTTGGATAAAAAGGTATTAGAACTGTCTTTTAAAGCAATCCCTAGTCCCAGTGGGTACATGTGCAGTGTGATTAAAGAGGTAGATCCAGCAGCTATTCTCAAGTACATGGAAAGAGAAGATTCACCTCTGGCTTCAGAGGGATGCCCCTGTGCGGCCTCACTGGTGTCCTTCTAGATTGGAAGCATGTCTATGGGAGCTCATAGGGGCATCCGGCCCAGAGCAGGCTGCCCCAATGGTGTAGACATGCCCATGGGCACCTAGGACTGGGGTTCACAACACAGCACACTGAGCCAGCCAATAGGAAATGCAGGAAAGGGAAGGAGTATCTTAAATCTCAGCTCTCAGACTCAGGGGAGTCTGAGAGCTGGGTTAGACACGTATAAGAGAAATCAATATCTTCTTTATTCAACAATATTTTAACTTGCTCGCTCACAGAAGTGCACACATAAACTACTTTTCCTGGCAAAACTTGCAAAGTCCCACTCGGGTCTTTAGCTAAAAAGAGACTGCACTGTCAGAGGAACATGTCAAGATTGCAGAAATGTTTTCAGACTAGAGCAGAATTCTAAAAGTGAAACCACACGTGCGTGGAGTAATGTCTTTGCAGCTCTCATGGTTGACTACATGCAAATTTGTGAGATATTATATAATTGATAGTGACATATCTTTGCTAAAGAAAAAAAAAGATGCAAAAAAGACAAGTCAGTGTCACAAATAATGTTGAGTTCCTGGCTGAAGGTACTGAACTGATCCTATGAAATCTGAACCAAAAGTAGAATACAGACTGTCAGATCCAATTAACAAAGCCTCCAAATTGTCTGTGTTTAATGTCAAAAAATTATGAGACATCCAGAAGGAGACAGCTGTTAGACACTCAAAGATACTGTTACTGACCCTGGTAGGAAAGGTTAAAAGGAACCACAGATCTGAATAATATCAGAGTGCATGAAGTAATGAAAACCATATGACACAATCAACACGTCAAGAGGACTTAAATATAATGAAAGATATGAAAGACTCAGGACTGTGTCTTGAGGTGCACACACATTTATAAACAATAAGAATGTGAAAAGCCTGATCTGTCCATGACACAGAAGTAATGATAAGAAAGATAACACTCCAGTTTAGTGCTCACTGGGTCACTGAAACTTTAACATTATAGCTATTGAATTGGTGTCAAAAGAAGCTGTTAAATTGTAAAAAGTCGACATAAATCCATTCAAGGTAGGCTGTAAAAAGACACTAAACACGGTCAACATTGCTGTTTCAGTAAAATAACCACCATAAAAATACAGATCTATCCTATTGCTTTATAAATTAAATGTTAAACTTCAGATAACATGCTAAAGGATGTTTAGAAAGGAAAAGCTGATAAAGAGTGGTAAGATTTATGTTGCATTACAAGGGAAAGAAAGCTTCATTTCCTATCAATCTCTAACCATGGATGCCTTAGTCATTAGTGCATCTGTGTGTCCTATAGCATTTCTTATGTTCTTTAGGCATTAAATTAGAATTTCTACTTCTGATCAGGAACCCGCTGTAGGTGACTTTAAGGAAGATTTTAAGCAAATGTAAAGGTGTAGCATAACATAAGCTCTGTGATATACTCTTGCACCTTGAGGGTTTAAAATGTCAACAGCCTTTTCACCTACCTAGTACTGCTATTATTATACTGTTCAACTGTATTAATAACATTTTCTTCCTTAATCTGTTAAACAGTCCCTAAGGTATTTAAAGTAAGACTGACTTTTACAGGCCAAAGATCGTCATTTAGGGAACAATCATATATTGTCAGGAAGGTGGATGGATTGCATTTGCCTGTTTTAATATTTAAATTTAGACACAATTTGTCAGAAGCTGTGATATTTTTTATTTCCTGAAAAATCTTAGATTCTTAAAGGTGCAAAAGTGCTAAAAGAAGTCTACCCAAAAATGTACATTATAACCTGCCTAAGATCTGACTCTCCAGGAAGATCACAGACCCAACTGCAGATGCTTCATCTGCCTGATGAAGGATATTTGTACCTGAAAGCTTGCAAAGAAGAATTTTTCCAACTATTTGAGTTGGTCTGATAAAAAGATATCGGATTTACCCAAAGAACCTTGTCTAACTAAAAATGTATTAATTGTCAACTCTCAGCAACAATACTAACATCTCCGTAAATCCCAATATCTCAGAATAAAATTAAAATTGAGATGACAGAATACTTAGATACATTGCTAATGCACTCACTGACATCTTGTTTTGGAAATTCAACAACTAGCAAATCTGTTCTGTGTTTGGATGTGTGCATACATATATATATATATTGCAGCTAAACTTTGTAGCTATGAATTTTCAAACAGTTTTATGGGATTATCCATCTGTTTCCTTTGCTCTCTTGCTAATTGACAGTTTCTTTCCAAATGTGATATCAGGGATCATGTTTTTCTGTATGCAGAATGAAAGGTATGTACTTGTAATGTAAGGAAATGTAGTAACATTTGTAATTCTATAATCATTCTTACTGGCTTTCTAAATATGAGGAGTCATGTAATTTAAATGGAAATAGAAATTGTTATTACTTTTTATTTTAGAAGCTTATAGAAGTCACTATCTAGGATCGGTCTGATTTTACTAAGAGCTATACACATAAGTGGTAAGAGAAACTGTCTCAAAGACCTTGCAGACTTCCTACAAAAGTGCAGGATAAAAACACCTCATACATTATTCCCAACAAAATGTTTTGATGCAAAAGTTTTCCTTTTACTTAAAATTTCTTGGGATTTTTGGAGAGGGTGGGAGGGTTGGCGGAAACATTTTAGATTTCTGTTACATTTTGTGTTTTATGAATGAATGCCCATTAAAAAAATGTTTTCCATAAACTTTTCTCTTTCATCACAAATAGTTTTCTCTTGATTTTTTTTTTGATGGATAACATTTAACCAGTTCTGCTCAATTTACTTTTCAGCTATTCTCATATCAGCCAACCAGAAGGTTTTCTACTGCCCATATGCTATTTTGCATTCATCTGGCATATTAGATTGCAATAGCCACACTAAAATGGAGCCAGTAATAAGCTCGCTTGCAAATGGATGTTTATTTGAAGCCTTCCCATGCAAGTCAAAACATGTTTTAAATGCTAATATATCTAAAACATATGTTTGACGTAATCTATTACAAATAGCAATTTTATTTATACCTAAAATATGCAAAATATCATCCAGCCATAAAATTAAATGTTTATAGCATGTTACTATCCCATGCACAACATGTGTTTCAAATATAGCAACAGTACTGTTTAAACATGTGCCTGGTACACTGTACTTCTAGAATCAAATGAGCCTCTACAGAAGAACTACAATATATGAGATTGATTATATCAATGGATTATTCTGAGACAGTTTTTCTGTAACTTCTGTGACATATGCAGAAGCGATGACATTTTCCCATGTCAGTTCAGTTGATATTCTTTTAGTATAACCTATACAAGGATTCAGCAAGCTATTTAAGCACATACAAATTGTAAGCACGTGAAGCCAAAGGACCTACTCCATTGCTGGGCATATATAATTTGCAAAATCAGGGCCTACTTTATTTAAAGCTTTCCTGTTTGTGGGAAACACCGTCATTCCAAACCACTAGTGATTAAAAAAAACCCCAAAACCTTATGTCACAGCAACACAGATTCTCTCTCTATAATCCCACACATCTGTTTGGAATAGATACGTGTGAATGTATATATATGAGAGAATATTATGCAGATATGAGTTTAGCTAGCGCACACACAACCCACACAGTCCATTATTTTGCTTAATTAGCTCTTTTCTTACTCTGCATTTGTGAACTGCTTACCACAATGGGCCCTAACTACCATTGCGGTCCCTAGGTTCTGCCACAATATATATTATAAATAAGAATTAGCTAATGAAGTTTCAAACTGCAACAAATACACAAAAATTAATCAGTGTTTTACAGCCAAAATAAGCTCTTTGGGTGCAGTGAATTTGGTTCCATTATGTTTAGCCAAAATGAAATTGATAAAAGAAGTAAATTTTGAGTGTTGCCTGGGGTTTCAGTGGCATGGCTTTCCAAAGAAGTCAGAGAGCAGCTATCTCACACCGTGTACAAAAGTTGAAAAAATTACCTTATAAAAGTTTAAAGGACTAAAGAGCACTCTTGGTGAGTTTTCCAATAGTGGAGAAGGTACACATTACTGAGAAGGCAATGAATGGCTTGTTAGGAGCAGGAGTGCTCTTTAATATTTAAGCTGAATTCATCAGGCAGCAGCCTACCACAATCTTTGACAAGTACCAGAAAGAAATGCAGAACATATCAAAAAACCTGCTTTCTAGCAGTTTTGTTTTTTAATAGATTTAAAATAATAAAAACAATCTGTTCTTTTGTAATAGTATTTAGAAGCTGGAAGCTTTGTTACACCTATTTCAGTTTCACTCTCTTCTTTATTCTTAATCTTAACCATGCTCCCTGCCTACTTCCTTTACTTCTTTCCCCTGATCCCAGTGCTATCTTATTTTTCGCTCCTATCTTCCCTCTCATGCTAAGTAGTTTGGGTAGGTAGCCACCTGCCTGGCCTTGGTATTTTTGCCTTAGATACTGAGGTTTCTGGGATATACATCCCACTCACTGGGTCTGATCCTACATTGTTAGCTTTCTGGCTACTCTTCTGTTACAACAGAGGTGGTCAAGATGCCAAACGGCAACTGAGATTCCTGCCTGGATCACAGTGTGTCATGTGTCTGGAATCACCCTAGGTGCCCTGGAAATAGTAGCCCCAGGCAGAAATAATAGTTCAGGCTGCTTTCTTTCTTGTGTTAATGGGCAAGAACAGGAAAAAGTAGGGAGTCAGGACTTCAGAGGGTGGGCAACCCCAGATAATTCTGGGTCAAGGGGGAAACAAAACAAAGAAATAAATTATCTGGGGAGGTACTGATGGTGAGCAAAATGCCTAGGCTTACAATTACATGGGAGGCCCTGAAAGAGAAAAGATGGTAAAAACAAATTATAGTTTTACAAAAGTCTGGATGCTAAAAAAGATAACAGCCTTATTAAATTAAATAAATGCAGTCACCCAGTATTGTCAAAGCCTAACACACTGTGAAGAAAGCTGGAGTTTCATTTTGCACCAATGCTCCTTGGCCCCTTCCGTGCTGAGTGCAGCCTAGAAATTCTGTGGAGACTTCAGGTGAGACTGAACACCTCCCCTGCCCCCCCCTCCCCCCCCGCAGCTGGAGGCTTTGATTTAAACCTGAAACTGATTAATATGAATCACTACAGCCTTGCTGATAATTCCTTCACTGCTGCTGAATTCAATTTATGTTGCCCTCTAGGTTATGACCAGGGAACCTGGTTTTCTCTTGTTTAAAAAAATCCTGAATTTTCAGGGTAAAAAAGTAACCCAAAATCCACATTTTTTGGTGATATATATATATATATATATATATATAGTGGTGTTTCACTTTGATCATGAAAAAATATGGATTTTGATTTACTTTTTTAACCTAAAAATTGGTGGTGGGGGGGAGGGGTTTAATCAGAGAAAACCAGGTTCCTTGGTTCGACCTGGAGAGATGTGGGCAGTGGAGTCCCCAGGGCTCTGTCCTGCGGCCTGTACTGTTCAACCTCTTTATTAGCAATCTGGATGTGGGGGTAGAAAGCACACTGTCCAAATTTGCTGACAACACCAAGATGTGGGGCAAGGTGGGCACGCTGGAGGGGAGGGACAGAATCCAGCTAGATCTAGACAGGTTACAGAGGTGGGCAGATGAGAATAAGATGGAATTCAATGCAGACAAGTGCAAGGTGCTGCATCTAGAGAGAAGGAACCAGCAACACACTTATAGGCCAGGGAACACCCTTCTCAACAGCACAGTGGCTGAAAGGGATCTTGGAGTCATTGTTGACTCCAGGGTGAACATGAGCCACCAATGCGAGGAAGTGGCCATTAAGGCTAGTTGCACCTTGTTGTGCATCTACAGATGCATCACAAGTAGGTCCAGGGAGGTGATCCTTCCCTTCTATGCAGCGTTAGTCAAGCTGCAGTTGAAGTACTGCGTCCACTTCTGGCGCTGCACTTCAGGAGGGATGTGGCTAGCATTGAGAGGGTCCAGAGGAGGGCCACTCACATGGTCAAGGGGCAGCAGGGCAGGCCCTACGAAGAGAGGTTAAAGGGCCCGAACCTGTTCAGCCTCCACAAGAGAAGGCTGAGAAGAAATCTGGTGGCTGTTTACAAATTCACCGGGGAGACCAGCGGGAATTGGGTGAGGCTCTGTTCCCCCGGCATCACCGGGGGTTACTAGGAATAATGGCCACAAATTGTTAGAGAGAAGGTTCAGGCTGGACATCAGGAGACATTACTTTACAGTTAGGGCTGCCAGGCTCTGGAATGGGCTCCCAGGTGAGGTTGTGCTCTCTCCTACCTTGGGGGTCTTCAAGAGGAGGCTAGACTGATATTTGGCTGGGGTGTTATGACCCCACACTTGTTCCTGCCTGGGGCAGGGGGTCAGACCTGATGATCTGTTTAGGTCCCTTCTGACCCTAAGCACTATGAAACTATGAAACTATGACCCAGTCTCTGGATCTAGATAGGAGACTCAAAGGGAGTAGAGCTCTCCTCTTAATCCCTGTGGAGCTTCACAGTGGGCACATTTACACATGCATTAATGCACGGTTGCTACTGAGCACTAATATATGTAATATGAGGTACTACATAAATGCCCAGTAGCCAGTGTTAATGCACAGTAGGAACGGCACACAGTTTTTCGTGATGCTTAATGCGCAGTAGACTAATTCTACTGCTCATTAGCATGGTTTTCTCTGTGACACACTAACGTGCAGTAGAAATAATTTACTGTCCATTGTCTTGTGTAGATGCACTCTATGATGCTGAAAGCAGCCTTCCAGGGCTGTTGCATCTCCCCTTGAACACATGAATGAATTGCAAAAGGTACAGAGTGAGCAGAACTGTGTCTTTTTCACTTTAATGCTCTGACATGCCTGGAGCCTTATGCCAGGTATGGGATTGGCTTCAATCAGAGCAAGGGTAAAACAGCAGCAGCAGTGTAAATAGGGGAGGGCAGGAATGGCTTTACCCCATGAGTACTAAATTAGAAGGGGTATCAGAATGGCGACCCTGCCCCCGCCATCTTTGCTGTGTTTATAGAAGTCTTTTACCACCTAGCCAAGCAGATCAGGCCTGCATCACCCAGCCAGAGGAGTTGGATGTGTGGAAGGTAGGTCAACCCTCCTTCCCCACTCTGCTCTTCAGTTTCTCTTCTAGGGCACAGGGGATTTTTGACCAGGGTGTGAAAGTCATTAGTTATGCTTATGTAAAACAGGAGTAATATTGTGACTCCAGACTTCTCTTGGGATGGTGCAACAATATGGCAAGCTGATAGCAAAACCATGATTAAACCAATCTTTGAATGCACCACAGAGTTTGGTAATAAAAATGGAAAATGACTTTGTTGAAGCTGACTGAAGTGAGAAATCTAAGACTTTAAGAGCTGAGCTGAGAGTGGTCATCATTATCATTCAGAGTTACTACTCCTTTTGGAAGAACAGGGCAGTTTACACCTCTCAGACCTATTGTCTGAGGCCTCATAAACATATACAGGTTACAGGATGTCATAGGAACAGTTTTCAAATATCTGGAAGGCTGAAATAAGAGGAAACAATTGTTCTCCCTAGTTGCTGAGAATTGAAAAGAAGCAATGATTTTAAACTACAGGATGGTAGACCCAGATGAAACATTAGGAAAAAAAGCTTCCTAAATGTTGTGGTACCTTGATATTGGAACATACTGCTAAGGGAATTGAAGAATGTTCTTCACCGGAGAAAAGAGTTAGAAGAAGAGGTTGGATAAGCATCCACTGGGGCTGCTGTAGATACAGTAAAACCAGTCTCCCTGTAGAGGTTTGAGATAGATGACCCTTGAGGTCCTTTCCAGCCCTGTGATTCTGACTCTCAATTCAAGATGAAAATGTGGCATTAATTGAAAATTAGTTCATATAGGAAGGTTCACTTCTCAGTTCTAAGGGCTAGCAAAGTAATTTTGTTTTCCTTCTGAGAAAATGTAAATTCTAGAACACACTTTTGGACAAGGGATAGATTGTGTGGAAGCTGCACAACTGCAGCATATAGAAAGCTTTGCATACACTCAGGTTTTTTTTAAGGATTCATGTGAAAAAGTACAATATATGGTTAGTAACAGGGAGAGGCAAGTAACTCTTGGAATCAGCAGGCTCCACTATTAAGCAGCATAGGACCAGATTGTTGCAAAGAACTTTTATCCTACTTTGCAGAAAAATAAACCAATTGCGACAGGAATTCACCGATGCAGAAAACTTTCAGTTGGACTGGTTGGCACTAACCACCTCACTGCCCAAGCACAATTGAATCCCATCACACACAAAGTGAAACTCTAGAAGCCCATAGGAATATTTAAACTACCTCCTGCAAAAAAGGCCCATACTACTCCTGACTGGTGAAAGCCAGGAAAAAAAATACCATTTACTGTTAATGGAAATCATCAACACCTTCTTCAAGCTAAACTGCCCAGCTCCCTGAAAAATGTAATATTTTCAAAACCAACAGTGGATATAGAAAAACATCTCCAACTACTCCTGCTCCAGCCTCTTACTTCTGGGCAAAATCACTGAGAGGCAGTGACATGCAAAAGCTTGTAGTGCCTGCCAACATTTTTTACTATTGGGCTGCCTGGGGTACAAAAGAACCTTTATGGCAACTGAAAAGAATACTTCCACATGACACTGAGAACTGGACACATCTCAGTGCCTGACATCTCAGGTTTTCAGAACAACTGACTATAGAGGCTGTTGGCCCACTTAGATGGCATAGCTAAAGCTATTGGCATTACAGTGACTACAATCATTCTACTCCAGCAAGAACTACTAAGTGGTCATGGCAATTCCTCCTCTTCTAGGAGCCTTACCTTAAAAAGTCTGGTCACTCTTTCAATGGCTGGGTGGTGAAATGCCTTCAACATTCTGACACTCAGATGCACCCAGGAGCAGCTGACTCTATCATAAGAGTGTCACAATGCTTACAAGGGATCTGTATATAAAGGGTGATATAAAGGGTGACTGGCTCAAACTAAGCCTGTCCCAGATTAAAGTGATGCTAGGTGGCAGGAAGTAATATACCATCAGTGGTATTTCCCTTCCATTCACCAAACTCATATAAGCAGATCTCTTTGATTAATCTTTCAGTTGAGATGAGTCATGCTTAACATTTTGGGCCCACAGGCTAGATGCATGGCATGGGGGCCTGCCTGTGGGCCGGATACAACCCTGTGCACTGGAGTCAGGGCCCCTGAGCCCCACACCACCTCTGCCCAGCCCCACATACTCGGATTAGGTTCAGGGGCCACACACACTGGGATTGGGGTCTCATGCCACCTCAACCTGGCCCTATGTGCTGGGATTGGGGCCCTGCAATGTGTCTGCCTGGCTCTGTGTGCCAGGGTTGGGCTCTGCATTGCTCTGCATGCCTGATCTGGCATGCAGGTCACAGTCCACACATACCTGGATGACCTGGTGTTGGGGGTTGTATTTGGCCTGTGGGCTGGCTGTTGAGAACCCTGGGTCTAGATCAGCATTTCTCAACCTGTGGGTCACAACCCAAAAGTAGGTAGCAGGAATATTTTGAATGGTTGCAAGTAAGTGCCAGAAAAACACATGAAAGCATGGGTTTCCTCTTGGAGGCTAGCAGTGTTCCATCCTGTAAGGTGCTGCTGGGGGCATGGCCAGCACACAGCCAGGCAGGGCTGTGGGAACAGCCCCAGCAATTGGATGAAGGTAAGTATATGGAGAGTGGGGGTTGGAGGGCAAGGGTTTGGAGACTGTTGGGGTGGCGGAGGGGGGCAGTGTGTGTGTGCAGATGTGGGGAGGCGGTGGATGTGGGGGTGGGGCAGGTGCCTGCCAGCACTGGAGGAAGGTGGCTGGGTGCTGAAGCTGTGACAGGGCAAGGGAGCAGGGCACTATGGGTTGGTCACCGGTAGGGTAAGAGGGTGTGGATTGGGACAAGCCATTGATCTTCACAAATGAGTCCTGGTATGAAAAACGTTGAGAACCACTGGTTTAGGTGGTTTGTGTCAGGGATGAATGATGCCTTTTTTTTACCAGCTTACTACGGACAACTGCAGCTTCCTCCAAACAAGTATCTGGCCACAGTGATCCATACAGTTGTCACCTGCAGACTGGAATTAGTAAATTACTTTAGTGCAGGATGAAGTTGGAAATAAAACAGTAACTTGGGCTCTTGCACAATGCAGCAGTCTCCTTCCTCAACAAGATAAACCAGGGCTGTCCAACTAGTTGACCACATGGCTGCACCCCTGCTCCTTCCCAGCTGCTGCTCCCCCCCCCATTGTCCTGGCTGCAACAGCAGCCACAGTCTCTGGGCTTCCCCATCCTCCCCTTCCTTCTCCACTTGCCATTTCCTGCCTCTGTACCAGGGAGTGGGGCAATAAAGCACAGCACAGCATGGCACAGCACAGCACAGGGAGGTGAGGATGAGTGTGCAGCAGGGCTGGGTATATGCAGTGGTGGGGGAGGCAGTTGCCCACATGGGTGCATAGTGCCACAGTAAGGGCATCTATGTAGTAGGAGCACATGAAATGGGCCGTCTTCTATTCAGATTCGGATCCGTCCTGAATTGGGGACAGAGATTCGATTTGTTGATTCAGATCACTGTCCCCAATTCGATTCAGCCAAATCTGAATCTGAAGATTTAATGCTGACTCAGAGAATCAGTGAGTCAGCCATAGACACAGCTTTAAATATTTTTTCTACATACTTCAAGGGACCAGGCACGGCTCATGAATGCTGTGATGCTGGGGCACAGGAAGGGTGGTGAACCTGGAAGTGGACCAGAAGTACGATCAGCCCCAGGTGCTCCCCCAGACCCAGGAGGCACCAGTCACCCGAGGGGCGCCGAGCACCTTGGCAAGGGGGTTGAGGGGGGGGGGGGGGACCCCTACGCACTCCCTGGTGGACCCAGAAGTGGACCATAAGTGCTTCTGGTCCACTTCCGGGTGTGCTGCTGAGTGCACTGGGGAGCCCTCTGTGCTCCTGTGGGATGCTCCATCCACCCCACCATTGCAGCATTGATGAGCCACCTGGTACCTTGAGGTACGTAGAAAAAACATTTAAAGCTGTGTCTATATCCGAATTGCCAAATCTTATTTAATATCTCCGACTTGATTCGGAGCGTTCAGATTCGGAGAGATTAAAGGGTCTCCTGATTCAATTCAGATTCAGAGCCGCTGAATCAGGCTGAATCTTCACCGAATCAAATCAGGGACCGAAACTTCACACAGCCCTACTATGTAGCATGTAGCCTGGGGGACTGTGGTTCGCCCTGGTGCAGCCCATGCAGCACTCAAATCTTGCTGTGCAGCCCACAGGGCATATGGCTCCCAGACACATGGAATTTGGACTGCCCTGGGATATGCCATCATGAGCACAACTGATTCATTATCTGAACTCATCTGTCAGCACAGAATGAGATAGGGCTGTGGGCCCCAGCATCCCTGCATCCTGTGAGACTGGGCCACGGGGAAGCAAACTTACCCAGTTCTAACCCTCAATAAAGATCACCTGATTCTTTCCTGCCACATCTTGGTGTTAAAGATTTCTTTGCTGGGAGGTGGTCCAATCTGCTGTGGGTTGTTCTGGATGCACTATGCCTGATTCTTCTTTGGGGCTCCTGCTTCCCGTACAGCCTGTCCAAGCACTACCCAGCTGTTAAAGCACCAGTCGCGCCCTTGGCTCTCAATGGGTAATCTCCTTCTCCTCTTTGATCTTATAGGCCTGTGGTCATCTTGTGCCTCACTAGAGGATACAGCAGCTAAGATGGCCTGAGAGTCATTATTTTGAGGCTAGGAAAAATGGAATTGAACTGAAGAATAACACAAAGCAAAGGAACTGGAACTCAGGTAAGTCTCACAGCCATTGCAATCACTGGCTGTGGCTTCTAACAACAAAGTAGGTCAGTCCACAGGGCATCAGATAAATCTCCATGGCCATGCCTTCTAGAATAGGAGAAACTCAAAAGGAAACATAAAAGATTATCTGGCTGACGTCTCCTACAACTTGGGCATTTATCTCAGCCTTAGACACTTCAGTGTCCATCCTTAGTTTCTGTATGGCACATGATCAGTGCCCCATGGGAAACGGGCCTATTTACCAGCCCTTCCTAACTCGGCTCCCTTTGGGCCCAGACTGATGTGGGCTTTTCTTTTCCCCTTTTCCAGGAGGTGGGACCCAGACTAATAGCTACCCGCCATCTGCAACAAAAATATTTGAAACTGAGACAAAACACCTTGATTAGGTTTGTTGCCTGGTCTCCTGTGGCCGCCCCATTCCCGGAGTTCAGCTTCCTGCAGGGTCCTCTTGCAGCTCTCTCCTCTTGGTGGTGTTCTGGCTTATCAGAGCTCCTCTGAGCTCCCAAGCTGGCAATCTGTCTTTTTCCTGGTTTTCAGGGTCTTCTCTCTGGTATCTAGGTGCTCCGAGCATTGTGCTCCCTCTTTGCGTCCATCCTGACTACCCACTAGCCCTAGTGGCGGGCCAAAATACCAGTACAGCTGCATGGAGAACCAATATGGAGGAAACAGCTGCTAATAAAGTGGGGCTCCTGTGGTGGCTTTTGGCCCATGCTTGCTGTTGGCTCTGGCAGGGCAGGTAAATTTCTTCCTCCTCTGGCTGTGGGCTCAAAAGGGGCTTTTCTCACCTCTTCACATCATCCCTGGATTCCATACACTTCCACAGGCAGTTCAAAGCTTTGAATCTGCTTTTCAAAATTAGCAATGTTTCATGCACCACTGCTGACCAAAATTGCCATCCTGGTTTAGCCAAAAAACTGCATTCCTATAGTCCAATACAGCTGCTAGAGCCTTGGATAAGCCATTTGAAACCTGAAGGTTAAGCATGCCCCCAGTTAATAGGGCATGACCTTGAGCACTTTATAAGCATGTTTTAAGACTCTTTAACAACCCTTTCCCACTTTGCTGGAGGTTGGGTGAGGGCAGATAAACAGCAGTAAAAGTAATGATAACAATAATAATGATACAAGAAAATCTGTAGATGTATGTCACAATTAAAATCTCCTACATACATGAATGATGAGAACCACAAGAATCCATGAAGCTATGTTGGGTTTGTGTAGATTTAATTTGATCTGGGAACTACTTAAATACTGTTAGCATGATAGTAGTAGTTGCTGTAGAAAACCCTAGGAGAGAGCAAGCTTGGCCTTGCACAGGTTGACAAATATAGGGGGAAAAGAGGAAAAGCAAAGATTTTTCCTTGCCATCCTAATCCAGTGGCTGGGATTTTTCCTTGCCTCCATGTGACTGACAGGCAGCAGCCCAGCATCTGGGAGAGTTCTCCGAGCCATGTGGAGATTGGGACCTGTCCCAGACTCCACGTGCTGAGAGGCAGCATCCTGCTGAGCTGGAACAGCTCTGCTTGCCTGCTGCCTAGGCTGACTGGGAGCAATTTGCTCTTGGTCAGTGTCTACAGTTGCATTTTGGTATATTAGTTTAATGCACTGATTTCTAGTACCTGTATTTACAGGTACTAGAAAATGGCACATTAAATTAATCTACTGTACAGTGATTGCTGTGCACGTGTAGATGCTGATGTTTTAACTGCACATTAGATTAGTCTAATGAGCAGTAAAGCGTCTTGTGTAGATGCACCCACTGATCGGTAAGACTGACTCTAGGAGGCCTTCTTTTTGTGTAAAACTGAGCATGTTTATTAGACGTCATCAGTTATTCCTGACATTAGAGACTGGGAAAATGTGACTAGCTGAAAGACTGACTTTCAAAGTGAGGGGCAAATCAGATGCCTCTAAGAACAGCTGATTACTAGTACAATATATGAATAGAGGTGAACTACTGTCTGTCCTGGCACCACCACTGCCACCACCACTTTTTCTTGCTATCCTTCCTCTTCTCGTATAACTCACTCTGTGCATCTCCTTTAAAAGTATTTTCAAGAAAAATGCCCTGATTCCAAAAGGAAGCACCTTTGACAACAATAATTAGACCAAGGGATTATAACTGAAATTGTTCAGGCCTGAATGTGGATCACTACATTTTATGAGTTTTGATATAACTATGGCATTTCCTACAGTTACTTATGCAGCACGGAAGGAACATTATGACCGGCCTTTGCTTTGGGGGATCATATAACAACTCTGGGTTTCTGTTACCAAGCTTTATAGTGGCAGTAATGCACAAATTTACTGCTGACCTTATACGCAGGAACAAAAGCTTGCCACTTTATGAAGCTATTAAACACTTTGGATTTTTCCCACGTAGGAGATCAAGCTTACAACATTACCAGAAGTTCCCTGGCACTGCCATCTATTATTTAATTCACTGTGTAAAATCATATGGCTTACCCATGCATTTTAAAATCCTTGAAGATACTTGTCTGGTGTCTTTTCTGCACTTCAATATATTGCCAACGTTACCATCAAAGATGACTCATCATTCTATCATCATGACTTGTTAGTGAAGAACACCTGGTATATATTCAGCAAAGGTTATTATATTTCCTTTTCACAATAGAAGCTTTTTCAGGTCTGACAATAGACTACCTATTAGTAGGGGAGATTAAAGGTTAGAAGATGACAACTAGATCGAGGCACTCTTCTGTATGTTGAATTAACTGACAATTTGAAAAGGAAAAGAATTACAAGAGCCTTTCACTCTCCCCTCTTTTTTCTTACAACCAGTTTAAAGATATTAAACTTTGAATGACATATTTCTAAATTAATATGTTCCAATAATAATATTTAAAGGAAAATATGGTAAGCACCAGTAGGCACATGACTTCAGCAGAGTGAGAGTTCATGGGTGAGAGTGAGACTTCATGGATGAGAGTTCATTTAGGATTTTCCAAAAAGTTTTCTTTTTTTATTTTAACTTAAATTAGTAAGTATGTGCGTACACTGTAACTATAACAAATACATTAAAACGGAATTTAAAGCAAGGTATTTTTAACATGGTGTTAGCTAACCATTGGAACAATTTACCTAGGGATGTGGTTGCCCTTTCATCATTTGGGATCTTTAAATCAAATTGGGGGGCTTTTTAAAATATATGCTCTCATTCAAACAGAAAGTTTTGAGCTTGATGTAGTAATTACTGAATGTAACACATAGGACAATGGACTAGATCAAGGATGTCCAACTGGTGGCCTGCAGCCTGCATATGGCTCTAAGGAGTTAGCATATAGCCCACAGGCTCCAGGCATGGGCCTCCCACACTGTTGCTCCTGTTGTGGCAAACAGGTGCTTCAGGCTGCCCCATTCTTCCCCAGCTTTTATTTTTGGAGACTGGACAGCATAGCAGGAGGAATCAAGGTACCTGGGCTGCAAGTATAGATAGTGGGGAGGGAGGGAGGGAGATAGGCTGCGTATGCTGTGAGAGAGAGAGGCAGGAGCTGGGCTGTCCACACTTCAGGTGGGCACATGGGAGCAGGGGGAGCCAGGTTGCCTGTGCTGAAGAACTGCCTATGCTGAAGGAGGGGAGTGGGGAGCTGGTGTGCCCATGCTGTAGGCATGGCAGAGTAGCAGGGGTGAGGGAGGGGCACACTAATCTGCCCATATGGCAGGAAAGAACCTTAGGGGAGGGCACACACAATAAGTGACTCTTGGTCTCTGGCCCACACCTTTTGTGGCACCCAGGACTACTGTCCATGTGGCATATAGCCCTTGGCAGCCCAGAAGATGGACAGCCCTGAACAAGATCCCACTGGTCATTTTTAGCCTTATCATGCATTCATGTGTCCATCCATCTATCCATCTTGCTGGATAGTCAGAGTCTATTTGCTTTGGTGAAATAAAGGTAATTAACAATTAGTGTAAATGTATACATACATGCTTATTTGAATTCAGTTGCTTTCTATGTAGATAATGCAGTATATTCATGTGTTTTTCTTACAAGAGGCAAATCATGGGGTCACTCCTTTAAGCATACATTACTACTGGATGTAAGGCTCTTACCATGAGTAGTTCAATTAAAACTGAATAGACTACACAAAGTACTAAGCAATACACTCAGTAAAAATTTGCAGGACCAAGCCTTAAGACATTAGAAGAGGACCCTTCTGCAGTTTTAATAGCTCCACAGTTAAAATGGTTCAAGACTCTTAAGACTCTTGCTTTCAAAAGCTAAATGCTTTTGAAAACAAGCTGTCAGATTACATCTGGAACTATGAGCAAGAGCCATGGGATTCATTCAAGGAGGTTTCTGTTTTGAATAGTTTTACTATTAAACTAAGTTTAACCTTAAACACTGAGTCATTCTCTGATTTAAATGTTTACAGTTTTCCTTATAGTTTTCATTTATGTTTCTTTTGTTTTTCAAAGAGTAAATACTGAAAGCCATGGCATTCCACGTACAGTTTGATTATAGGCCCTACTATCATTCTGAAAATATGACAAATTTACTTTAAGTAAAATACTAGTCTGTGACTTTTAAAACAACGTGTATTGGAAAATAAATCCTAGCTTTGGGAGCCAGAATACGATTTAAAATGACTTTAGTTCAAATGCCATATACTAAGATTAGGCTCTGTCCCAGTTATGCACACTGGTGAACAATTATCTGTTGGGGCACAAATCCAATTCCCCTTTAGGCGGCCAGCCACATAATTGATAGTGAGGCCCACTTACACGGACTTCAGATTTGACTCCCCGCCATGAGCCTCATATTACCCTTTTAAACATGCTCAGAAATGATGTGTTCCAGCCACTCTGCTCTGTTACAATCTTGTTCTAC
This sequence comes from Alligator sinensis, assembly GCF_000455745.1. Lineage (NCBI taxonomy): Eukaryota > Metazoa > Chordata > Crocodylia > Alligatoridae > Alligator > Alligator sinensis. Next base: position 2,472,923 of record NW_005842029.1, on the reverse strand, counting down.
GTGGGTTGGCACATTTCCTGCTCCTCACCGGCAGTTGCTACCTAATAATCCAATACAACTGATGGATGTGGGCCTTGGAGTTAACTTTGCCACTGGTACAATGTAGAGGGCTGCCACATGAATAAGATCTCCAGTAGTGATGAACATAATATGGTAACCCCTTTGTGGATCCCCACACGCACCTGATATGGAGAACCACATACCAGTGGCTGCCAAAGAATTGAACTATATACACTTAACTCCTCAGAAAACCACAGTGGGAAAAGAGGCAGTGGGCTATGCAGCCATGAAACACAAGGCCACATACCTTGTGGTCATGCTATCCGTGAGGTCTAATTCAAAAGGTGGCCCACCTCTGCAAGTTTTCTCATGCCTGCAGCCATAGTCATATAAGATGGCTGCACAGGGACAGGCCTGACAGCTACATCATGAGCATAATAGTCCCAAATACATGCGGTTGCAAAATTCATGCCTTTGCCTTGCTGTTGACATGCATACTTCTCTGTGGTAAATCCTGTTTCCTCTTGGACATCTGTAATGTACTGAATGGACATGCTTGGGAAGTATACCACTCTCAGCAGAGTGCTCAGCACACTTCTGAAAGGATCTGCACACTCAGGGACACCTTGAGACCAGTGGGGCAGGTCAGAAGGCATTTTGTAGGTTGAATGAAGCCCATGAGCAGGCTCATTCAGTTTACTAGGCCTACTTGTGTGAAAAACTGTTTGCCAGAGTAAGTAAGAGGTATGGTGTACATATCTGGAAACTGTGTAAAAACATTAAAAAATGGATATTTCTTCATAGTCCATGAGTAATCAGGGGTCATTGGGAATCTCCTTGTTGCAAGTGAAGAACATATTTTTCCTATATTTTTCTGGTAAGTTAGAAACCATCATTTTTGCAACAGTATTGTCCTAGGTGCCAACATTAGGAACATCTTCATATGAGTTTCATATTATTGCTTTGAGCCACTGTTCCAGCAGGTCTCTTAGGTTCATGCTTCAACCCCAAACCTGGCTCTGAACCATCTTTCTTTTCTTCAATCCCCGTTTTTAAGACTTTGGGAGGATTTCTGACTTCAGTTGCCTAGCATTTTGTAGGAAGGCAACACACAGAATGTAGTGGAATGATTTCAGCCCAAGTGCTATTGTGTAGCAACAATCATAAGCAGGACTGCAGTTCATGATTCAGCACTAGGGAAGATACAATTAAGAATAAACAGTGTCACATCAGAGAGAAGAGGCTTTTCCACAAGTAACAACATCTTTTTTTAAAGAGATGTTTTACTTCTCATGAACACTACATATTTTCAAGGTCATTCCTATGACTAAAATTATAATAGGTTTACCTTCAAGTAGAGACTAATTAGGAACCTTATAATAAAATGTACTTGTTTACACTTCATTTTAAAGGTATTCTTGAATACTATATGGAATACTGTTTATTTTTAACCTGAATTATATTTAGTTTAGCTGAGGATGACATATATATCATGTTTTGGCAAAAAGAACATCTTAATTTATTAATAACAACAGCCATTACTGAACTTTAGGTGATGATGCTTTGTAAATCATCTGGTCAAATCCTAGATTCACCCATGCACCACTTGGGCACGTCCAGATGAGAGTGCACGTACCTCTTGTGGCATCTCAAAGCAGTTTGAGATTATGCAAGAGGAATGTTGAGAATGAAAAAATGTTCCCTGCACTGCATATTTGCAGCACAGGCTCTAAATTTGATACCTGTATTTCCAGGTATCAAAAACAACCCAAAACAGCCCACCCTGGAAAAAGTGGGGTAGGGCATGGTTCCCCAGCATGCCCTGAGGCAAGCTGGGGCTTGGAAATCCAGAGATGCTCTTGGTATCAGGGCCCACAGCTCCCCTGCACAGGACCACAGCTCTCCCCTCCCCCACAGAAGCCAAAGCCCATCCCCACAGCAGCAGCAGCTGTCAGGAGCTCATGGCCTGCTGCTGCCAGGATTGGGCAGGGAGCAGAACAGCAAAGGCTGGCACTACTCAGAGTCCCAAAGCAGCAGATGGTACAGCTAGAGCTGGACTTATGTCCTGGTGCTGGGATGGAACTGCAGTTGGGAGGGAGCTAGTTGGGGCAGGCAGGGGCTGTGGGTCAGGAATGAGGGGATTGGGGTGGGTGGGGGGAAGGCTGTGGGTTGAGAATGAGGGGCAAGGGGAGGGGAGGGGAGAGGAGGGGCAGGGCACTGATTTTTCTATGACAAAAACCCCAAAAGTAAATGCCAAAGTGTATAGATATTTAGAACTTATTTTATGATGAAAGAGACAATGGTAAGCTTCCAAATTGCTTTAAATTAGTAAATATATCAATAAAACATTGCCTAAATGATCTCTCTCTATATAGCGGTATTTCATTTTAATAGGG
>NW_005842029.1:2437011-2470500 GCF_000455745.1 Alligator sinensis | reverse complement strand
GAAAGAACATTATTTGGGGTATTTTGATGAGAGAATTTGGGTTTCTTATCAGAGAATTTGCACTTTTTAAACAGAGAACACCAGAATCTCTGCTGGTGAGACAAGCTGGAGCACCCCATTTGGGTCTGGCAGGCATGGGGCCACAGGTCCAATGGGGTGGATGCTGTCACAGGTAGCAGCAGGTCACAGCCAGGCAGCAGCCCCCACTGCCAGACTGCTGCAGTGGGTACAGGGTGCAGGGGCCACTCTAGTTAGGACTCCTTCACTAACCAGGATGTGGAGACAACTGCCCCTGCATCTACAGCTCCTGCCAGCAGGTCTCATCCTGCTTGGCAGCTGGGCAAGAAGGGTCTGTGCTGGGGGGGATGTGGGCTTTGCAGAAGGGGGGTGGGAAGAGGGGTGTGGGAATGTGGGTGGCTGTGGAGGGATGTGGGGGGCTGTGGGGTGTGTGGATAGGGGTGTGTGGATGTAGGGGGACTGTGGGAGGGCTGCTCAGGAGGGGTGGGTCCCCTGCCCCCCACAGGGCCGGGACCCCCGCACGGCTCATGGACTGCCTCCCCACAGGGCTATAGCACCCCCACAGGGGCCACAGCCCCACAACAGTAGTCACACAGCCCCCACAGGGGCTACCACTCCCCCTGCAGGGCCCTCGTGCCCCACTCCTGCTTGCTGCCCCAGCCCCTCAGATTGCTGCCTCACCTAGCCCCATCCCCTGCCAGCTCCTGCACTCCCTTAATGGCTGCCCTGCCTGGCCCCATACCCCACTTGAACCCCCAGATCCCCCAATGGCTGCCACACCTGGCCCCAGCCTCCCGGCACTTAAAACAAACAAACAAAAAGCCCTAGACTCACCAGCAGTAGCAGCAGCTGTTGGGGTCACTGGGGCCTTCTGGCAGAGCTCCCCCACACCACACAGCCGCGCCCCCGCCCACTGCATTGCAGCTGTCACCTGGGGCCTGGCACTGCTCAGCCTGAGTGGCCCCAGCTGCCTGACAGCATGCAGAGCCACACAGCACCCTGCCGACATGGACTGCACCCGCACGATGGGCCAGTGGCAGTGCAGGTGCCAGGTGGCCAATCCTTGCTGTCCCCCGCTGCCCCTTGCTGTGTGGTGGGGCTCTGTCAGGAGGCCCCAGTGACTCCAACAGCAACTGCTACTTCCGGTGAGTGCAGGGCTTTTTTTCCTTCAAATTGCTGGGATGCTGTGGCCAGGCTGGGCAGCAATGTGGGGGCTCAGGGGGCAGGTGGGGGATGGGACCAGGCAGGGCTCAGGGGATAGGCGGGGGATGGGGCCAGGCAGGGCAGTGATGTGGGGTCTCAGGGGAGCAGGCGGTTAATGGGGCCAGGTGGGGCAGTGATCTGGGGGCCTTGGGATGGGGCTGGTGGGGTTCATCCCATGGTCCCCTCCCCGCTCCTCCAGTCCCCCCTCACCCGCTACTTACTGGCACTGGAGCCTGGGTTCAGCTCCCTGCAGCTGTCACACTGGCTGCCCTGCACAGGCAGGCAGTGTGCTTCAGCACCAGGGCGAGGGCCAGCCATAGAGATGCTCTAGCAGGCTACCAGAGCATCTCTGTGGAGGACCCAAGCCTCTGGTTGCCTCAGGGCATGGAACCGTGCCCTGCCCAGCTTTTTTCACCCGGGGTATTTTTTGACCCCTGGATATCCAGGGATCTAATTTTGCCCCTGCGCCGCAAATTTTCAGTGCAAGGAACATTTTTTTGTTCTCACACGTGCCTCTTACAGCATCTCAAAGGGCTTTGAGAAGCTGCAAGAGGCATGTGTACGCTTGTCTGGACACACCCCTTGAGGGATTTAATTTTTTTTTCTTATAACAATCTTTTTACTTTACTTCAACAATATTATGTTATCAGCTTGGTTAGCACAGAGAACCACAACTTTAAACACTTGAGTAGTTCCATAGACTTCAGTGGGCCTACTCACAAGTGTAAGGTATCTTGCTGAACTGCAGCTACAGCCACTTGTAGCTGTTTATCCTTTCCACAGCTGAGAGGTGTAACTGTAGCTGATGTAGATCCACCCATCTATCAAGTTTAGCAAGCCCTGACAATTATAAAATAGAAGCTGTAGCACCATGGGCTTTAATGCAAGCTGAAATCCTGCCCAGGACCTTGGATATGGACTCAAATTGAAATTATTGATGCATCTGAACTAATTAAATGAAAGCCAGTTTAGTAGGTCCACATGTGCTGCAATCCCACTTCCTGATTGTGGTGCAGACATACCCTAGTACTAATGGGGCATTGGTTCAGTATTCATTCAGCTAGGGAACAGTGCCCACATATAATATTCCCAGCCCTCAGCCAACTCTTGATCTGATCCAGAACCACTTATGAACTTAAATGGGGAAACAGAATAAGGTATATAGGTGCAGACACAAATACAGAGTTTCTTATGAGAGATGTAATAATAAAGAATTCAAGTTCAAGGAATGATGTGCTGCTGCCAGAAACAACCCACAAATGCCATTAAGTCCTACATTATATTTGTCTCAACTAAATTAAATATATTTCACTTTTAAGGAAGAAAGAGTGACTATATAAGTGTGATTCCTGTGGCAGGGGTTTGGTAATTGGCAGGAAGTTTAGATAAAAATTCCAGTGTGGCTTTAGACTGTCTCAGGGTACTACTGGCATGATTTTTGTTGCACAACAGACCCAAAAGTGTAGAGATCAACACCAAGAGCAGCTTATGGCATTCATTGACCTAACCAAGTCCTTCGACTCCATCACTCGTGAAGCCTTATTGAAGGTGCTGGTTAGGTTTGGTTGTCCACTGCAGTTCATCAGTGTCCTCAGGCTACTGCATGATGGGATGACTGCCACAGTCCTTTGCAATGGATCAGAGACAGGCCCATGTATCATCCATACTGGTCTCAAGCAGGGCTACATCATCACCCCCACCCTTTTTTCTATCTATCTTGCTGTGATTTTGATTCTCATCTGTGACTGCCTTCCTCCCAGATTTGGGGTTGAATATCAAATCGATAGTCAGCTTTTCAACCTGCAGTGCCTTCACAGCAAGATGAAAGTTACTAAGACTAGCATCACTGCCTTCAGTACGGTGATGACTGTGTTATCCTTGTGCGTACTGAGACAAATTTGCAGTCAACCCTTGACCTTTTCTCAGGTGCCTATCACAGCCTGGGACTCTCCCTCAACATGAAGACCAAGGTGCTCCATCAGCCTGCCCCAGCTCAAGCTGCGCCCCCTCCTCCCACAAATTACCATTGGTGGAGAACCCCTGGAAAATGTTGAGTATTTCCCATACCTTGGCAGTCACCTCTCCCAGTCAGTCAGTCTTGATGTAGAAATTGAAAATAGGATTTGCTGTGCCAGCATATCCTTCAGAAAGCTGCTTCAATGTGTCTTTGTTGACTGAGATTTGCAGATGGAAACTAAGATCCTGGTCTACAATGCAGTGGTTTTCCCCATGCTCCTCTATGGGTGTGAGACATGGGTGACATATCAAAGCTGTCTTAAGCACCTGGAATGGCTCCATCAGTGTTGCCTCAGGAAGATCCTTCTCGTTAGATGAGAAGACCACTGCTCCAATGCCAGCATCCTCTCTGCAGCTAACCTAAGCAATATTGAGGCAAAGATCATGAAACATCAACTCCACTGGGCTGGTCACTGTGTGTTGATGGCTGACACTCATCTCCTGAAGCAAGTCCTCTTCTCTCAACTTAGTCATGGTAAAGAGGACCTATGGAGGACAGAGGAAGCGCTACAAGGACACCCTGAAAGCATACCCTAAGAAGGGTGGCATCAACCCTACAAATTGGGAAGCGCCAGTTGGTAACAGGTCTCAGTAGCACTGCACCGTACATCAAGCTACAGCTCACTGCAAAGAGAACCATCTTGCTCAGGAAGCTGAGAAGTAGCAGAGGAGGAAGGCAAGCACATAACATCCTGGCCAACCATTGTGCCCCTCCCTAGGCAACACTAGGTCACATCTGTGGAAAAAACTTGAAGACCATGGCTTGGACTCCTCAACCACCTTAAATCTCACCAGTAATCCCCCCTGGCAGATATCGTTCTTGTATTAAGGGATAGCCAATCTAGATAAGGGTATCCATGAGGCAAGGCCTCAGGAATGTGGTGGAAAGCTCTCCCTCAGGAAAATTAGAAACCAAAAATTTTATTTCCCTCACAAATGGAATTTGTAACTCAGGGATAATCTCCTGACAACATAGAAAAGCTCTTCTAAGCTTTGCTACATAGTCAGTGCTATCTTATCTCACCATGGCTGACACCCTGTACTGATTCGAATTCCTTCCTGCCATAACTCCGTTGGCTTTAATATATATACACTAGTTTATACCAACAATGAATTTTGGCCCAGACATGGTTCAGAAGAGCAATGGTTTAAAAGAGCACTTGAAATGATTTAAGTTAAAAGGACTCCCCATGGAGCTTCCTCTGAAGTCATTGCATTGTGCAGCGACAGGGTTTTCATCCTCTCCAAACCAGCTTTTCAGGGGGAAGGTAGGGAGCAGAAACATTCATGGGAAGATTTGGTGCTTCCACTTTTTGTCTGCAGCTTGGAGCCCTCTCCACACGTTGTTGCTTCACAAAGTACATGATATGCTCTCTAAAGGTCTCCATTTTGCACCAGTTCCTGCTGCTCTGTTGCTTCCCTCAGATGGGGGGCTTTTGTGAGGTGATGTCAGATGAATAAGGGTGGAACCAAAAGCCTCCTTCCCTCCTTGTCCAGATCCATTCAAGAGGCCCAGGAATTGTAGGAAACAGGGGTACTCTATCTTACATGCTTGGATTAGAGCAGCGGGGGACAACCTTGTTTGGCATTCATGCCAGAAGTTAACCCCACACCCACGCTACATGCCACTAATTCCCTTGCCCTGCCCAATCTGCTACTCCACTTTCTGCTTCCAGCCCTCTGCTCCCTATCTAAACTGCTGCTCTACTTCCTTCTTCTTTCCCTGTTTCCCCTGCCCATTTTGCTGATTTGCTTTCAGTTCCCTGCTCTATCTGCAGCTGTGCTGCCTGTCCCCTCCTTGATCTGCTACTTGTGGCACCCATGTTATAGGTTGGTCACCCCTGGACTAGGGGATGCCTGAGTGCAGAAGACAATGGCTGTGGATAACTCTCAGAATCACAGTCTGACCTGCTGTTTGGCGATTGAGGAGAAGGGAAGCTACCTTCAAATAGTAAAGGAAAACAAGACAAAACACGCAACAAAAACATGCAACCAACAAAAACACGCAATTACCAAATCAACACCATTGGGAAAAAGGAAATGAGACATTAAAATTGCTCTCTCCATTTTAGTCACTGTGGTGCCATGAATTACACAAGTAGGGTGACTGGATTTAAAAATTCTATATCTTGTATACTCTTCATCCTTTCTGGGTGCTGGATAATTTAAAGCAATAAATATTTGATGCATATTTGCATCAAATGCATGGGCATTTTTAAAATGCTTAAAGAATAGGAATTTGTATATGTTTTTCTGCCTTCTAGTGTCATTCCTCTTCCAGTGCTTTTCCTTCCTATGCCTAACATTTATTAGAAGACATCCCTGAACAAGATTCTCTTAAGCCCACCTACCCAACTTAGTGACACTTGCTTGCTTGGAGGCTTTTTATCAATCAAAAATGGTTCTGCATTCTACACCAAACTTTACCGTTTGTTTTTATCATATGCTTGTCCCAAAGTATTTTATCCTGCCAGCACCCCTATTTAGCCATCTCTTCCCAAGATGTTTTCCTACTTCGGTTACTTCCCTTCCCTTTCCTTTCCTTTCTCATACTTCTAATCTTTTCTCTTTCAAACAAGTGCCAATTTATTCATCCAACTTGGAGAGGATCAACAGTTTTTATTTCCATTATGGTCCAGTTGTTTTTACTTAATTATATTTTTCACCTATAATTTTTTCTGAAAAAACCTCAAAATAAAAGCATTAATAAAGTAATTAGTCCTTATTAAATCGCCCTTCAATAAGAAAGTATTAGTCCATGTTAGAGGTGGATGAAGAGATACCTAAAAAGGTGAGATACAATATACAACCCTAGAGAGAGGACATGTACACCTATACTCAGAATATGTTATGTTTGTAGATCCTCTTAAAAGAAGTTAAAATAGTCAGCTGGGACTATTATGAGGACTCTTAAATGTCAATCAAAGAAGCATCTCTATTTTCCTAAGCTGGCTTATTGCATATTAAAATAACTGCTTTAGGACCCAGGATTTAATTAACTTAAATATTTAAGGACTAGCATTTGTCAAAGATCTTCCACATACTCCTTAAAGCATGTGGTTGCTAGCATAACTATCAGAAGAGATTTATGTAGAAAAGTCTTGATTCTGTGAACAAAAACCCACTTGACACAAGCTTACCCATTCTGTGCTATAGACTGACTTTGATACCTAGGTGCAATCTATCATATGATTATTGTCAACATGATAGAATATTGCAGCCATATGACTGATTCCAGATGTTCCAATTTTGATATGATCTTTGATGGCACATACATTTATCAGTACTGGTAGACAGATGAGCACTTGCTGTTATCTCTGTAAAAAGCACCAAGCTAGAATAACATTAGACAGAAATATTTACCAACAAAAAAATTACCATCTTTGATTTAACTAGCCCCCCCCGCATCAGAAAGAAGCAGACTTCCACAGCTGGGAGCCCCCTTTGCTGAGGGGGCTCCCAGCCACAGGGGCCACATGCAGCTGGGACTGAGAGGCCTACACCTGACGGGGCTCTTGGTCCTGGCTGCACTGCATGGGCAGCTGGGAACAAGAGCCCTGTCAGGTGCAGGGCTCTCAGTCCTAGCTACATGTGTGGGGCCAGAAGTTTGATACACCTCAGAGCCTTGGGGATCACAGCAGCTGCGATCCCCAGGGATAGGGGTTTTCATACTTAGGCCTTGTGCACTCCTGTGGCTGGGAGCCCTGTCAGCTGACAGGGCTCCCAGCTGCAGGGAAGACCCTGCTACGTGGGAAAATTAAAGCTTGATAGCAACCAGCTATAAAGTTAGCACACATTTTCAAAGTCTAACTTTATAGCTGGGTGGAGCTTTTTATGGTGTGACAGGTACTTTGCAGGCATGGGCGACTGGTGCCTCCTGAGTCTGGGGGGGCACCTGCAGAAGCCACCGGAGGTGGCAGCAGGGACAGGGCTGGTGAGCACCCGCAGAAGCTGGCATCAGCATTGGTGGCAGGGATGGGGCTGGTGAGTACCTGCACAAGCTGCCAGCAGCGTCAGTGGCAGGGGACGGCCCTGTTGTGGGGCGGGGAGGGGGCACATTGACACAAATGGTCAAGATCAATGTGTCCCATCTAAAACAAAAGATAGTTTAGTTCAGGGTTTACTATATTTATTTGGGCATGAGAATGTGCACAAGTGCAGGTACATTATGCTGGATCTATAGACTTGTTTTCTTGTTGCTGTACCAATGTAGCTGCATTACATTAGCTCAACATATACTATTATATGAGGGAAAAGTCATATATCTATAATAAAATGACCACATTTTTAGTATGTGGAACAGGCTGCTTTTTACACACTGTAAAATATGCATGAAGCCATTCAAAACTAGACAGGAATTCAGGCTTGTAGTTGATGAATGGCTTATTCAGTTTCCAGAACCTGTGGGAAACTAGAGTTGTATCAACTGAATGTATTCATCCTGAGAGATTTCCTGGTATTAATCATAGGAAACATTCTCTTTACATAAATGTAAAGACAATGCATTCATATATTATCCCATCAGAGAGGAATAATACTGCAATGCAAGACATTAATGAGAAAAACTTGTTTGTAGAAATGTTTGAATTATTCATTTAGAATAATAGATGCAGTCAGTTTCAAGTTTGTATTCTATTTGCATATCATTCACAACTTGATCCTGATTGTTATGTATTTGTACATATGAACAGAATAATTTGGATGAGTAAGCTTATGGATTGTTCATAAATACTTCTTTGGTAATACTTAGTGTTCATCCAAATATATTAAAAAAAGAATAGGTTGATCCATTAAATAACAAAGAAACAAAGTAAACCAAACCCTGTAATTTACAGAATTATTCATGCAGCTCTCTTTTTTTAAATATTTGATCTTTCCTCATTCTTTGTATCACTCACTAGTTACACGTGAAAAGAATGAATGTTTGTGTTACTTCTACTTACGTTGTTATATCTGCATAAACTTTTAGTGGCAATAATGAGAGTTAGAGATTGGTAGGGAACATGAACTATTAGTACTGCTGCTTCAAATTCCAAGTGCATTCAGGAGGATTTTTAGGTCTGAAACACTTTGAAAGCTTATTTGGTATTTGCACAGCCTGGTTCCCACTTCCATGCAAGCTTACATAACAGTTCAAGAGGAAGGTCTGCTTTCATGCTATTATCCACCATGCCAAAAACAAGAAATGTAGGAAATTTCATATTGTAAATTAGCACTAATAGATGTCATGAATCCATACATTCCACAGTCATCCACAAAGGTTGGAGAATATCATATTTCCATTTTATAGATGGAAAAATTGTGGTGGAAGGAAAAGGATTTGACTCAAATCAAACAAGATGTCACTGGGGAGAAAAGGTCTACCATTGCTCCCAGCCCTAAACTTACACCCTAAGTTTAAGATCATTATTGCTGCTCATCTAATGAGATTTCCAGCTCAACATCACTACCAGTAAGTTTAGATGAGCACAACCAATCCTGGTTTGGCCATTATTAGTCGTCACATTGATGAGAAGATGACATTCTGCCTCTGACTGCCACCTGAGAAGGACTGCACATTTTACATGGTTCTACAATAAAATGTTTCCCAACTAGGCATGAGTAACAGAACATGCAAGAATGGAGAGACAAGTCACTGCATTAGAAGCAGGTACCAAATAGACTGGGCACAGACGAAAAACAAAACAAAGCAAAATGAACACACACACGAAAAAATGCCCTGATTATGCAAGTTACTGAGGACTCATTGCATCAAGCAGGTCTCCTTGTTCCCTGAAAGAAAGCACAGCTGTAGAGCATTGTCACCTCTTTTTCCTTCAATTTCCAGCCCTACCAACTATTACCTGCATTAGTGAACGGTCACATGAACCCAGACTAAGTAAATTAAATTCAATTATCATAAAACCGATGAATGTATGTACCTGCTTTCCATAGCTTCCATGCTAAAAATGTCACTCCCTTTTAAGATTTTTGGCAGCAGTAATCATCAACAAAGAATGCTTAGGAGATAACATGTTATTTGCAATTATTTTACTCAATTTGTTGTCAGCTGATTGACAAGCATGTTTTCTATCATTTGATTTTTTTATTTAAAACCCAAACAAAAATAATGGTGCTAGAAAAAAATGGGGAAAGGAAGAAAAAGACAAAAAGAAAAAAGAGAAAAGAAAAGAAGAAACCAAAACCAAAATATTTTTAGGTGACGATACTGTTTTTGTCAGGAGAAAAATAAAAAAGAAGATACAAAAATTCTCTTGGAATTGTTCATGTCATTTGGAAAAAAATATTGTTATTTAAAATGTTTCAGAGGAAAAATTTTAACCAGCCATAATGCTGTTCTATTAAATAGTCACAGTGTTAGCTATAATACAAAGCTGTCACTAGAGGTCTTTAAAGGTTTCATTACACGGCACGTTGTTTCCATGGATTTTCTAGAATACTCCTAACAACTGAGCCTAGGGGTGAATTTAAATGAAATATCCCTGTAGCAGACTGCATAGAGGCTACACACTGCCAGGCAATATGCAAATGATTGTGAGCTTGTTCTGGAGGATTGAGTCAGCTGAGGACAATAACTGGCTGGCTTGTAGGAGCTAAAAAGCTCCCAGGCTTGAGCTGAAGGGGAGAGAGAGTAGATGGGTTGGCTCCCAGGATGAGCCCTGAGCACCACATCAGGGTGCCTCTCTCCTGGGGGTTTGCAAGACACTGTAAAAAAACCTTGAGAGATGCTGAGAGACTGTGAACAGAGAGACTGGAAGTTGCTGGACTGAAACTGGTGGAGGGAGAAGAGAGAGGGGCTGGCAAGAGCAGACCCGACCCTGGGTTGTTCCCTGAGGGGAGTGTGTGTGACCCAGGGAAAACAAGGGCTGTTGGAGCTAACCAGATCCCCAACCCACTATGAGCCCAAAATACTTGAAATAATTGCACAAATTGAGATAAACACTTGGAGGTAGTAAACTTTTACATAGATTTAGCTAGACTGCATTCTTAAATGGAAGTACCAGGAACAATAAAATTAGGCTGTTTAAGGTACTTTAAATTGTGCCTCCATTATAACTGTAACATAGCACCTGCTAAAAGAATTGTTTGCATGCTGTTTTAAGGAAATTGTATAGTACTGTCCAGACAATTCACTCAGAAGAATGCTATAGAACTGCATATTTTAAAAGCACACCTGTGTTGGGCTTGAGAAGGAGCACATGAGAAACTGCAGCTAATGTGCTGCTGCAAGGACTTGATTTAATAGGCATGTCTTTCCACTAGTACAAAGGTTCACATTTTGCTGGAGTTTTGACCTCAAAGGAATTGGAAGATTCATTGATCTTGTTCTTCTTTCAGCTCTGCCAGTGTAAATCAGGGATATCTCCTTTGAAATCACCAGACTGAATACTTGGGTAAGTGTCAAGGGGGGTTAGGGCCTGGGGGACTGATATCCCCAGTTTACTTTATTTGGGTTAGGATTTTAAGCAAGTTTCTGTGTCATTTGGAAATGTGGAAGAAGGTCCATCAGGGAAGCAGCAGATGGACAAATCAGTGCAGATTTGCTTTTTTATAACAGGGATGAGAACTACATGAAAGAGTAATGGCAGGTTTCCACCTGTCCAATTATTCTGACCAGTCCTTCAAAAGTCCTCCTAAGCCTAAAGGCTCATTGGATTCACATAGCTCACGCACATCAGTTCCAATATGGCTGCCTTGGACACTTGGTCCAAATGACCAGGCACCATTTATATGTGGACTAGCCAGGCACAGCCCAGAACAGGGAGTAAACTCACACCTCCATAGCCATATACCTTAACTGCTTTGCCAACACATCCCCGCTGAGGTATATTTTATTCCCACCTCCCCTGATAAACATACATGTAGGCTGGGCTATTGAGACAGGAGTAACTTCAGTTAATGCAGTTATTCCTGAAGTTACTCCTGATTTACAGTTGGGAATAAAGACCTACATATACTTTTCCCTTTGGTGGCAATGGGTCTCTATCTTTTTTCATAGATGGATTGTGCCACAGAACATGCTACATTCCCTTACATTTGAGACTATGGTACGTATTTGCAATAGTAGTTTCATAGTAGTTTGGGGTCAGAAGGGACCTGAACAGATCATCTAGTCTGACCCCCCGCCACTGGCAGGAGCACACACTGGGATCACACGATCCCAGACAGGTGTTTGTCCAACTTCTTTTTGAATTTACCCAAGGCAGGAGTGAGGACCACTTCCCTAGGAATCACATTCACCATTTCCCCCTTCCTATTAGTGGGCACATGGGCCACCTTCACTTCCTACTGCTGATTACATAATATCCTTGAAGCAACTATAGGAATTATTTATATGGTAAAGTAATACTGGGAAATTATTTAATATACTTTTAGCTTCTTTTAATGTGAATCAGCACTCAAATGGAGGAGGAGCACATTCCAACCTGTCTATATAGATGATCCACAAGGCACTCTCTTAAAACTGGTGGAACAATTTTGAAACCACTGCTTGATAGGGTTTCTTAGCCTAAAAGGCAGAGACAGATAAGGCAAGAGAGATACAAACAGATAGAGGAAAAGCTAGGTAAAATGAGCTTTTGTTTCAATCTCTCTTAAACCATGTTGAAAATTATCCTTAGTGACTTGAGTACACTACTCTTGCTCTTCATGCTACCATTAGTATCCATCACTTGCTGTACTGAATTGCAAATTAGGTTTACATCTTTAAAATTATAATCATCCCAGTATGGGATTTATTTACTACACATTTTTTTGCAAATTTTGTCCCACGTATTTGTATTTTTTTGATATGGCGTTATAAACCAGTACTTCACCACCAGTCATAAAGCTTTACTTGTGTCATAAGATACAAGTAAAGCCCCTTCTGAGCCAGTTATTCCTTTTTAAAATCGATGTGGTTTATTTATAAAAGGAGAGCTGTCCCCCATATTTCATTTTATTTTTATAGACCATGCAAAATGCCATAAAACACTGAAACTATCTTTTCAAAGGGATCCTTTTATTGATTAATCAGGCATTGAATCAAGTACCATAAAATAAACAGATGTGTTGGTGTTTTTAAAAAGTTTCCATATGAATACCAATGATGACAAGTTGTTTCCTTAGTTCCAGTTCATGCAGCACATGTAGTGGATCAAAAACAAACTAAAAGGGATGGTCTGAAACTTAATTTGCTGCTAATTAACTTACAGTTATATATGTATACCTATATTTTTAATATACACACACACACACACATATACATATACATGTGGGTGTGTGTGCATGCACATTTACAACTACACATAAACACACATGCCCATATGTATATAGTGCACTGATTGAATTTATAGTCCACAGGACAAATGTGGTTGGCTCCAAATGAAGTATTCAGTGGTGAAATATAAATCCTATAGTAAGGATTATTATAGCAGGTAAAAGGCCATTTTTTCCCTTCTGCCAAAACCAGAGTCAATATCTGAACACATGGTCTGTGTTTAAAATGAAAAAGAGGGGGAAACCTTTCTAATTCATGATACCATTTTCAATCCAGTTTGATCTCTGTGAGCTTTGTGTGGTTAACTCGTGAACTGTTTTCAGTTTGCCGGTTACTGAGATTAGCTTCCAGATTTACCTAATACTGTATTTCTGAAAAAGGAGGTACATAGCTTTACCTAGTAGGCTGTTGTAGCTCATTCTTCTCTGTTAGACAGGAGACTGGCATCCATCCCAAATTGTCACTCCCTTTTTCCCATACCTTTTTACCACTGTTTTTTTTATGAATCGTGTCCTATCCACTGTACATAACAGCCTTCACATAAATATTCAAGGTTAGATAACTTGGACAAAGCACATCAAGTGGCATTGTTCATTAGAAAATGATTTACAAAAACAATATTTCAGAATATATTTTAATTGTGCTGGGGCCTTTTCTATATCATCATAGACATTAGAGTAAACATTGTGGCAGAGAGTATGTACATATTTTCCCTTAAACATGTCAAATCAGAAAAGATCAGTGGCTATTATCTGTAAACAGTGGAATGATGCCACAGCAGGAAGCAATGAAATGGCTCCAGCTAATTTATTACCAGAGGGAAAATTTCCCCCATTCACTCAACAGTAAATATGGCAGGAATAGGAAACTAAAGCGGGGAAAAAGCCCCCCAGCAATGTATTTTCTATTTTTTTAAAAGCTATAGGCATGTACTCATCACCCTGCTCATAAGCTTCTTTCATATGGTCATAAGGCAAACTATAGCATATCTTTGTACCTGGAAACTCAATATTTAAAAACTCTGAAGCTGAGCTTAGGGCCCTTTTATTTTGGACCCATTAGTGAACAAAGTGCATTAAAGTGTCCTTTTCAAAGGACACCCAAAGCAAAATTTAAATTTACTGAGCCAATGCTTTCTTGAAGCTGGTATTCCATAAAGATGATTTTTCACCCTTTTCATATTAGCAATAAAACTCTTTTCATCGTCTCAGTAGGAAAATCATTCTTTTAAAGATCTCATACTGTCTTTTACATTTCAATTATTTCTAAGAATCTCCCAATGTGATCATTTACACATAAATATTGTAGGAAACATAAAGGGCCATATTTTGTATAAAACAAAAAGGAAACAATGGTTCAGATTAGGACAAAGTGTGTACAACCTCTCTTGACTTCAGTGGGGCTGTACCTACTAACACCAGGGGTAATTAGAAGGTAAAACAGACAAATTAATTTTATTGCTGCAAATTTGTCACTTACTCCTCATTCATAAAGAACATCCTCTCAAACAACCCCATACAATAAAGCACATTTTTGTTTCATTGTCCGATTTTATGATGAACTTCAGTACAATGTTTTTCAATACAATGTTTGTAAATCAAATGAGTTGCTTGTTTATAGATTTTGGATGGTGTGAGACAACAAAACACTTGCATTCAAATTACAATCAGTTGTATGTAAGCAGCCTGTCTCTCATTTCAGGTGTACAGGCTTGGGGTGTTATGGTGAACCTGTAAAATCAACAATACTCATCCACATCTCTACCACCAAAATCGACCCATTCCAGTTACAACGGAACTTAGAATGAACAGCTGATCATCAAATCAAGCTACAGTCAGGCCTTAGATAGGCTGCTCTACTCCAGTGCTGCTGATTTTCTGGATGATATCAGTCTAGCATATGTTCAATGATCCTACAGAGCTTTCTAAAGATAGAAGTTAAGCCTCAGTAGAGAGAATCATCAATAATATAAATCACCAGATGGTTTTTCTACTGGATTTATAGAAAATATTCCATGTTTCTTTATAAGTAGATTTAACATGCTGCCTTACTGGCAAATAGAAGAAAATTAATGTTTCTTGTTTTGTTGAACTGGCTAGCTCCATTGCCCTCTTTTTATTCTCTTTCTTCTTCTTCTACTACTTTTTCTTCTCTGACTACACATCCCTGTGTTGCGGAAGATGTTGCACACAAGAATATTCGAATTTAATGTTACATTAGTACAATTAAAACTTGTAGTATATGGATTTGCCCTCTGCACAGTTTCTAGTATACAGAATTCTTGTTTCTTTGTCTGCTATAAAATAAAACTATGGAAAGGGCTAGTGAAACTTTAGTGAATGAGGCCCTTCGTGTGCAAAAGCAATGAATTGTAATCCGAATATCCAAATCAGGCTTTCCTTTTTTGTCGTTGTTGTTTTTTTAAATCTATAAATAATTTATAAATCTTCCTGTAAGAGACTAAATACAAAAAATGTTCTGAGAAATTATTAAAGCCATTTCTTGCCCTTTAATACAAAATAAACAGTAAAGAGAGTTTCCCATTGTCAGTTCTGTCTGAAATGGGAATCATCAGAGACATCTTAAATGCCTATAATCAAACAGCTCCCATCAAGCTTCTATGGGCAGCATTCTAACAGTCCACTGAAAATTTTTTCATCCTACCTCTTTGCTTTTAGCAGTTATGGAAGCTGCTCAGTGGAGTCTAAGTGATCTGGGATAGGCAGCCCTGTTATAATTGTCAAGCACTTATTCCACACGGTGAATGTGGGGCAAACAGGCTGCCCAAATGTAATGTCAAAAGTGTAAAGGTGTAAAGAGTTCAAAGCATCATAAAAGGCCAGAGAACCATTGTCATAGTCCAGCAAAATCCCAACACGACGGAGGTGAGGAGCAGGCTCTATAGGAATTTCTTTGCTGTTATGTCGCACCACCCAGGTATTATTACAACGGCAAAGCACCCAGGAGGCAGAATTTTTTCCGATCCACTCATGCTTAGGTGCTGACTTGTAAGAAATGCCAATGGCATACCTGTAAAACAAAACAGCTTAAGAAGACACCTTTTTCATGATATGCAGCAATAAAAGACTAAACATTACCCTGAAGGACTCTGAGGAATGCCTGATCCTCTTCTGTTTATTTATGTTAAATTCTCATTAAGGGAAGGCTCACCAAAATATCTGCGCAGCCTTAATTAAAGTTCTTCCCTACTCCCCATGTTGTGACTGGCAGATCATGCAAACTCTATTGTCCATAAAACTGCTATAGCAAATTTTTGGAATTCTTACCTAATGACAAAGGCCTTTTTTATTCACAAGGAAAATTGATGAATACTTAACAACTCTGGATTCTAATTCTTTCACCCTACATTCCCATCCTAAACATAGGAATAAGGAACACCTTAATTAACTTAAAACACCAACTTTCCATCTGCCACTCTTTTTTCCATTTGTTCTAATCTGATTTCTCCTTGCTGATTTAATATGCATTCCAGCAGAAAGAAGGTGAAAGAGACATCAAAAAGTAGGTCCACACAGCACAGTGATACATGACTCAAATGCAACTTATTTCTGGCACGGCAGGTCATTAAAAATGTGATACATACCATGTACTCCCACTTATAACTACTTCCCAATAATGCCGTCCACTGTCGATAAATACATTGCCAGCTATGCCATAGCTCCCTTGGCTAGTGAATCGCTCAGGTGTGTGGCTCTTTTTGGAAGAGGTTTCATCACGCTCCACTGTCAGGTTATCATGGGATACCTTCAACTTTCTGTGGGCGGATTTGGGATCCAGTTTAAATGGCTGGCCTGGACAAACACGTGCACAAAGATAAGCGAAAGGTTTGTTAATAGTAATAAGTATAGTTGGACCACAGAATGTATACTATATATACTATATATATTACTAATCTATTAATATATATTACTAATTTATTACTAATATATATTTTCATCTCCAAAGTGCTCTGAAAGTGGAGTAAAACACCTTTAACGTTGTATGCTAAACATGTCTACACAGCAAGTTAATGAAAAATGTACTGTTAATTCACATATAGCTTTACAGTACATTAATTTCCTGGTGAAGATGAGCCCTAAGAGCAAGCCCTCCATTGCGCTCACACTTATTCTCTGAGAGCAAAAAGTAACTTGAATGTTTTCTATCTTTCATACAACTGAAACACACACGTCTGCAAATTAAGCTCTGATCATGCTTTTCTTTCTCCTCATTCACCATTTAATATTAGATTTTAGAATAACATATCCTTATTAATTCGCCAAGGATGACGAACTATAATAATGGCTCTATCACCTTTATGCAGCTGTATCACTTCTTAATCCCTTAATATGAGTTTGTAAATGCTATCCTGATCTGTTCATTCACTCTCAGTGTGTGCATCTTCATGTGTGTTTAACTGCACAGTACATTAACTTGCTGCGGCGTGAAGTGTCAGCTCTACACATGTGATACTATTAGACCTCCGAAAACTAATTTTCACTGTCATAAAATATTTACAGTGGTGAAAATAACTGTACATAAATGTACGTGTAAATGCTGACCCAGGCATACATTGTGCTCTGTCAGCACAGGCAGCAGGGGGCCAGACCCCTGTTTGCTGCCTATCCACACAGCTCCCCCCTTTGGGCACTCTTGTGCCCCAGCCAGCCAGTCTATTGCCTGACATTGCAACCTGGAGCCTGGGGCTGAACCCCTGAGTCTGCTGCCAGCCCAGGGCTGCTCTGCCGCAGCACAAATTGCTATGGGCCTGGGCACACATGTAAACGCTATGCCCAGGAGCAGCTGACTCCAGCACTAACTGTGCCAGAATTTATTTCTGCAAATTAACTGCATGTGTAGATGCACCCAGTCTTATTTATACAGGGAGTAACATGCTGCTGAGTATCCAGCATCACTGTGAAAGGATCCCATCATAGCACTACAATGCTGGATGCTCAGCTTTTAAATGAAGGAAGTAAATTATAGTTTGGTCCACATGGTGTAGAACATCACTGAGGCAGTTGCTATTGGCAGATAACTCTTGCTGTTGCGCAGGGCTTACGGACGATAACAGGAAGTAGTTTGGTAAATGAAGCCCTGTAGCTAGAGAATGCCTGCTAAAACTCTGACAAGCTTCCCCATTGTGTTAAAAAGCAGAAAGACTGTTTTCATTCTACCAAATCATTTCTGAAGGACAACTGAGAAAATATGATACTGCTAGTGGCAACAGACTTCCCCCCGCTCCTTTTCTTCTTTCACATAAATGGTAAACGTGGAAGATTTGATGACATGCATGGAAAGTGGAATAAGTATTCTCAGAGGCTCTGTGATGTTATGGTGTTGACACGTGTATTTTAAATTAAGATGTGAACTGCTTAGTGTTTGTGGAAAAAACAGTTAAGTCATTTTTATGCAATGGAACTGAAGTAATTAAAATTGGTATAAAGAATGGATTGTCAAGCCAAACTGTCTCGGTCACTATTATTTCAAAATTAAGATGAGAGAACAGGTTTAAATGTAGGGGTATATTCTGTTTTCATGATGTATATGAATTATGCACACATACCAAACTTGAGAGCATAGGTTTTGGCACATTTTTCCCCAAGAGTGCAAACAGTCTGCTTTTTTCTACCACTGGCTAGTAGAAAATGCAGAGTGTCTCACCACCTATTCCCTTTGTCTCTGCATTGCTGAAGCAGCATCTGGAGCATGTTTTGTTCAGTACTGGGTTGCATCAGGTCACATCAAGTTTCACAGTTACATGATAGGAAGCATTGTTTCTGTGTCACATCCTATCTCCAAGTGAAAAGTAAAGAAAAATTACATTTCCCAAATGGGTCCTTCAGAGGTAGTGAAATGATTATTTTACTTCCAACTACAGGTAACTGTAACTACTGCTCAACACTGTCTTCTAAGTAGCAGATATGGTTTATATAAGTAGGTATTCCAAGGACAGACTGCAGACTGGGGAAGAAAGAGAAGCTGGCTTCCGCCACTTCCTCCAACACCTTTCCCTTCAATACCATCTTCCATAAGAGTGTCAAACATATAGCCTGTGGGCCAGATCCATCTCACAGAGCCCTATAATCTGGCCGTAACTGCTGCCTGTGGGTCTGCTGCCCCAGACTGGCTCCACAGACCACATACAGCATGCACCAGCACTGGCCCCAGGTGGGGTTGGTCTGAGGCATACACTGCCTAAGGCTCTTGGAACTAGTCTAGGGCACATGCTGCATGCAGTGCAAGGGGCTGGTCCAGGGTGTTTGTTGCATGCAGCACCTGCATTGGACTGGCTGTATGTGCTGGATTCAGCATGTGAGGGTGGTCTGTGGGCCTGATTCAGCTTGCACCCTCATGCAGGGGCCCCTGATTTGTCTGATACACCTGCCCAAAAATCTTCATAAGCCCCATCATTCCCTAACCGACACTCCAAACCACCTGCTGTGACTAAAAAAAAATGTAGAATTGACTAGTCAGGACAATAGCCTGCAGATGGAAAAAGGTTGAAAACTTTTAACTTAAAGCACTATACTACATCTCCTAAATGTTTTGTGCAATCATTATCACAAAATTAGGACCTCTGCTTCAACTATCCCATAGGACCCTTCAAGATCGGAAATATCCCACTTTCCTCAAACGAACAAAGCAGGAGGACAACATTCACCTTTTTTAAAGAAAAAAATATAAAAAGTCATATCACCCTACTCCTGGTGGTGTAAAAGCTTTGTATCTCCAGAAAAAAAGACACTGCTGCATGATCATGTTGACGTCTGAGAGGATAGGGACAGACATTACACATAAACAGGTTTAAGTGATCAGAAACTGGCTTAAACCTGTAACAGAACATAAGTTCAGTGCACATAAACCAGTTTCAAAATGGTTGAAACTGGTTTAAGATAAACCTGGTGAATGAACTATCAGATGAAACTGATTTGGGTCCAACCAGTTTATGCAGTGTGGGTCTCAGACGCCTTCCTGGTTTAAGTTAAACCAGAGTCCCCCAGCATCCCAGATGATTTCCAGCCCTGTGCTGGGATGTTCCATCTGCTTCAGAGAACAGGGCTGGCCCTGCCCCTCTGCTCCCTAGCCAGAGCTCTGGTGCAGACTGCAGGCACAGCAGGGTCTGCCTGGATTCCCCCTGCCCAACCCCCCCCATCACTGCTCGCTGCTCAAGAAGGGATCCCCCTTCCCTCTCTTCCATCTCCCACAGGATGGACCCCAGTTCCATGGACCCTAGGCATGTGTTATGCTAGCTAATGCTGAGAGGTGTTTCTCTGTGTGTGTCTCCAATTTCACTGGGACAGGCAAACAGAATGGTGTCTGTTTAGGGATTTTTGGAGCTAATCAACAGGTCAGCTGGTAATGTCCCTCTGTTCCTTCCTTGGAAAAAGCTGTTTAAGAAGAGCTTGAACTAATGAGAGAGGTTTTTGTTTTCTTGATGGGCTGATAAATGCCGTGTTATCAGTTGCTGGTGGCTCCCTCGCCTGTCAGGTTTGCAGACAGTATGGAGAAGCAGGGAGAGGGAGCTTGAAAAGCTCAGCATCATCAACAGATGCATGCACTACACATACATTCTTTTGCCTCAGAGTGCTAGCTGGGGGCTAGAGCCTGGCAATACTCCTGCCTCTTGAGCAGCGAATGGGGAAAAGCATTGGATAGTGCAGGTTTAAACCCCTCCCTAATCAGAGTATCCTGATGTAGCCTGGCTATGCCCCCACCCCCTCAACTCAGTACTATAGAAGGGAAGGGAGGGCTGCTCTAGCATTCCCCCTTCCCACCCCTGGCTTCTAGCCTGAGCCACTGTAGGCATATGCCTGCATTTCTTCAGTTCAGAGGGAATGTCTGTACAGTTGCAAACCTCTTCAACCTAAGCAGGTTAGACTAACCAGCAAAGATTGAATACATTCAGGGCCAGGTTTTTTGAATGTCTGTCCCTTGCCTAGGAGGCTTGAACAGAGTGAAAATGACATTCATTGTAGAAACATTTTACAAGGTAACTAACTCTGAAACCCCTGTACCTTTCAAGCACAAAACCAATAAAAAGGGGCAAAAGACAGAACATGTTCATGAATGCATGTGAGTTGAATTTCATGTTACTTACTGTTCGTCTTTAGCTTGCCAGGCTCACTGTTGCGACTGCCAGCCTGATTAATGGCCTTGACAACAAAGATGTACTTAGTGCCACTCTGTAACCCATGCACTGTATAGTGGTTTTGCTTGATATTTGGAACAATCATCCAGCTGTCGGCTGAATTACATAAACCTGAAATTTCAAACCAAGCTCATTAGTTATAGCATACAAAATACTTTGTAAGAAATGGAGAAATATTTTGAGCACTCTTGCCTATTTTAGCCTGAAAAATAACTGAACAATCCATAATAAAGAAAAGGCTGTGTCTCTTTTTCCTTAAATGCTATTACATTTACCAATTGGTTTATTATTTTCTATTACTTCACCTGCCCTCAACCATTGTTAGGTAATGTTTAAGATCTTAGTACATGCAGTCAACCATTAAAAAAGAGACCTTTAAGAGATGATTTGTGCACAGTCTGAGAAATGTTTAATTGTCCCTAGACCAGGAAGGTTTTATTGCTTAAAATCTAGAGGATTATGGAAATGCTACTGGTCTCTTTTTTGCTTTAATGAACTTGGCTATATTCTTTAAGACTTAAAAGACTGAAGTGATTAGTTGCCATGAGATTTTTTGAGGTATCTTTGCTCAGTCCCCAGTTGTTCATTCCAAAGGATCTGAAAACAGTTGTTGGGGGAGATCTCTAGGCTGTGAATCTTAAGTCTAATGATAAGCTGTCATAGCCCAGGTAGAATGTAGTCTTAATGTCATCTTCTTCAGTTCAGCCAATGCCAGATGGTATGACCTAAATTGTTACATAGGTGATCAGGAGGCAGGGCCATCGTTTGTGGGGCGCGAATTGGGGAGACTGCCCCAGGCCCTGCACTTTGGAAGGCCCCACAGAGCCAGGCGAGAGCCAGGTGGAGCAGCTACAGCCTCACCCCTTGCAATATTAAAGGGGCCTCGCAGAGGCTGATTTGCCCCAGGCCCCACACCTCCCTATGGATCTCTCTGGATGGAGATTAGTATTACTTCCCATTTTATATAGTTATAAATAGTTTAGTGTGTGTATGTATATGTGATCTATCCAGATTATAATAGAACATGCCAGGAATGATTAAGGAAACGTATATATAGGCTAAATAAAAGATGAAAGTTCCCCAAAATGAAATCTATTAAGGCACAGCAGTGTCTGCTTCAAAATGAGATTGAATTCTGATTCTTTGAGATGTCATTTACTACGGGTAAAATTCTATGTTCCTTTGTGTGCCTAAATGACAGTTTTCTAGCCACATGCCTGGGCATTTTTGGCCTTTGCCCTGAACTGTGGACATGGAAGTGCGTGAGTATAGCCTGCTAATGTGCAGTAGCCATGTACTGGCTGAGTAGGTATGCACATACCTGACCATTAGTTCAGGTAAAGTGAGGCAGGAGGGGGCACCTCACCATGTTTTGGCTCCAGTAGTCAAGAAGTGGGACATCCAGGTTCTAGGTACCCTATCAACCCAAGGTTGTATCTTTAACTTCATTGAAACATAGAGAAGTAGAGCTAGAAGAGACTTCCAGAGGTCATCTAGTCCAACCTCCTACCTGAGGCAAGATCATCCCTATCCAAACCATCCCATATAAACCATAATCTAAACTCTACATAAGACTACCAGGACACAGTTCAGTAATAACAGGTACCGAACGTGCCATAATTGGCACTACTGATCATTAGTGCAGATGAACGCTTTTTACATGACATTAATGAACATTAGACTAAATCTACTGTGCATTAGTGCTTTAGCACATTTTTTGCCAGCCATACTAATGTGCAGTAGAATTAATCTTCTGCATATTAAGGATCGTGTGTACACGTGCCCACTGAGACCTTTACTACATAGGTAATTAGGCAGGTCCACAGTAAATGTCTTATGTAGACAGGCCCACTGAGTCCCTGAACCAGAAGTCTTTTGAAGCTGAGCCACTGTCCCTAGCACCTAGTAGTCATTGGATAAAATGGATGGAGAGTAGTTTACAAGCTTCTGCCACCTTAGGAGTGAGGGTCCAGGTTAGAATCCAGGGCCTGCTTCTTCCCAGAACAGCAAACATCACACCAAGTCACACATGCTCCAGGTTAGTCTCTTTCTCTTGGCCCCACATATGAAGATATGTGGGGGCCCCTCTTAAGATGATCAGGGCTGAAGCTTCAACAGAAGATGAGTAATGCCTACTCTGTGGTAGGGCAGTTACAGCTCTGTGCTGGGAAGCTGGAGAGATGAAATTTTAAAGAACTCTAGGTGAAAAGTGCCCAGATCCTGGATTTTCTTCTTTCTGGGCAAGTGCCCTAACCACTCTGCTATTTGGGCTAAAATACAGTACTCTTTTCCAGTGTGCGGTACCCATTAGTCATAGATTTCTGGTCACCTACACTTTCAGGGCATGTCCAGAATTGGTGTGTGTAGATAGCTGTGTACATACCCAGCTAGCATGTATGCATGCTAGCTGGGTATGTACCCAGCTAGCATGCATATGTATGTGTATACCCAGAGTGTGTATGCTCAGTCTCCTTATGCTTGTTTACATGTCCATAGTAAAGAACTGCAACCTGCATGTAAGTGCCAAAAATGCTGCCTGAGCAGCTAGAAAGTTGCTATTTAATCCCACAAAGTGAAATAGAATTCCTCAGTGTTTAAAACAGCACTTGGTATAACAGATTCCCAGTCTGATCAGTCTCTAGGATGCTACCATTTTATAAATGTTTATACAAATAGCGTTAATAAATATATATATATATATATTTAGAAATCTAAATATTTATATATTTAAATATATATATATATATTTAGAAATCTATTCCATAGATAACAAAACTGAAAAATAGAAAGAAAAAGGGACAAAAAAATCTTGCACTGAATGAAATGACCTCCATTCTTAACAGTCTCTAACATCATTGGATGTAAAACTTATTATAAAAGCCAGTGTATTGTTAAAGTAGTTTAAAACTGTTGGCTTGCCTTTTATGGGACATCAGAGAATACTTCGATAGGTCTGAGTAGACCATATATGGAAATACAGTGGTGCCAGAAGAAAAAACTATTAGTGATAGAAAAGAAGAGAGAAAGACACACACAAGAAAACTAAAAACCAAAGCCAAGCAATCAATGTGGCTTTGTCATTTTGGCTTCACAAAAATCCCCTGCAACAGGGTTCTGGGCACTCAACAAAACTCCATATTCCTGTTGAATGTTCTCCCTAACTTTAAGTTGGGAGGGGGAGGGTGGGGGGGATGTTTGCTTTTTACTTAAAATTCGCTAAGTATTTAGGCCTCAGATTTTACTTTCTAAACGGAGCTTTGTCTCAAAGTTCTTTTGGTTTAAATACAAGGCTGTCATCACAGGCAGGTTTTACCTCATTCTAAAAGAGAGGAACTGACACAATGAGAGAATTAGCCATTTGTTCAAGGTCACACAGGACCTCTGTGGCTGCACCAGGAAGTAAACTGCTACAGCAGGAAGCCTGGCTGGCAGTTGAAGTGTGACTTCAGCTGGCCAAGCTCCAGTTTTGGGCAGCACGCTGTTGCCATGTGTGCTGCCCTGGTTTTTTTTAGCATGTTTTTTTCTGACCCTGGAATCTCCCAGGGACAAAAAAACGCCCCCATACTGCAAGGTAGCAGCATGGGCAATGCCAGCATGCATGGTGTGTGGCGCCACAGATGGGTCTGCAGCACAACATACCGCACGTCCACACTCATCTGGATGTGGCCAGTGTGACTAAAGGCATACAAATTTGCTGTGCACTTTTCTACCTCATTGAGGACACTGGTTTATTTTATATTAATAACCATCCAGATGAGCAACTACTACGTTTTACCAGATTGGAAACCTATTTTATTTGTTGTTTTAAATTAAAGGGAAAATGGCATTTAGGTATCTTTGTTTTCTTAAGCCATCCTGACCCCTGGTGCTTCTACCAAACATCAGATACAAGCATTTTGAAGTTAACTGCCTCTGTATAAAAACTCAAGGAACAGCCACATAGCTGCATTCAGTTTTTCATGAGGCTGTTGAAAGATTAGATGAGACAGATGTATCACCCACTCATCCCCTGGACAAAAGAACCCCATGTTATTTTTTGCAGAAGATCCAGCATTGTCTAGCACCTCTAGTACAGTGCCTACAGCAGAATCTACTCACTTCCTGTTTTGTGTCTGAAATGTATCTACTGAATTTTGCTTCTTTATTCAGTGAGTCAAGTGCTCAGAAGTCAGAGAAAACTAAAGTAGCCACTGCCAGAGCCTAGGCAGGTATTGTACCAATTCCACGACACTGTTCAATGCCACTATAACCTTTGCTAGTTAAGTCCTAGATCTCCCTTGATACTGGTTCTCAAAATAAAATGGTCCTGAAAAATAGTAGTACTCCTGCTGCTACTTCACTAAATCCACTTTTTCCCAAGTTGTTATTATTCTGTATTAAACAATGCTTGGTCTCTACAGGAGGCCAGATCAGCCTCTATGTGCTCATAGTATGAATGTTAAATAATAATATAAAAGCATTAAAGGGGATAAATTAATAACCCACCCTAAAGAAAGGCAATACTATCTTCATGACTACTTGGAGTGCTTTGTAAGTAGATCTTCCTCTCACCTTTGAAGAGGACGGTGGCTTGAACTGTTGATATAATGCAGAAACCAATGAAGTACCACCAAGTATCCTGCTCCCATGAGTATCTTTGGAAGTCTTTTCCCATTATCAGTACCTGAAGGAACAGACCTATTCCTACTGTGGTATATCAGGAATTTATTTAGTGTCCATTTTGATAGTAACAGTTATGAGCAAACTAACAAGCTCAAGGTCACATTCAGAAAAGCGGTACTAGTTAGGAAAAGAACTGAGATGCACGGTCTTAACTTTAAGCATGTTTTTTAGACCTACTGGGTGCATCTACACAAGACGTTTTACTGCTCAGCAGACTCATTTGTTGCGCAGTAAAGCACTGCTGTCTACACATGCATAGCAATTAGGGTGCAGTAGACTAATTTCTGAATACTCCCATCAAATACAAGTGGTTTCCAGCAGCAAAGTAAATTATGCATGTGTAGACAGTGACACTGGAATTCACCCATTCAAATTGAGCTGGAGTATATTCAGTTGCATTAATTGCACATGTAGACACACCACTGAAATTAATAGGAGTCAGGGTGGATTTCAACATATGGCTTAGCACTTCCTTGAGCTCAGCACCTGCACTGAGGAGTGGCCTGGTCCTGATCTGGCCTTGAAAGGGGTGGTCCCACGCCTGATCAGGCTGTGCAGCAGTGGCCCAGACAGACCTGGATCCAGCTGTGTAGAGTTTGGTTATCTGGCAGGGGGGAGAGGTGAAAGTATTAATTGCCACTGTTCCCCCATCGCCAAATTTCCCAACCTGTGGGGATCCCCACAGGTCAGATGCCATAGGTCCATGGGCTGGATTTGGCTTGTGTGCTGGGGGTTGAGCACCCCTGCTCTAAAAAAAATCTTGGTAATCAGTGAGGGCCATGGGAATCCTTTGTGTTTAAGAAAGAATATTTTTAACTGTATTATAGGAATGCTCAGTCTCCTGCTTTCTTCCAGCAGTACCTATGATGAAATGGCCAATTCTTTTATTCACACAAAGAAGGTCAGGAATGATCACGCATTTGAGCAGCTTGACTTATGAGCATTAACAGGCCTTGAGGAGTGACCACCAGAGCAGCTGCATCCTCAGCTCACTCATTTGAGCAGTCATTTCAATGTCGCAGCACAGTCCTTAAGCTTTACTCACAGGAACAGAAGCAGAAGCGGGGCTGGGGGATAAGGGGGGAGCACTATCACTCCTAATCACAGCACGTAAATACATTGTTTCAAGATTCAGGTTTCCTGCTTAAAAAACCTATAGCTATAGCCAGATAGTGGTTCCTGCAGGTGGTAAAACAATGTATTTTAAAACTATATCCTACAAGAATTTAGGGAATTTAAATTACTTCTTGAAATGGTGCAATGAGTACAGTAATGCTCACAAAGGATGTAAGAGTTTTCAATGGAGGAAAAAAAAGGCTTTCTACAACTGGAGGTAATAATTTGTAAAGCTATTTCCCCAGCACTGGCTGTTGATGCACATTAAAAACCAGATGGGAAAAATCTCAATGTGTAAATCCTCCTAAAATTTACACCGTTAGATTTAAAAAAAAACAACACCTCTTTTTGAACTAAAACAGGAGGACGTAAGTCAAAGGAAGGTAATCTAATCTCCTGAGCCTTTTAATTGCTTAAAAATGCTTTATTTCAATAAATTATTACAATCTCACATCAATGGAGTGATTAGTGGGTGAAGGTGATGGATATATAAACCTCCCTCCTCCATATTCACACATGGATGAAAATAATATATACAGGATTTCTGCTAAATGTATAGCACCATTTCCAAAGCAATATGATCTTTTAACACTTTTTTAATAGTCTGAGGATTTCTTATTTTTATCCCACATTTGCTGCATTACCTTACATTAAAGAGATACTCCTGAAAAGTTCTATTCACTTAAAATAGAACTGTTTCTGAGTGTAGGAAACCCCCTTTAATATATTGTTGTATACTACATGGTATGTATATTTTACATTAGATAGATAATAGTATATATATTTTATCCATTCTTCTATAGTGATATATAATATATTATATCAAGTAGCTAATAGAACCTATAGCTTTAAGGAGTTATTATATGACATATTGTATACTGAGCAGGGATCCTGGTTTTCTCTGATAAAAAGAAATCCCCAATTTTCAGGTTAAAAAGTAACTCCAAATCCACATTTTTCTGTGATCAAAATCCATGGAATGGTCAGCACCACTATATATACATCTATACATTAGAAGAGTTTCATTTTAATCCTGGAAAAATGTGGATTTTTGGTTACTTATTAGCCTGAAAATTGGGGATTATTTTTACACACAGATTCTGCACTTCTTCAGAGAGCTCTCTGTAGGCTGGCAGAGTGCCAGCGTGCAGGAGGCTGTGGGGAGCAGGAGAAGGGCACTCAGGCAGGGGGCACCATGTGTATGTATATACACATAGTCGCCAAGAAGCCTGAAGAGCAGCTCCTGTAGGTAAGTGGGTGGGGACTGAGGTCCCCATAGGGAGGGAGGGAGGGAGTTGGGCAGGGCTCGGGCTTGGGCCAGGGCTGTTGCTCATCCAGGCAGTATGTGGGGCTTGGGGCCCAGGGCCAGAACATGCAGCTGCAGAGCCCTGGTCCCAGGACGTCATTCTCCTCTTGTACTCGGCCTTGGTGAGGCCACAGCTGGAGTACTGCGTCCAGTTTTGGGCTCCACAGTTAAAAAAGGATGTGGAGAAGCTTGAGAAAGTCCAGAGAAGAGCCATGCGCATGATCAGAGGTCAGGGAAGCAGACCCTATGATGACAGGCTGAGAGCCCTGGGGCTCTTTAGCCTGGAAAAGCGCAGGCTCAGGGGTGATCTGACGGCCACCTACAAGTTTATCAGGGGTGACCACCAGCATCTGGGGGAACGTTTGTTCACCAGAGCGCCCCAAGGGATGACGAGGTCGAATGGTCACAAACTACTTCAAGATCGTTTCACGCTGAACATAAGGAAGAACTTCTTTACTGTCTGAGCCCCCAAGGTCTGGAACAGCCTGCCACCGGAGGTGGTTCAAGCACCTTCATTGAACACCTTCAAGATGAAACTGGATGCTTATCTTGCTGGGATCCTATGACCCCAGACTTCCTGCCCTTTGGGCAGGGGGCTGGACTCGATGATCTTCCAAGGTCCCTTCCAACCCTAATGTCTATGAAATCTATGAAATCTATGAATGACCCTATCCCACAGGCAGCTTGTTCATCCATGTCACTCACGGGAGGGGGAGCTCCCCTTTGTTTTTTGTTAGCCACTGCCTCCCATGGGTGGCAGCCAGGGCTCAGGCACTGCTGTGGGGGGCTGTGGACCTGGGTCCCTGGCTCTGTAGCCCTGATAGCTAGGGCCCCCCTCCAGCAGGCCTGAAGGGGCAGGGGGTTGTGGGTGGGGGACAAGGGGCACCAGCAGGGCCAGGGGTTGTTGTGGGGTTTGAGGGGTACCAGCAGGACTGGAGGGACTGTGTGGGGGAGTGAGGGGCACCAGCAGGGCTTAGAGGGCTGTGGGCAGGGAGTGAGGGGCCTGGACCTGCATTTTGTGAGCTAAGGGGGACAGGGGGAGGTCTGATTTTCCATGACAAAAAAATAAAATAATCAAAAACCAAAATGTATAGGTATCTAGAATTTATTTTATTATGGTGATTGAGATACTGGTAGGCTTCCAAACTGCTTTAAAATTGTAAATACTTCAATAAAACATGGTGTTCAACTGATACCTATATATATATATATATATATATATATATATATTAGTGGCATTTCTTTATAATCATGGATTGGGGGGCGTTAACAGAATTTGCGAATTTTTTAATATCAGAGAATTTGTGATTTTTTAGCAGAGAAAACCAGGATCCCTAATAATGAGTTTTTCTATAATTAATAATTCATTAAAGGGGGTCTCCTAAACTCTCAGGAACAGAAAGATATACGTATATAAAGGAGACCACAGACAAAGTTGTCAAAAATTCATTAGTGAATTACAAGCCTCAGTCTTATTGACTTGCAGCTGTGGCTCCCAAGTCATTTTGGCTTTTTTTTCCAATGTTATCCTGTGAGAGTTTGTTGAAGTCTAACAATTTAGTTTAAGATAAAAATTCTTTGTGTCTCTATACATAAATGATATATTAAGACCAAGAAGTGTGTTAAACATCCTGCAAACAAGCAAGGAAGATGCAATCTGAGCCTCTTGGACAGGAAATGTTGTATATCCTAAAGCCGGGGTTTTGAAAAGTGCCTAAGGGAGTCAAGCACTCATATTCCACTGAATGTCAATGGAATCTGGGCACATGATCCCCAGAGACAATTTTGAAATCTAGGTTTTGATTTTGTTTTATGGTCATACATTGCTCTGGCAGTGAAAAAGGGCCATACAGTAGGAGTTAATAAGAATCAAGCCTTGAATGTGATGTTTAACTGAGCATTCAGTTCTGAGCTTGCAATGAGAAACCATGTAGGGGCAACAAGTCCGATTCCATGTACCTTGCAGCAGGAAGGGGACTGAAAAATATTTATTTAAATGGGTGTTTGATAGAATTTCTCTTCAAGTACAGTCTGGGGGAAGCAAGTGCTTAGAAAGTTTTAATTTAATGAAGGGAAACAAATTTAAAAGGGCATAAAGGCTCTACACTTGTAATTTCATCTGCTGTGTTAAACCCTGGCACTTGTGTGAAGCTTCCCTGAAGTTTTAGGCTCTATCAAACAAAACAGATTTAAAAAAATCCTACGATGCAGAACTATTTGCTAGACACTGCCAGAAATAAATGCAGATCTCCCACGTTCCAGCTCACAAGATCACAGTTCCATGAATTCATGTCAGGAATTCAACTCATGCTCAGGGTGGATGAGATTCTTACGTAGATCCTCTCTGATAGAAACCATGTGAGTTGTGATAATGTAAATCAGGTCAGATGTGGCCATTGTAATTTATCTGAAATTTGATACAGTAGATTTGAATATTTGCTATAGGCAGCAGCCTGCTTGCTTAATTTCAAGGAGAGGTGAAATCCATCTTTCACGTCCTGCATCTGCATCTTAGGAAGGGCCATGTGTGTTGTTCAAACAGACAACTTGGCCTGCAGATGTGAAGGCCCAGGAGTAATGTAGAGCAATTTCAGAATGTAAAAAAATACCAACTTTTTGCAGGGTTTATAGTTTAATTTATTGAAAGGGGATAACTACATTGTATTGCATGTTAGCCAGCTAGTACAATAATTATAGAAGGCTTTTACAGCATTTATACTGCAGATGATTAGCTACGTCTCAGACATGCTAATGTGCAAATGGCTCCTCGGATAGTATTAGCTTCAAGAATAACTAGTAAAAGGCAGTCTAAAGTTAAGTTCTATGCTGCTCTTATTCACAGAAATGGTGCTGCCAAGCATTTGGTAGCCAAGCAATTTTCACCACATTTGGAAATAATCTTTCCTATATTAAATAGGACTTGAATTTAAATAAGCCAGCTGGACAGTTTCCATCAAATTTAACCCCCCAAATTTCTCAGTTAATAAAAGATAATCTAGTTTATTTTATTGGACACAAAATGTATTCATAAATTATAGGTATGTTTATTTCATCTTACTGAATTCATAACAATTTATGAATGATATATATCTGTGATGAAAGAAATATACGAAGGAGAAGAACATACAGCCAGTCTGGCTATGCAGTTCTAGGAAATAGATTCCAGAACAACAACTGTCAGTATGTATCCCAAGTGATTCACACTGTTGTTCAGGAAAGAAGCTTATTGGCTTGTTGCAATGCTTTTGCTACTTCCTTCTGACTAATTTATGGATAGAAATGAACAAAAATGAAAGATGGCTCTGTCTATAAGTCCATGAATACAGTCTACTGCAAGTAACCCATAATTACAACTACATGTGTTGTTTTTTAATGTAATAAAGTAGTAGAGAATGCCTTTTCTTATGACACAGTACATAACTGTTAAGAATAGATGGAAATGTAAGTTTACTGAAATTACATTGTCTTGAATAAAATAAAACCCCCACATTCTTTCAATGCCTTGAAATTTGAAGATTGCAACTCCAACAATTGTGAATTCTACTCATAGTGAAAACATTATGGGAAAAATAATTACCTTCATTGCAGCAGGGAAACTAAACCCTACTAAAGAACAAATTAAAAAAAAAGGGAAACAAACTTCCCAGGAGCATTTAAAGTAACAAGCCTGGTGGACAAAACTCTAAGTGTCACTATAAGTTGGAACTGATTATGTTATCGAGGTTTAAAGCTAAGAAATCTGGGTACACTTGAAGTGATTCTCTCGTAAGAACTGTCCTTTGAAAGATGGTGACAGCATTTGCTTTTGAGGTATAAGACCTTATTTCAGATGGAGAGAAAAAGGAAGCTGTATTAAAAATAGAGAGATGTTCATATTTTTGTTCTGAACTAGAAAAACCCTAGTTTATGAATGAAAGCTTAATTAAAACAAAGAATCATTGTATTTTTGCTCTTGAAAAAGACCCAAAGAAGCCGTAAACCTTTCTGGAAAGTCTGCATTCAAAACAACACTTGCTTATTCTGATCTCACATCAACATAAATGGAGAGAGACAGTCCACTGGCACCAGTAAGGATGTACACTGATGTAAAACTGGTGTGATAGGAGAATTAGGTCCTACTGCTGCAACATGTCTACCTCTTTAAAATGTTAAGGACTCTTTACAATATTTATATGATCCATTAATTTCTATTCAACTTTTTATTGTCAAATACGTGTCCAATAACAAGTGATACCGAAGTTCAGATTCTGAGCATTTCATGCAATGCCAAAAAAAATCACCATATCACACCTCAAAACCTGATATGCATTTGTTATGCTTATCAAACCTCTCACCTTCACACGAAGAGCCTAAAATGCTGCTTTTAAAGAAAATACATTGTTGTTTATCCACTTGTAAGCAAAGAATAAACAGTCTCGTATCGCTAAGGTGAGAAAACTGAACGCACTTCTGCCACAATGTCACATTTGTCATTGAGCCCCTACCTAGTACTCTGCAGCTAACATACTATCTTTACACACAGTATGCCTTCTGTCAGTATCAAATCATGTATGAAAATAGGTCAGAGAATAAGCAACACACTGTGTTATCGCTCAGCCCCTTCTGTTTGTTAGTAATTAATCAGGAAAGCTTTCCCTTCTCTTGTCTTCCTCGCTCTAATTCCTTTGGAGCACAGTTAAGCTTTTTTGCATCAAATCTATCAGTTAGCCGGGACATACAAATGTATATAGAGCTTTACTTGGCCTTCTATCTCAGCTCTTTTAAAAATTTAGAGCATGCAGACAAGAATAAAGCCTAAAAGGAAGCTTTTAAATGTAGGTTTCACAAGAATTAAACCTAAAAGTAAACTTCTAAACGTAGGTTTAGTATTGGGCAAACTTTCAGAATTCTACCTTTCTTATTTACAAATGGAGGCTGCATAATACTTATGCAGCACTCATCTTCAACCAAGGGTGAACACACCAAATAAATTATCCTCAGCTTGGTATACTTGGTATACTTACTGTGCCAGAAAGAAGTGCCCTCAAACACAA
Organism: Alligator sinensis; assembly: GCF_000455745.1. NCBI lineage: Eukaryota > Metazoa > Chordata > Crocodylia > Alligatoridae > Alligator > Alligator sinensis. The sequence goes on along the minus strand of NW_005842029.1, from coordinate 2,437,735 downwards.
CTGGTGTCACAAGTGGTCTAGGCTGTTTCAAAGATTTCATAGACATTAGGGCTGGAAAGAACCTCGGAAGATCATCGAGTCCAGCCCCGAATCCGAGGGGCAGAAAGTCAGCTGGGGCCATAGGATCCCAGCAAGATAAGCATCCAAATTTCTCTTCAAGGTGTTCAATGTAGGTGCTTGAACCACCTCCGATGGCAGACTAGTCCAGACCTCAGAGGCTCGGACAGTAAAGAAATTCTTCCTTATGTCCAGCCTGAAATGGTCTTGTAGTAGTTTATAACCGTTCGACCTTGTCATCCCTTGGGGCGCTCTGGTGAACAAACGTTCCCCAAGATACTGGTGGTCACCCCTGATAAACTTATAGGTGGCCATCAGATCACCCCTGAGCCTGCGCTTTTCCAGGCTAAAGAGCCCCATAGCGCTCAGCCTGTCGTCATAAGGTCTGTTTTCCTGACCTCTGATCATGCGTGTGGCTCTTCTCTGGACTCTCTCAAGATTCTCCATATCCTTTTTGAATTGTGGGGCCCAAAACTGGACACAGTACTCCAGCTGCAGCCTCACCAAGGCCGAGTACAATGGGAGAATGATGTCCTGAGATTTGCTTGAGAAGCATCTATGGATGCAAGCCAGTGTTTTGCTCGCTTTGCTAGCTGCAGCATCACATTGAAGGCTCATGTTTATCTTGTGGTCAATGATGACCCCCAAGTCTCTTTCTTCCATAGTG
>NW_005842029.1:2433045-2436149 GCF_000455745.1 Alligator sinensis | reverse complement strand
TCAGCAGGGGTCAAATGTTGCCCTTGCTTTTCCTCCGACCCCCCACATATCTGAAAAAGGACTTTTTATTGTCCTTGATGCTCAAAGCTAGTTGGAGTTCAGTTGAAGCCTTGGCTTTCCTGGTTTGCTCCCTGCAGGACTGGACCAGTGCAGAATATTCCTCCTTGGAGGTGAATCCTGTCCTCCCATCCTCAGGAGGTCTGCTAGATCCCTGGAGAGCCAGGGGGGCTGCTGTGCCCTCTTGCTGCCTTTCCTCTGAGATGGAATAGAATTAGCTTGTGCACTGAGGATCGCTCCCTTGAGGAGCAACTACTCTTCCTGAACTCTCCTCCCCCTGGGGTTGTGGTGCCTTAGGACCTCACTGACAAGCCTCCTGAGTTTGTCAAAGTCGACTTTCCTGAAGTAAAGGACTGCTGACTGACTTGCCAGGTTTATGGTGGATGGTGAAGGTGATCAGCTTGTGGTTGCTGTCACCCAGCTTCCCATCGATCACTAGGTCACCGATTAGGTCATCCCCAGTAACCAGTACCAGGTCGAGCAGTGCTTTACCTCTCATTGGCCCGTAGACTTCTTGAGTCAGGTAGAGATCATCCACACACAATAGGAAGCTTTGCAACCACTTAGATTTTGCTGAGTGATCCTCCCACAAGATGTCTGGGTAGTTAAAGTCACCCATGACAACCATGATCCTAGAGCATGTGGCCTCAGCCGGTTCCCAGGTGAACTCCTGGTCAAACTCTTGACTTCGGGTGGGAGGTCTGTAGTAGACTCCCACCATTGTGTCCCCTGTGCCATGTTCCCCATGGATTTTAACCCAGAGGGTCTACAGTCATCTACCCTGGTTGCCAATATCAGCTTGCAGGGATGTGTTGCTTTCCTTAACATAGAGAGCTACACCCCTGCTGCTTTTATCTACTCGATCTCTCCTGTACAGGGTATAGCCATCTATACCTGTGGTCCAGTCATGGGTGGAGTCCCACCAGGTCTCCGTTATCCCTATGATGTCATAATTATTTGTGTTAAGTAGGAGGACAAGTTCCTCCTGCTTATTGCCCAAGCTCCTGGCATTTGTGTACAGGCAGGTAAGTGTCCCTTTGGGGGTTGAAAGTGGACTAAGGCTAGGGACAGACATTCAAAAAGCCAGAGCCTAAATTGATTCAATCTTTGCAGGTTAGTTTAACCTGCCTAGGTTGAATCAATCTGCAAGTGAACAGACATTCAGGAAATGCAAGCACATGCCTGCAGCAGCTCAGGCCAGGAGCTGGGGGGAGAGGGTGCTAGAGCATGGCCTCAGCTCCAGGGAAGATGTGCTGGGGGGGCAGTCCCTGGCAGTAGCCTAGAGTGGACTGGCCAGGGAGGGGGTTTAATTCCCCCTTCTCTGTCCCACTAGCATGGACTTGAGTTGGGGTCTGCCGGGCACTCCTCCCTCGCTGCTGCAATAGCAGGGGTGGGGGCAAGGCATGGACAGATGCCAGCTGGCATGGCTCCCTGAGGTGAAGGGGGCAAGAATGGGTTTTATTCCCTCCTCTGCCCCTTCTGCCCCCGGGGGACTGCAGCTGGGGTCTGCCTGCCCCGACTGCTGCTGCTGCCACTCACTCCCTGCGTGGGGCAAGTGGCGGGGTAAGCCCCCTCCTGCCTCCTCTCCCAGACACTGGAGGGAGTGGGGAATAACTCCCCTCCCTGCCCCCTCACCTAATGGACCCTGCTGGCTGGTCTCTGGCCATGCCCCCACCCTGGCTGCTGGAGCGGTGAGTGGGGAGCAACTGTGATGGGGGCTGTAGCCCCTGTCATGTTTTCCTGGAGTGTGAGCCTCCTCCTGTCAGGAGAGGAGGGGTGCTGCAGGCAGGTGTGGGGGCGGGGCGGGCCGGGGCAGGGAAAGCTGCCGCAGACTGCACGGGACATTGGTGGCACTGGAGGAGCCTTGGGAGGCTATGGCCTCCTCTGAGCCCTGGTGCCGCTCAACATGCACCGTTTGCTGCAGCTCAAATGCCCCACTCTGCCTTCCCACTCCAGCTGGGAAGAAGCTTACTCTCCCCAGACACCATGATGGGGGCTTATGCTCCCATCAAGGATCCTGCCCCCTAGCTGATCCAGCAGCAGGGTAGGGGCATTGCCAGAGGATGGCCAGCATAGCCCCTTAAGCAAGGGGGCAGGGCCGGGGGTTATTCCCCCTCCCTCTGGCATCTGGCAGAGGGAGCAGGGATGGGGGGCCTATCCTACTGCTTACCCCTTGCAGGGAGTGATCTACGGCAGTGGCAATCGGGGTGGGCAGACCCCCCTGGCTGTGGTCCCCCAGGGACTGAGGGGATGGAGGGGGGAATAACCCCACTCCCTGCCACCTCTGCCTCAGGGTGCCATGCCGGCCAGTGTCTGGCCAAGCCTCTACTCCCACCCCTGCAGCAGTGAGTGGGGAGCGCCAGGTGGACTCTGGCTCAGAAGGAGTTTTGAAGAGATGGGAGCCCAGGAAGGGTGGCTGTGCCTTAAGGAAATGATCCTTCAGGCACAGAGGGAGATGAACCCGATGCGAGGAAAAAGAGGGAAAGGGGCCAGAAGGCTTCCTTGGCTGACCAGAGAAATCCAGGGCAGCCTGCGGACTAAAAGGGGAGCATATAAAAAGTGGAAACGGGGAGAGATTACCAAAAAGGAGTATACCTCCTCTGCTTGCACTTGTAGGGAGGCAGTTAGACGGGCCAAAGCTACCATGGAGCTGAGGATGGCATCCCAAGTAAAGGATAACAAAAAATTGTTTTTTAGATGTATAGGGAGTAAAAGGAAGGCCCAGGGAGGAATAGGACCCCTACGAAATGGGCAGAAGCAATTGGTGACGGACAGGGGGGACAAGGCTGAACTCCTCAATGAGTTCTTTGCCTCAGTGTTCCTAAGCGAGGGGCAAGACAAGGCTCTCACTGGGATTGTAGAGAGGCAGCAGCAAGGCACCAGACTGCCATGCGCAGACCCTGAGATGTTGCAGAGTCACTTGGAGGAACTGGATGCCTTTAAGTCGGCAGGCCTGGATGAGCTCCATCCGAGGGGGCTGAAGGCACTGGCCGACATCATTGCAGAGCCACTGGCAGGAAAATATCAAAGCTCGTGGGGGGCGGGCC
>NW_005842029.1:2430826-2431768 GCF_000455745.1 Alligator sinensis | reverse complement strand
CCTGCCTATGCAGGGGGTCGGACTCGATGATCTATTGAGGTCCCTTCCGACCCTAGCATCTATGAATCTATGGGACAGGGAGGGGAGAATTAAACCCCCTCCCTGGCCAGTTCCCTCTAGGCTACTGCCGGGGCTAGTCACAGCCCCAGTGCTAGAGCAGCCAGTGGAGAAATGCAGGTCTGTGCTGGTGGGACAGGGGAGGGTGGAGGTGGGGCAGGGGTAACCCTCTTCCCTGCTCCCTTCTGGGGCCAGCATCTGGCCAGGCCCCCACTCCCGCCTGTCCCTCCTCTGGCTAGAGAGCAAAGGGGCAGCACCAGCCCTGCTCAGCTGAAGCAGAGAGCACAGCCCAGAGAGCATGCTGAGGACTCTGTTTAACTTAAACTAGGAAGAGGTCTGGCACAGAAGTGGCATAAACCGGTTTGAGCTCAATCAGTTAAGCCTGATACTACATTCAACTAGGTTTATCTCAAACTGGTTTTGGCCATTTTGAAACTGGCATCTGTGCACTGAACTTATGTTCTGTTACAGGTGTAAACCAGCTTATGATTACTTAAACCAGTTTTTGTGTAACTTCTGTCCCTAGCCTAACTGGTCATACCACGCAGCAGCGCCACTTAGCCCACCAGAAGGGCTGCTTCTGGCTTAGGAGGTAGCCCTCTTGAAGCAACACAGTGTGCTTCCACGTGCCATACTGGGAATGGAACACACTGTATAGACAAGGCCACAATCCATTCTGATAGGATAATAACAGTTCAACCCCGTTTTACAGATGAAGAAACAGGTGAAGAAATTGACAATGCCAATAGATGTAGCTAATGAAAGTGTCTGAATTACACTTTCATGCATGTACTCAGATAACATACTAATAGAAGCAATGAGAATTTACACAGTCCTTACTTGACCAAATAATCTCAAAGAGAAAACAATACTGAGACACATATT
>NW_005842029.1:2389624-2430726 GCF_000455745.1 Alligator sinensis | reverse complement strand
TGTTAAATTAGAGAGGTTAAGTGACTTCTCCAAAGTCAAACAGCAAGTTATGATACTGAGCATGATCAGAAGTGGTTTTCTCTCCCACCCTACACTTTCCATGCCTACTGTAGTTAAGCATATGTACCTTACTGAGTGTGCTCACAATAACTTTCAGTATCTAAACTACAGCCAGTTTTATTGCTGGCCAGTTCCATAAAGAGTAGTTATTTTTAGATCAAAGCACCGTTGCTTAAATAAATGAACATATTGATGAGGATCCAACACATTTGAAATCTTGTTTATAAATTCAGTTTTTCAGTAAATATGGATTTTTCTTCCTACTGCAGGCTTTAAAAATAGACTTTGGCAATGAATAAATTAAAAAAAAATACTTTAATTGGGCCGTATGCAAAAAACTAAAGTCTCTAGTGACGTAGTAATTTAACAGGTATAATGGTTTTCCTTCTCTCTCTCTTTATGCATTATAAACATCCTTCCAAAGTTATTTGCATTTTGAATTTTAAATATAGAAGTTGAGCCATAAAAGTCATGGACATTAATTGCTTTCTTTTTCTTCTTGACTTCTGTGTATATTTATATTTGAAGGCACTTGGTTAACTGAAAATCATAAGCAAAGCAGAAGATAAACATTATACTTACTAACTACATTAGCTTGCCCAGTGAAGATGGTGTACTGAAGCTCATACGAGACCACACTGAACTCATCATCCGATGTCCAGTGGACTGTGATTGTGTCATAAGAAGCTGTACAGAGCTCTTCCCTAATGGTTGGAGGGTTTGGAGCTGTGAAAAACAAAGAAGTGTTAGTGGAGGGAGCTGACTGACACAGTAGGTAAAATACCTTCCCTGTCACCATTGAGACTATAGTGCTAATTCTAGAAGGGATCTTACAACTGTGTTGTGCCATTTTTGGACAGAAGTTTTTGCTCAGTTCATTGGTGACATGTTAAAAATTGCTACCACACAGAGGGCCAAATCCTCTTACATCAAAGTAGCTTTAGGATGCTTTGCCACAGTGTGATCAGCAGTACTGAGAACATTGTTTTTGGGTAACTATCTCTGCTTATGTAAGATGCTGAGTTGCTATGCAGACTTCATACTCTTTTACTCAGACTCAAAGCTGTGGCATTTTCTTACTATAACTAGGTCTTAGAGCCAGAAGAACTGAGTGGATAGGCTGGCATGGGGCCCAATTAACTTTAATGCCTATGTAATTTATTTGGTAGTGTGAAACCCTACATTGTAGACATAGGGGACAGGGATTATCTTTTTTCCTGAGTGCATTACAGTATATATCCCAGTGGGGCCCTAATCCTTAATTAGTGCTCCAAAAGTTATCATACCACAAATAATAACTACAAAGACTAATAGTACTATTCCTCTGGGCTACAGAATGGGTCACTGAAAGAAGTAGAGGAAGTTCCTTCTAAAATGACCCAATCATCTGAATTCAAAGTACAGGAAGAAGCAACAATTTTCATGGTTTTGCTGTCAGTTCTCGGATCTTCATGAGCATATATTTTTACTTTAAGAAATCAATGTAAAGAAGGTTATTATTTCTCTTGCAAAACCTTTTCTGTAAAACATTAGTTTTATTTTTTTGCATTACATATTGTTATATTTTATCCTTCATTGTTATGTTTATGTTCAAGGATCAAAGATTCCAGCATTTTTAATTTATGTGAAAAGTGAACTGGGAGGCACATGGCAATGTTCAAACATGTTTCGTGTTATGACCATGATTTATGTTGCTTTACATATTGTAGCTGATCAGTGCATATTTTTTTAAAACTCAGGCCCTTAGGACATATAGATATTAACAAAAAAGGATGGAAAAAAAATAAAAGAACATTTATGACAGAAGGGGAATACAAACACAGAACAAAGAAAAAGGAAACAATCTTCCAAAAAGGACAGCAGCATAGTTAAGGAAGTGTGTACTAACAGATTTATAAAGAGTGAGTCACATATTAAAGTGTTGCTACCACAAGCTCAAATATTAAAGATTGTCGTCTTCAATTTTTAGAGGTATCAAAAATAATTTTTATGCTATAGTATCTTGGCTTATACTTTGCTTTTCCTTCTCTTTAGAAAAGGTAAATCTTTCCTGTCCTTCTGTTTATAAAAATGTCATTAGCAAGAAATTAACTGATCTATGTATCTTCAACATCCAATTTTTTTGTGGGATCCATTTTGGGTCAGATGCAGGCATTCAGTTGGGATCTTTTATCTTTATTTCACTTATGTGCCTAACAGAATAGACTCCTGATCCTGGTAGAGGCCCATAAACAGTGTCTTTGGACAAATAGTAAATAATAATTTAGGCTGCAGGGGTGAGCAACCTACAGCTCTTGGAAGACTAAGGTTGTTGTACTTGGAGGGTAAAAAGCTCTGGGTAAATATTTTCTGGGTGAATTTCAAGATGAATTGAGTGGCTAGCTCCCTTCAGTAACTTTCAAAATACCAATCTACATTTTCTGCTTTTGAGTGTGGATTCCATTAAAGTCAGAAGAATATAGATATTACGCTGCTCTGGGATCACAGAACGATTTAACACAAAGCAGGAAGTCTTACTCTTTTCCCTATACACTTATTATTTACTTAGCCTTGCCTCAAAGTAGATTATACATGAGCACTTTCCTAAACACTTTTACTTTTCTAAAATAATAGATATGCAACACTGAAGATGTGCGAGGAACACTGTTAAAACTGTGTTTTTTATATCTTTTAGAGTAGCATTGAAGTGATGTTTTAGTGTTTTTGTCTAGGAAATAAGTGAGAAGCAAGGAGTTTTGTGAATGATATTTTATTGGACCAACTGGATAGTTGGGACAGATGTAAACAACCTATTCAATGCAGTCACTTGAAGAATAATGCACTGTATTCAAAAGCTTGTCTAGGTCTATTCCAACTATCCAGTTGGTCCAATAAAAGAATAAATAGAAAAAATATGATCCACAAAAATCTTTTTCTCTTGCATACATCTGTTGAAGTAATTTAAAACTCTGAAAGCAAAATTCAGCATTAGATTTCTAAGTGCACATAGCACAATGACCGAGATTTATCCTTATAAATTATCATAATCATAATTTATTTGTATTATCATAGTGCAAAGGAGCCTTAATCAGAGACTAGGATAACAGTGTGCTACATGACATCAAAGAGGGAACAGAAGACATGTCCCATGGAGCTTACATTCTACATATATGATCAGGCTGCTTGGAGGTGGGATTTCAACTTTTGATACTGAATAAAAGATGAGAGATGGGATAGCAATGGGTTATGAGGGGTTTTTAAAGTGGAGACAGTTCAATATAATAGAACTGGGAGTGCAGTAGAGAGATGCACAGAGATCAGTGACAGTGTGAAAGTAATAGGCTTCATAAGTCATCTTTGCAGCAGCACCATGGATGATATCAGAAGGGAAAGACTGCATTTGTTGAAGTCAAAGAAAAGGATGTTGCACTATATGAGGCATAAAATAATGAGAAATGGGCCAAGAGTTTTAGCTGTATGGATAGGAAAGAAAAGAAGAAAGAATTTGCAAGACTGGGATTTGCCCAGCCAAAACTTTTACATAAAGGTCTGAATTAAAGATGGTATCTAGTATGGATTTGAGTAGCAGGCAGGATGAAAATGAGATCCACAGAGGCTGGGGAAGTAGGTATTAAAGGAGGGCTTGTCTGGGTAAGATTAAAAACTCTGCTTTAGTCAAACTGGGACTTGACGTTTCAGTCATCCGGCAGGAAATGTCCAAGAAACTGGGCATAGATGTGGGTTGCCTTAACTTCTCATTTCCTTGATTTAGCTTTTGTGTTAAAACTCTTCTGTATACAGCAATGATTATACACTGGGAATGACACCCTTGGGCGCCATGAAATCCTTCTAAGCATGCCACAGTTTGATAGGAGGGAAATGATTGTTCCTTCTCCCCACACATGCCAGGCCCCTTTATGAGATGATAAGTGCTTGGTTGCCCCATCCCAGTTCTTATGTGAGGAGGTAAGCACTATAATAAATAATTTTGTTTTTGAGGCAGGCTGCTGCTCAGAAGAGTTATCTAGGTGTCTTGGAGCCAAAAAAGGTTGAGAACCACTGGTATGGAACCACCAAAACTGATGTACACCATTGAGTTATGCATTAATTTACCTTAGCATGTGTTAAGCCCTGATCAAATCACCTAAATAAAGATTGTAGAACCAAGCCATTATATTAGGACAAGTAAATTGCACATTTAACAGCCCTGAACACTGCATGCTTTTCCAACTCTTTCAGTAGTGAAACATTCTGTTTGTGTTGATACCAGGAAACTTCACTCTTAACTGATTCCCAAAGGCTAATGGTTTGAATTGCATTTGGCTGTGGTATGGGAGCCCTTCAATATTGTAAAATACTTTGAATATAAATCAGTGCATAACATCATTCATAACACGAATTATGACCTGTAGAGTTAGAATTTGGTGCCTGTTTCTACATTGGTCCAGGTATTATGTGCCCATCCTTCACAAAACTCAGATTATATTCCCCTTCATGTTCATTTAACTATGCTGGCCAATCCATCGCTGGGGCACAGTCAAAGCTCTACCCATTCCCCTATTGTTTAACCATTACCTGTAGAGGCTGCTTCTGCTCTTTGTGTTGCCATCTGAGACAGGCATAAACCATAAAGGGGACTACTGGATAGCCTAGGAGGAATGGCAAAGTGGACAACTCTATCCATAGCATTTTACAAGTGAATTAAATGTTTCCAAAATACCTGTAAGATAATCGAGGCATTCCAGCAACTTCTTCTCCCTGGTGAAGTCAAGCGCAAAGGTATCAAAAGTATCATTGAGATTAATTTCTGGGATTAGAACCTGGGAGGATGCGGTAGCCATGGAAACCCTATAATGAAAAAAAGGTCCTTTACTACAAGAACGCAGTAGCTTTCACATTTCTTGTCTAATAAACATTACAATTCCATAACCATTATGAGCAGCTTAAGTAGTCCAAGTAATATTTTACAACCATTTTAAACACACTAATAAATTAGGGCCCTGTCCTATAGTCCCTAGTTTTATGAGAAAAATCTGCAGGATGAGACTCTTACCTAATTGCCTCCCTTATGTCATGTTAAACTACTTTACTGTCTTAACTAAACAATTATTAAACTTCAATATGTTTAAAAAACAAAATATTTTTTCTTTTCTTTTCTCCTATTGAACTACTCTTTAGTAGTATTTTTATTTGCTGTTGCTGCTCCTGTTTTCTGAACAGACCTGACAGATGCTGTATCTTTCTCAACTGCAGCCTTGATAAATAGTTTCTTGCTCCAGGCATTTGCTTACACTTCTTTTTCAAAAACTGTGTTTTCAGTAGAAACCATCACCCTCTCCAGTGGTTAGTGAAGTCACACTAATTTTAACTCCATAAAGTACAGCACAAAGACAAGGCAAACATGTCAGAATAGCTTATTATGAAAGGCTTTTACTGTACAGCACACATGCATAATAATGTTCCTTTCAAAACTGAAATACATTCTTGTCTAGTTCATGTCAAAAACTGTAAAAAATGTTTTCCCAGCAAACATCATACATCTATAGATGAGTTTGCCTCTCCTTCCTCCCGCCTCAGCCCCTGCCTCCAAGAAAATTAGGTCCAAGATGGATGTTTCATTTAGAACTTTTCAGCTCGGTACCTCAAAGCGTGTCAATGGTACTAGGAGTGTAAGTGGATTGCTATGTTTACAGAGATTCGGAAGAGAATTTGTATCTACTTAAACCAAGAGATTTAGCTTTCTGCTATACATCAGGGACTAGTTAATTGCCTCCATTTGAAGAAAGATACAGTTTTCAATAAACTGCACTTGCCTGTCATTCATGACACATGACAGATGAAGGTAGTTTGAGTGCTCCAAAGAATACTGTTCCCAAAACAATTTTTTTTTTGCTCTAGACTTAGCTTCTGAAACCCTATTGCTTTTACTCCTGAGAATTGAATTTTCCTGAATCTCTTTCTTGCTTTACTTCACATGATTTTTTTTTAAAGTGCAATAGGAATGGATTAAATCAGGACTGTCCAATTTTTTGAGTGGCTGGGGGCTGCAGAAGAAGCTGGAGCAGAGGGAGAAGTGGGGGAGGAGCAGCACCTGGCCCATGAGCCTGGAGGCCGTAGGGTAACCATGCACAGGCTTCATGGAGCCAGAAGGCCACTAGCTGGACTGACCAGGATTAAATCTACGTTTCAGCACCCGTCTTGCCAAACCGGAGCGTGGCCTCTTTGGGCAAACTGTAATTAAACAGTCTTCAGCACTGGTTATGTTGTGGACATGGCTGATTCCCAAGCAATTATGCTTGTGAATGACACATGTAAGAACTTCAATTGTAAGTGTCCCTCGCACTGGCTATAGAGTGGGAAGGATCCTTGTAGTTTTCACTAGCAGGACATTTGCAGTGTGGCCTTAAACTCTCTGCTTCTAATGGAAAGGTCACATTCATTTCCTCTGGACCCTACTCTGGCTGAAATCAATGGAAGCAATGGAAACCTTACACTGATGTTGCTCGGAAGGACAGAAGCAGGAATCTAAGCAGACCAGCTTGTGAGGGTATCTCACCATGACCTGCACTTTATGAAAAGGGTCTTTGTAATAGTCCTGCCTAACATGACATTTAGGGCTCTGGTGATGGTGTATACAGGCTTTGCTGAACCCCAGGAGTGAAAACTGTCTGTGTATAGGCTACTAGCAGTTATGATAAGGGAGAGGGGGGTATGACATGACAGTGCAGTCATTGATTGTTGGGGCACTTGAAGTAAGGGGTCCAAGCAATAAGAGCATCCCAAGAGTCTGCAGAGTATCCTACCACTACCTGAAGCTGATGAAGCACCTCATGGTATCCAACACCATCAAATGGTCAAAGGACATCTACATTAAGCATATTACAGCCATCACCAGTATGAAGGGAGCTATTGGAAATCACCTGCTAGAAGTGAGAGTTGGGGGACTGACTGAATACTCCCCCCCTCCTTCAACATAGACCTGCAAAGACTGCTGAGGCCCTTGAATATTCCCCATCCCACACTGTGTGCTAAAACTGGTGATTTGGAAATCCTTAAAAGCTTACAAAATTTGTACAATGTGGTTACCTCATGTAGGGACCTGTATTTTTTTTGACATAGCATAGTGTTGAAAGCTTCTAACCAGTTTACCTGAGGTTGCAGGTAAGCTGAATGACTAGCTGCATCAATGTATATGAACTATGTGCCTATGTAGCTACAATACTTGGGGTCCTGTGTTGTCTTTCAACTCTATCAAGTTGTGTAATTACTATCATTTTAATCTTTTCTTAATAAGTATGATAGGGTCCATTTTAGGTTGCTTTGGTGACCTACAGCTGAAGCCCTAATAGCAGGGAGGATCTATGCTGTGGGCCCTACTTGCAGAGGTACGTTTCATTTCCCCCAGTCCTCCTTCCTATGCTTCAGCCTTATTTTACTAAGGCTTTATGAAGAGAAAATAAATTTTAGTCATAGTGAATAACTCATTAAGAGCTCCTGTGCAATATAGTCTTTACTATGCATGATTACCCATTGTGCTTCTGACAGAAAATTTTAGGCTGCAATTATTTTGAAATGTGTTCTGGAAGAAATACAATGAATATAATTTCAAGAAATTGGTTTAGTTGCTGGAGCTCAAGGCCCTGTAAAGTTTCCATATATACCCTACAAGCAAAGAAAGGGCTTCTCATCACATGAGAATTTAACTTATTCACCACAGAGTATTCTTCTGTATCAAACAAATATAGCTTCTTTTTCCATTTACAGTATGCCTATGGGCACCTTAGGAATTTTCTCTACTGTAGTTACTAGCTGAAATAATTCATTCACTTGGAGGTTATTTATCTAACTACAACTACCAAACTATGATATGCAAAAAGACATTGGACTCATAGGTCAACTGGTATCATTTCTCTTCTGTAACTGGATGAATACATCTCTTGCAATTGGGTTTATGATGCAAATATTAAAGTTGACAAGTTTAAAGGAGACTTTCTGTGAATATTCCCTGACACACATTTAAAATGTATCAGATCTTTACACATTGCTGTTCAAGCATATTCATAAAAGCTGATATTTTGATCACCTTGGTCATGTTGAATTGTACCTTAGTATGTAAGTAGTCCCATTAACTTCAACTGGGCCACAAATGTGTCAGAATCTAGTCCAGAAAGAGAGTACAGAAGGGAGGGAGGGGGTCTAACCCTGAAAAATCAAATTTAGGCTCCAAATTTGCAGGGTATAATGAGCATGCTTAGTTTTGCCACTGGTGTCAAGGGGACCAATTCACAGTGAAGAAATTAAAACACGCTTTAGTCTTTTGAGGGTTAGATTTATTCTGTATTCCAAAGAACAGTGACAGTCTAATGCTTCTGGTTTGTATTAGAGATTAATCTGGCTTGGGTGGAGGAACACGATGTTCTGGGATTTTAAGAATCTGCAAAGGGAGTGTCATGGAGGCAGGGCAAGTTGAAGAATAAAAGAGATAAAACCAGGGAGGCTTACGGTGCCTGAGGCAGGACTGTCCACTTCTTCTAACATACTTTTTACTCATCATTGTTATAGATAAAAATACACTTGTTTATGTATTTTTAAATTACTTCTAGGTTGGTTAGAAAATTTCCAGCAACATTTTTATTGGAACCCTATTCCATGGAAATCAAAATGGTCCATGGGAACTGTCAGTTTTTACAAAACTCTGACAGAAACGAGGCAGGGTGACTTCAAACACCACAGTAAGACCTAGCTCCTAAGCTCACATCTTGACAGCCTAGGCATCTAGACTCCTTGCTCCTTAGTAAGATACCTGGCAGGCTGATAAACTGGAAAATATAAGAACCCTAGTTTCTACGCACACAACTCCTCAGTAGCTCAGGGAACCAGGTCTTGTAGAGCCCCAACTCCAGGGCAATCTCCTGGCTGCTTCAGAACTGGAGCTCTCACCCTCCTCAGGTGGTGTGGTCCCTTGTCTGTGAGGCTATGTGGTGAGGCCAAAAAATGTGGGGAGCCTCAGAAACATTCCAGAATTCCCTGTCTACAGGAAATTTCATTTTTCATGCCATTTTCAACTTTTCCATGAAGCAGGAATTACAGTTTCCAAATACCTCTAATTGTCACTTTATTACTGGACTACTTAGAACCTACTGGTTTTCATGTACAAATACACAATGCTATTCATCTGTGGAGGATGAAGCTGTTATAATAGAGCAATAGGCCTTTCTTTTTTAAATAGTTGTTTGATTTGATAACATAGAAAGGCCCTGGCCATTTCAAAGCAATGCAAATTATTGTTCGTTTGGGATTTTTATGGATTCCCCCAGAGAAGCACTTGAAGACCACCAGCCTTATTTGGTTTCTCAGAGTACTCCCTACATCCAGCTTAGTTATGGCTTCTCAAGGACTAACTCCTGACCTTCCCTAGCTTTCCATGACCCTGCCTCAGAAAACTACCTTTCAGTTCTCCTCCAAACATTGTGTACCAAGGCCATGTGAAGCATCAATATGACTAGCTACTCAATTCCTTTGTTGCTGGAGGTAGTTCTGATCTGTCCAGTATGTGGGTAGTTTTAGACCTTAGCAAGGACTCTATTAACCATTCTTTCCTCATGTACAGTCAGCGAAACCAGAGCATTATTATTATAACATGACTACATTTAAAATAGAAATATTACAATAAAAACCACAGTCTGTCACTGGCTTAAAGCAATTTGCACCTTTCAGAAGGAAATTCCCCAGCAGCTTATGCTTTACCTTTCAGTAATGTTTTTAGCAGTCTGCAGGAAGCGAGCATGATCATTCTCCTTTAGCGACTGCTCAGCCTGAGAGATGAGAGATGTAGAGCGTTCAATACATTGTTTACAGTTTGCAATCTGCTGGGCCAGTTTTCTCAACCTTACCACCTTGAATAGAAACATAAGAAAACAGTCACATCTACGTGCTCACAAATTACATTAGCTTTTACCCGTAGATTTTAGTTTTACATATGGCTACAGTGCAAATAGGGTGCTAAGATGAATAGTTTAGCTGACAAGACAGACATTGCCTTGTTAACCAAGTAAAAGCCATGTAATGTTTCAAAAAAGGAGAGACTTGTTCATTCTACCTCAACATTTTCCATACAGAAAACACCAGGGGAGAGCCAAAACAAGCACAGCTGGCCTGTTTTCCTTCAGATGAAATGTCATTTCCTGGCACTTTCTGCTTACATGATAACTAAAGGCTATTTTGATAACCATTTCCCTGAAGTGATGAAAAACGTGTTAAAAGCAGCTTACAAGGTTAGGTTCTTATTCTTGAGTTGATTTACATCAAAAATGACCAGAAAACAAACCTCAGCTAAAAGTACGCTTCACTTTTACTGACAGTAATATCAATGTCCATTCACCCTTTTCATGCTTTGCTGTTGCTGTCTCATGGAAGGAATTTACTGAGATGAAAGCAAAGTTAAAAATGAAGAACTGATCTGTGTTTCTAGTGTACAGAGGAAAAGTCTGTATCCTGGAGACAGGCAGTTAGGAAATCCACATGGCATGACGCTGTAGTGGAAGAGGAATGTTAGAGATAGGACCGATCAATCTGCCTTTTAGGGTGAATGTTGGCTCCTGAGTCCTCTTGATTCCTGAGAGCTCTAAGAGTTCTTCCTGTTGCTATAACATTGTCATCATCACCACCACTCCCACCATATAGTTCTAGCATGAGAGGGTTCAAACAGAAGAAAAACTTTGGGTCCCAGAGGGCCATTAAGCTATATAAATATCAGGAAATTAGTAGATGGATCAATACTTAATAAATTATTAAAATATAACAAAAACTCTGAGGTTGCTATTAATTAATCACTAAACATTGTGGTTTCTGACTTTAATTCCAGATATAAACCTGATGAGAGTAAAGCATCTTGAATCAAGTTGAGAGTCCACATGCAGCCATTTTAGGACAATGGAATACAACAACAAACATAAAATATTGCCTTAAAGAGACTTTAAAAGAGTCAAGTCCAAAACCCTTAAGCATTGATATGTTTTCCAATTACACAAAAAATAAAAAGAAAAAAATGGCTCGTTTCTATTGTGATTCATGTCACTGGATATTATTTACTCTGCTTGCTTATCCAAATATTCAAATGAAACACACATTTGTTAGCAGCTCCTCAAAGAAAAAATAATCTCAGAATAGATTTTTAGTATACTTTGTTATTGGTATAACCTATCAGCATCCTTTCCTGCAAAATATTAAGAGCTAGACTCTGTAACCATTTATGACGGTACTTATGACGGTGAACATTTCATAATAGAAGTAGTCCCACTGAAACCAGTGGGATAACAATATAATGGGATTATACTGTGACCCTAATTCTCTCAAGGATGCACTGTAAACTGGAAATAGCTAAAAAGGAAAGTGTTTGTTTAAATAGTCCACGTGTACTTGAGATAGAGATTATACATGTTATGACTGTTCCATGGAGAGAAAAACATATTCTCTGAGTTCATTCAAGATGAGAGACAATTGCAGCATATAACATCACAGACAATGAGGCTAGGGACAGACATTACACATAAACCGATTTAAGTGATCAGAAACTGGGTTAAACCTGTAATAGGGCAGATGTTCAATGCACATAAACCAGTTTGAGAATGACTGGAACTCGTTTGAGATAAACCTGGTTGAATGTAGTATCAGACACCTCTGTATCAGACTTAACTGATTTGGCTCAAACCAGTTTATGCAATGTATGTCCCAGATCCTTTGCTGGTTTAAATTAAATTAGACACCCCTAGCATCCTGCCATGCACTCTGGGCTGGGCAGGGCTCTCTGCTCCACAGCAGAGCTGGCCCCTCCCCTCTGTTCCCTGACTGCAGCTTTGGCAGAGACTTGCAGGCACAGCAGCGTCTGCTTGCTCTCTCCCTCCCCTCCCCACTCTCTGCTAAGCAGGCATTCCCCCATCCCTTACAGACACTACTCAGCATTAGCTAGCAGACCACATGCTGGCTACCTCCGAGCTGTGGCACACGGAACAAAGGCAGTATCAACAGGTAGCTGGTAATGTCCCGCTGTTGTTTTCTTAATGGGGTGATAAACACTAAGTTAGGGGTGATAAACATGCCCTGCTGGCTTGTTTAGGAGGGGAGGGGTGAACTCCTCTCTAATCACAGCATCCTGTCAGGGCCTGGCCATGCCCCCCTCAGTTCAGTGGTATGGCAGGGGATGGAAGGCTGCTCTAACATCCCCTGGTTTCTAGCCTGGGCCACTGCAGGCATGTGCCTGCATTTATGGGATGTCTGTCTGGTTACAAAACTGATTTAGCCTAGCCAGGTTAGACTAACCTGCAAAGACTGAATCAATTCAGGCTCAGGCTTTTTGAATGTCTGTCCCTAAAGCCTGAAAGGCTGAACATAGTTACATGATAAGCTTAGACACCAAAGGAGACTTTTGTGGAGCACAGGCCTAGACTAGGTCTTCTTTAAATAAACAACAGATGATAAATCTGGAAAGGAATAACTTCCCTTCCCCTACTGCACGACTGACCACTACATAAAATCCATTTAATCCATTTGATATTTAACCTGATTATATAAGTAATAGATATAAATTATGTTAAGGGTTGAGCTGCAGCATAAAATGACAGGTCCATCTCAGAGAGAATAGCTGTATCACAACATCTGACTCTGACCTCTGGTATTCTGGTATATATGTGGAATGACTCAGTTTGAGTCCATGGAATTAGTACAAATTTTCACTGGGGTATTTGACCCCAGAGTCTAGCCCAGTGAGATCTTTTAAAGATTTAGTTCATATGTTGAGCATACTTAATGAACAGTAAGTTTCACATTAACTTTAATAAAAGCAGGGTTGTTCCCATTGCACAGAAATATAGCTAAGAAGGTTTCACAAAAGACTGTCTTCTCATCTTGAAATGAGCTGTGTTTGGTTAACAAAATGAAGTTCAGCTTTTGTCAAATAACAAATGGAAATTGTAGTCTTCAAATATGTTTAAGTCATTCCTTTGCCTAAAGCTTTTTTATTTCAAGTTAATTGGAATATCTTGACAGCTAAGTGAACCATTTAACCTGCCCATGACTTTATTTCTTTTCTGAGCTTTCCCACACAAGAAGAGTTTATGTTTGACTCTTCAGCTACCTTGGCAATTAGAAATAAATAGTATGTACTGAAAAGAACAAGAATAATTAAATAAAAGTAAAGTACCTCTGGATTTATCAGGTGCCTAGATCACCAGTTTTAAAGTGTGCCTCTAAAACAGGGGTGGGCAATTATTTGGGCTTATGGGACACTTAATGAGTTTTGGTGGGCTGTCCAGACACCTCTCTCTCCCTCTCCCCTTCCTTCCCTCCCAGAACTGTGACCAGCGCAGAAGCCTAAACCCTTCTGCAGCTTTAGCATGCCGCACTCTCCCCCTCCCCCACAACTGGAGACCATCTGCCCACAGTTTTAGCACCCCCCTCCCCTGCCTTGGGTCTGGAACCGGCAGCTGCTGGCCACGTCCACAGCTGCCCAAATGCAGCTGACACCTTCTGGGTTAGGACTCTGGGTATGGAAGGAAGGGAGGGGCAGTTGCATTTGGGCAGCTGTAACCATGACTGGCTGCTACCAGGTCCAGACTTGGGGGTGGGGGTATGCTATGGCAGCAGCCAGGTTCATGAGAGAGTTAGCGCCTGGCATGCCTGAAGCAGCTCTGGCCACCTAGCATCATGTGGCTGCCAGAGCTGAAGCTGCAACCCGCCCATGGGCTGGATCCAATCATTTGGTAGGCACCGATCGACAGGTCAGATCCAATCAATTGGCAGGCCGGATCCAGTCCATGGCCCATATTTTGCCCACCCCTACTCTAAATTTTGTCATGTTTATTCAGTTTACACTAGTAACCACTGTATTGCAGTAGTTAACTAGTAGTATTCAACTTACATTCCTTTTACTTTTATGGGGCATATACACAGTATGATTACTACAAAGAACTTTACTCCAGATTTTACTGGAAGTTTAGTTTTTAGTAAGGAGCTGACAAATGAGCAGCTGTCCCAAACTGGGCAATGTTCCCTCTAAGCTGCACTGTCTGTGGAGCTGTGCAGGCACGCCTGGCAGCACCGCATGAGCATGCCTCGTGGCCATGCACTCCACAAAGCTTAGAGGGAATGCTGAAATTGGTTGTTTGCCTTTCAATAGGTGCTATTATAGTGCCTGGCCAATAGCTGAAGGGGGAGTTGATTTGCATCAAGCACACAACTATTCTATAGTAAAACTGGAGACACAAGGGCTTGGTACAGAAATTCAAAAAGCCCGAGGCAAAATTGATTTAACTTAAGTGGCTTCTGTAAGTGGCATTGTTTATATCAGTAGTGAACAAAAGACACATTTGCCATTTGGTGGGGAAGCAAATCTTAGACCAGGTTTTGCATTTTTAAACCAGTCCATGAGTGCTAAACTTCTGTTCTGTTACTGGTATAGACCAGTTTCCAATCACTTATACTGGTAAAAGTGTAATGTCTGTACCTGGCCAAGGTAAAAAGTTCCTGTTCAACTTTCTCCAGTGTAAATTACTTCTGACCTCCTCAAAAGTAACCTTACACAGGAATACAGCACTTTCTCTAGAGTAAATGCTGTGCATCGTGGGTCCACTTTACTTTTCCTGCAAGGTAAACTGATGTTACTCCAAAGTACTGTCTGGCTATACCCTCAGATAACAAAAATCTCATGACATCTCCTGTAAAAAAGAATAAAATTCTTTGAAATGAATTCTTCATGTTGGGAGACTTGTCCTGTATAAACAGGTTAAGAAAATAATTACATTTCATATTAAATAGAACTGTGCAGATAACTGGTGTCTAGGGACATTTATAGAGGTGCTCCTCTGGGAGTCTGGTGGGGAACACTTTAATAAGACCAGCTTTGAGAACTGCTCTAATTCAAGCACTGAGAGTGTCATGTGTATCAGAGTTCCCATGCTGAAAAATGGCAGCAGGGTTGCTTTAACTAAAGCTCATTCAACAAGCTTTAGTTAAAGTGCCCCTGCTGCCATTTTTGAGCACAGGGATGCTGATATACATGATGCTGGAGTCTGCTGCATCGCAGTAATTTCGAAGTTCTGGCAGACTCTATTAATTGAGTCTGCTCCAACGCGCTGTAATTACAGCATGTCACAGCAGCCTCCCTATATATAGGTGCCTTGGGATAGCAGATCCATTAGTACAGTAAATTCTTGCTATGCTCAAATGCCTTCAGATCTCTGAAAATCTGAACAGAGCTTCTGTTAGCCCATGATTTTTTTACAGTGCAATCAGTTCTGGGTTAAAAAAAATGATATACATAATATCACATCAAATAAAAACCTTAAGATCAAAATTGTGTAGAGTTTGATTAATAGTAAGCAAGAAGCCACTTCAAATGATGAAGGTTTATCCAATGAATGTTGACAGCAGGCAGTTGCTCTCTTCACCTAAAAGCAGTAGCTGCCAAGGAGTATCAAAAGACTGTTGCCAGTACTTATTAACAGTACATTAGGTTAACAAATCATAAAAGTTACAGAGTATAAATAAACACTGTTGACCAATTTTGTAACCCTTCCTGGTAGAATCCTTACCTTCCCTTCCTTGATTTTGGTTCCAATGATCTGCCGTCTTTGCTGAATTATTTCAATGAGCTGGTCACATTCCTCCATTAGTTTTGTTTCTTGTCGTGATGCATTTACCTACAGAACAAGTTATCTCAGTTAGAAAAGTTCTGGCCACTTTTTTTTTTTTTTAATTTGAATTTTATTTTAAGCTCCTTGAATTTTTTTTCAACTTGCTTTGTAAAATGTGTTTTGCTTCCATTCCCTTTTCTGAACCTTGTGAAATAAAAATATTTAAACTGTCTGCTTGTGCCATTGTATGAAGTGTTGCTGGAAAAAATGAAACTCATCAGGTGTTTTTAAGCCAAGTCAGATAAGGCCTGATCCTGCAGTGCTTTGAGTGACCTCAATTCCAGATGACATAAGTGAAAATTGCAGGCCTTTATTGTAGGTGTTTAGCACTTCACAGGATCAAGCTGGATGAAGGGTTCAAATAAAGAATATTAATAGAGCTTATTATTATATGCATGCATACAAGTCAATTACATCTGTTTGGCATTTCTTGCCATTGTCTCTCAGTAAGGAGAAGTATTAAGTGATTTTGTTTGAACACACACACAGGCATTAAATAAATAGGGACTTGTCAAGAAATCTCTCCTGAAACTGTTTTTCATTGGAAAAATTGACAAAAAGCATGAGCTTTCCATGGAAAATGTTGATGTAATGTCAAAAAATTGAAATCCTTCAAACAAAAAAGGTGTTTGTTTTTCAGCCAAAAAGTTTTTAGCTTTTCAGTTGCTCAAAGAAAAGTCAAAATTTCCAAGGGGGACAAAATAATTACTTTCCAACCAGCTCTGACATTATATATACATACATAATATATACATACATAGATATATGTATGTACTATGTATGTATCTATACACGTGCACACACACACATAATACACACATATGTAGACATATGTATGTGTGTGTGAAAAGCAATAATTATTGGTGCTGTATCACCCCTATAAGCTGGAAAGAATATTTATTACTGGAGAGAAACACTAGCCATTCTTCAAAAGTGTTTACTACAGACTTTTATAGAACCAAATGCTTAAAGAGGAGGATAGTAGGCTGTTGTGATTGATCTTTTTGTTATTGTATATATAAAACACGAGAGGGTACAGTACAAACAAATATACTGACAGCTAGGAGGAAATTACAGTCCAAGACCCCAATTCAGTAAAACCCTTAGATTTGCATTTATCTTTAAGTACATTAGGAGTCCCTCAAACCCTTTAAATTAAGCTCCCATGCTTAATTGGATCTGGGCCAATTTTGCAAATGTCCCTCTAATTGGAATTGCTTTTGTGTTCAGTCTGGTTTGTTTCCAAAAGCCTGATTTCATTAACATGGTAGTTAATTCCCCATACTCCCTCACAAAAAACTTCATAAAATTAAGGTTTAAGAACAAATTCAATAGTCTTAAAATATTAAAGAAGGAAATGGTCTCATAAAACATATATCTTTTAATATTAAAATACCATTTGGTAGGGCCGTGTTGTGGAGGAAAGATTGCTCAAGTACAGTAGCGGTTAAGGGAAGTGGTAAGGTTAAACATAGTTTATGACCGTTAGGGCTTTTGCTTATTTTGCTATTTTTAAACCGTTAGGATGTGTGGAAAAACCTACATCCTTGGGCGGAACCTATACCATGATTGGTTATAAAGAAAATGAGATCATGTAACTAAAAGGTGTAAGAACTTGTTGTATTCCTTATAAAATTGGGGAAAAAAAAAGAAATTCCCTTCCCCCCTACGGCTGTAGCTCAATAAAGCTTCGACTGACCTGCTTCACAAAAAAACGTAGAGTACAAGTGGTTTTTCTGCTACAGTGTGAAACACCATTATTTCGTTTTGATGTCTGTTACACCATTTTGAAGGGACAGTATTTTGTTTCATTCTTTCATTTACTTTCCAAGCACTGTTCCATTTCATTTCATCAAAACTGTTTTGCTGTTTCAAAGTTTTGCCCATTGGCTATAATGGGGAATCATGAAAATGCCTAAAACTTTGTCATTTCTTGCCTGATTTGGATGAAAATTGCAGGGATGGTAGCCCCTTCAGAGGGCACGAAGCCTGCCAAGTTCCAAGGAGATAGGTACAGAGGTTTCTGGGAAACTGGACCTCAAACTGTTCAAAGTAAAACTCCTGACATTTGCCGGCACAGGCAGCCTCCTGTCATCCGGCATGCAGATCCGGGGACCCACGAGGATGGAGACCAGCAACGGGCCTCATGCCCTCCCCACATTGCTCCAGGCCCAGCCCTACTCCCCCCACCTCCTGCTGCCACTCCGGGTCTTGTCCCACCCTCCACCCCTGCTGCTCTGGGTCTTGCCCTGCTCCCTCTGCCCTCCTGCTGCCTCTCTGGGTGGTGCCCCACTCCCTTTTCTGCTCTGGGTTCAGCCCTGCTCCACACCCCCTCCCCTCTGCTCCGTGTTCAAGGGAGCACCATGCACAGCTGTGTAGGAGTGTGGTAGCACACAGTAACAGAGCATGGTGTGGTGAGTGACCACAATGAGGGCTTGATCTCTGTGTGGTAGGGGGAGCAGCCCTGGGGTGTGGCGCATGGCTGCAAGGTGGGGCATGGCATGGGAAGTGGCCCTGGGGTGTGGCACAGGGCACATGGGGTGGCATGGTGTGCGGTTGTGTGGCGGGGGGGCACGGCCATGGTGGGGGGAGCGCCTGCCAGATGTGATTGCATAGTGTGGGGAGCAGCCCTAGGGTGTGGTGCAGGGTGTGTTGGGAGGTGTGGTGTACAGTGAGAGTGTCACGTGGTCACGGGGAAGGCACGGAGAATGGCCATGGCATGGGGAGCGCCTGCCAGCTGCAGCCACATGGCATGAGGAGAAAGCCCACAGTGTAGCGCAGAGCGTTCGGAGGGGGGGCGGGCCTGGTGCATGGCTGTGGCATGAGGAGTGACCATGGCGGTGGGACCACCTGCCAGCTGTGGCTGTGTGATGTGGGGCACAGCTCCAGGGTGTGGTGGAAAGCATGGGGGGTGACGCACAGCTGCAGGGTGCTGTGCAAGGAGTGGGCAGAGGGCAAGCCCTGTAGCCATGTGCTGCAGCCAGCAGTTGCTGCCCTTGTCCACCTGCCCACTACCCTTGGGGCTCCCTGTGGCCGCATGGCACACCCCCCTGCGGCTTGCAGGTGGCAGGCACTCCCCATGCAGGGGGCGGGGCATGCCACAAGAGTGTGGGGCATGGTGCATGGCTGCAGGGTGCTGGGCAGGGAGCAGGTGGTGCGCCCCCACCCCATAGCTGTGTGCTACAACCCATGCCCACACCCCCCATGCCCACTCTCCGTGTGGCATGCTTCTGCATGCTTTGTGTGCCCCATAGCTGGAGCCACTGAGTGCTCCCAGCGCAGGGGGGTGGGGCATATGGGGGCATGGAACTTAGCCACAGGGTGCTGCACAGGGAGCAGGCGCATGAGGAGTGCCCCACCCTGTGGCCATGTGCTGTAGCCAGTGGGCGCTGCCCACGCCCCCCTGCCCGCTCACTGTGCAGGCCCCTGCAGGCCCACATACCACACCCTCCCCCGCGGTCTGCAGTCGGTGGGCACTCTCTACATGGGGGCGGGGCACGCAGCCACAGGGTGCCACATAGGAGCGGGCAGGGGAGCACGGCCTGTGCTGTGGCTGTGCGCTGCAGCCAACGGGTGCTGCCTGCACTCCCCAGCCTGCTCTCTGCATGACATCTTGTGGCTGCACGCCTCCCTGTCTCCCCCTCACAGTCACAAGCCAAGCCACCTCACGTGGGAGCACTCTGCATGGCCAGTCCCCCTCGCCACACCCCACAGTAGGAAGCACAGCCTGGCTCCACTTTCATAGACTTTCATAGACATCAGGGCTGGAAGGGACCTCGGAAGATCATTGAGTCCAGCCCCCTGCCCAAAGGGCAGGAAGTCAGCTGGGGTCATAGGATCCCAGCAAGATAAGCATCCAGTTTCATCTTGAAGGTGTTCAATGAAGGCGCTTGAACCACCTCTGGTGGCAGGCTGTTCCAGACCTTGGGGGCTTGGACAGTAAAGAAGTTCTTCCTTATGTCCAGCCTGAAACGATCTTGAAGTAGTTTGTGACCATTCGACCTCGTCATCCCTTGGGGCGCTCTGGTGAACAAACGTTCCCCCAGATGCTGGTGGTCACCCCTGATAAACTTGTAGGTGGCCATCAGATCACCCCTGAGCCTGCGCCTTTTCAGGCTAAAGAGCCCCAGGGCTCTCAGCCTGTCATCGTAATGAGGTCGCTTGCCTCTGCCCTGACCTCCAACACTGCCTGTCTGTTTCTCTGTTGGTAAGGCTCCAGGCCACACATGAGCAGTTGGCCCAGAGTGTGATAGACAGACAGACGCACAGCCAGAAGTACCATGGCTTTTATTACATTAGAATCATCAATCCTTCTGCTAGGTACTGTTTTATCCTGCATTGCTTCACTGCTTTTGACTAACTATTCTACCCATGGTGTCCCCTATCCCTTTTGACTCCATGTTGACTACATGAATTGAAATTCCTTTTGAAAAAATGAGGAATTTCAAATTGGTGCAAATGAGGAAAAATTCATGTTTGTGTAAATGGGTGCAATATTTTTATGCCAATAGAAAAAGTCCCATTTATAACAAGGCTGATTTTGGCCTGTGGATTATTTTAACACTTACGCAGGATGATTAGAGTCTCAGCGTGTTATTCTATCACCATTTATTGGACCAAATTAATCTTTAGTGTAATCCCCTTGACATCTGTGGAGTTACTTGAGAATTAAATTAACCCAACAATTGTTTATTTAATGTGAAGTTTGGTTTAAGATAAAAGAATGATGCATCCAGCAAAATATAAGTGCTAAGAAACCTTGGAGTATGAACAGTGAAATGGTTCCAAACTTTTTTTTCTTTTGGATTTCTTGTTTGATGAATGCAGCCTTCTACTTTATTTGAAACTAGAGACATATATCCTATTTTAACTCATTTGAGTACATTTCCATTTATTAAATGTGGAAAATTCATTTTAAAATTATTTGACAGCATGCCTGAGCCCGTTATTAAAGATCACTTCATTTTAGAGGCTTTTCTGATTATTCCACTCTGTGGAATATTGAAACACTCTTGGATTGTCATGCTTTTCAGGCTCAGATTGAACAAATGTTTCCTAATTAAGTAGATGCCTAATTTGAGGCCAGAAAAATCCAGTATAGCCAAAGAAACTACCTGTGAGCAGAAAATCAGGTGTTTGTGTTATGATAGCACCTATGAAGCTTAGTCATTGACAAGGACCCCTTTGCACTATATGCTGGACAAACATGGATCAATGAGATGGCCTCTGCCTGGTATTTAAATTTGTTACTGAACTGTGGACTTAACTATAACTCACAACTAAGACTAGCTAGAAAACAAGAATTCAGTTTTGGACAAAAAATTAAATTTGTTCCCATGCCATAGCAGAACAAAACCCCACCCTAATATGCCACTAAAGAGATGAGAGACAAAAGACTCATCTTAGAAGAAACAAGGGATTAAGACATTATCTTGGGATGGGTACAAGTTTGGACCCTAGAGCAGCCAGAACATGGACATAAACCTGGGTCTCCTTCATTCTAGGTATCCTTATGAAGGATATTTTAGGGTTTTTCCTGCCAGCAGTCTCATGATGGAGCTGAGAAACCCTCCTGATGAAAGTTTCATCAAAATTGGCACATTTTTTAAAATTTAAAATTGGTTTTAATTGTGAAATATTCCATTGCAAAAAGCATGGCCAACTTTCCTTTCAATCCAACATCATATATATATATATATATATATATAAAAAAACATTGCCCTTTTATACCATGAAATTTACTTTCAATGGACTGTAGGCCTTGCTGTATTTTAGTCAAGTTTAGTCAAGTGATAGCATTGTCTGCTGGCATGCAGGAAAAAAAAAAAAGTCTGGTTCTAATAGTGTTGTTGCTATGAATAATAATTATTTCTATTTTTGTAATGCCTTATGGTACCAAACAGGCAATGTATTGCTTAAGTCTTCCGGGAGAATTTCCAGGTTTTTTCCACACAGAAGAATGGTGATTTCTACTCTAGAGTGGGTGTGAAAAACAGAAAAATGGGGGCTCTGACAAGGGAATTAGGGACTGCAAACACTCCAACCCCAAAGAGGGAAAATGAGCCAGCAGCTTTTCATTCCACAAGCTGAGAATTGCCCAGTAAAGTGTTTTACTTTTGAAGAGGCTGCCTAGACTTTCATCTTTTGAGGCCTGTGGTTTAGGTCATAAGAAAATGAATATAGTGGTTTCAAAGTCCCTAACAGATGTTTGGTAAATCACAAAATTATAACACAACTGGCAGATCAAGGTTATAACACATCTTCCATAGTTAGCTCAATCTTAGAATAGCAAAGTCAAATCACAGGGCTTCCTTTCCCACCCACTAACACTTGTGTAATTCATATCTTTGTGTCAAAGGATTTTCTCATTCCCTGGCAAGATTTATATTCTGAGAGTGCATCCCTCCTTATGGGATTCATCAAGGGTTAGACAGCTTTAACCTTGTGTTTGAATCGTTTGAGAAATAATGACGGTAGAGATTTATCAAGGAATAGGATGATAGGGTACCCTCAGCTAGGGTTACCTTGATGAGCAATATCTACTTACTAGGTTTTGATAATCAAGTGTAACCAAGTGTAAGTTGGTTAGAAACAATTCCAAGTGCTAAAAAAATATACCTTGCATCTAACTGACTTTAACTGAACGTGCAAAATGGCAGGATGTGAATTGAAGTAAACAGTAAATTGGAGCAAATATTAGGGGGCTTTAAACTGATGTAGAATTGTCTCTCAACGTCGCCACCCACAGAATGCCAATTCAAGTTTAATAGTGGATATGCTAATTAAAATGGGCTTTAAAATGACTTGAAAATATGTTCAGTCTACAGAATCAGCCAATGCGGTAATGGTGGAGCATGATTTTCTCTTCATGTGCAAACTCCCTGTAGTGGCCATGGGAGTATTTTGTGGGAAAGTATAAAGAAGAATATAAAGGAAAACAAACAACAATAACCTTTATTTTGGCACTTACACTATTATGTGTGTCACTAAGATTTTGGCCTGAGAGTTCATTCTTACACGAGTTTTAGAGTTTGGGGAAGAGTGTCAAAGGCTCAAATAGGAGATAACTGTCAATGGGAAACTGTTCTTTGCGTCTCAGAGCAAGCCAGGTGTTCATAATGGATCTGACAAGACAGTGATCTGTCCAGTAGTCATTAGTTCCTCACATGGCTTGATGGTGTGATACAGACATCTATTCAATCATAGGCTCTAAAAATAGCATAGTTGAGGAGAAGCCAGTACTTAGAGCAAGGGTGTCTCCATATGTTTTTTTGTCACATGTCTGAAGATGGTGTTGGTGATGACAAAACCTTGCTCCACACATTTGCTCAGGAGAAGGATACCATTGTAGTTACTCCTTCCTTCCCAATGGTGCCACTCCTGAGTTCCAGGTCACATCTGACTCTGATGCTGAATCACCGAGGAGATTGATTGGTCCTTCTTGCAAGTATTAGTCAGAATGGAGCCAAGGTTAAAATAGAACTGCATCTCAAGTAGGTCCAAGGAGGTGATCCTCCCCCTCTATGCAACACTGGTCAGGCCACAGCTGGAGTGCTGTGTTCAGTTCTGGGCATCCCACTTCAAGAGGGATGTGGACAACATTGAGAGGGTCCAGAGGAGGGCCACCCACATGATCCAGGGACAGCAGGGCAGACCCTACAATGAGAGGCTACGGGACCTGAACCTGTTCAGCCTTCACAAGAGAAGGCTGAGGGGGGACCTGATGACCGTCTATAAACTCACTAGGGGGGACCAGAAGGGTTTGGGGGAGACCTTGTTTCCCCTAGAGCCCCTTGGGATAACAAGGAATAACGGCCACAAGTTGTTGGAGAGTAGGTTTAGATTAGACATCCATAAGAACTACTTCACAGTACGGACGGCTAGGATCTGGAACCAACTTCCAAGGGAAGTGGTGCTGGCTCCTACCCTGGGGGTCTTTAAGAAGCGGCTTGATGCCTACCTGACTGGGGTCAATTGAGCCCAGTTTTCCTCCTGCCCAGGGAGGGGGTTGGACTTGAAGATCTACAAGGTCCCTTCCGACCCTACTTCTATGATTCTGTGAACCCTTTACAGTTTTGTAAAGATCTCCAAAAGTGTTGAAGCTCTCTGCCCTGTACTTGAATGAAGGCAACACTGAGGACCTCCGGAAGAGATTTAAAACTGATGTTCAT
The DNA here is from genome assembly GCF_000455745.1 of Alligator sinensis. NCBI lineage: Eukaryota > Metazoa > Chordata > Crocodylia > Alligatoridae > Alligator > Alligator sinensis. Next base: position 2,406,827 of record NW_005842029.1, on the reverse strand, counting down.
ATGACCTGTGCTGAATCCATTGGCTATATAGCCTGTGAACACCAAGACTGGTTGACGAGAGTGATGCCAAGATTAAAATGTTCCTCAATCAGAAGAGAAGGGCTCATTCTGCTCAAGAAGATGACACCTCATTTCAGCAGAAGGAGATGTATCAACTCCTTAAAGCTGAAGCTTAAAGGAGGATCTGGGGAAACAAAAATCAATGGTGGCAAGATTGGATATTGAAGGATATCCAACTCTATGCTGACAAACATGACATGCATACCTTTTCCAAGGAACAAAAGCCATCTACAACACAACTTCCTATAGACTTACTTTCCTGCAATTGCAGAATGGATTGATGCTCCTCAAAGACAATGAATCTATCCAAGCCAGATGGAAAGAGCACTTTGAGACACTCCGAACCATGAGTTGACTTTGCTGGATACCACCACTGAGTCCAAACTCCAATACCCTAAAAGGGGATCCCTCACCAACCCTCCTATTATAGAAGTCTGGCATGCCATCAAGGAAACCAAGAACAACAAAGCTACTGGATCGGATGGCATACCTGCTTAAATCTATAAGGCTGGCAGTGAGGTACTGGTACTGAGACTACAAATTATTTTTTCAATTTAGAACAACTAAGAAATTCCTGGGGATGTGAGGAATGCCAACATTGTGACTATGTTCAAGAAAGGGGATAAGTCTGTGTGTGGGAACTATCAAGGTTTCACTGGTCGCCCCCCCCCCCCCCCTTTCCACAGCAGGGAAAGTCCTTGCCATCATTCTTCTGAACCATCTTCTACGTCCTGCTGAGGAAGTCTTGCTGGAAACTCAGTTCAGTTTCAGACTATCCCATAGGGCAATTGACATGATCTTTGTTGCCCTTCAGGTCTAAGAAAAGTGTCAGGAACAACATCAGAACCTGTATATGACCTTCATTGACTTCACTAAATCCTTTGATTCCATCATTTGCAAAGCTTTGTGGAAAGTACTGGCCAGATTTGGATGTCCTGAAAAGTGCATCAAAGTCCTGAGGCTTCTACATAACCAGATGACTATGATCATCCTATGTAGCAGATCAGAGACAGATCCATTTGTCATCCAAATTGGAGTCAAGCAAGGATGTGTCATTGCCCCAACTCTGTTCTCCATTTTTTGACAGTCATCTTGGTTCTCATTAAGGACTCCCTTTCTTCTGGAATTGACACAGAATATCCAATGGACGGAGGGTTCTTCGATCTGGGATATTTTTGGTCAAAGACCAAAGTACTCAAAATGCCCATCCTTGACCTTCAATATGCTGGCAACTGCACCATCCTTGAGCACACTGAGGAAAACATCCAGACTGCACTGGATCTTTTCAGAGAAGCCTACTGAACTTTGGGCTTCTCTCTCAACATCAAGAAGACTAAAACTGTTCTATTAGCTTGCCCCAGGCCATGAATATGGTCTCCCTTCCCAAATTGCCATCAAGGAAAAGACCCTACAGATAGTCAAGCACTTCCCCTACCTCAATAGTCACCTCCTGAGAGAATGAACCTTGATGAAGAGATCCAGCATAGGATCCAGAGCATAAAAGCCTACTCTGGGAAATTGCTGTGGTGTATTTTTAATCATCATGATCACTGGAAACACACTAAGATCCAGGTCTACAATGCAATCATCATCTCCACTCTCCTCTATGGATATGAAATGTGAATGACCTACCCTTGTCATCTCAAGAGCCGGGAGAGGTATCACCAACAAAACTCCCAGAAAATCCTCCACATCAAATGGGAAGGCTGCCACACAAACACCAGCATCCTTGCTGAAGCCAATATTACTAGCATTGAACCAGTGATCCTCAAGCACCAACTTCACAGGACCAGACATTGTGTGTGGATGCCTGACTCCTAATTCCCAAAAGTAGCACTCTGCTCCCAGGTTAGTAATAGCCTGAGATCTCATGGTGGCCAGAGGAAATGCTATAAGGACACATTGAAGGCATACCTCAAGAAAACACATTCCAATGTCAAGACTTGGAGGAGCTCGCTGTTGACTTACTCCAATGGCACTACAACCTCAATTGGCAGCCTATTTTGAGGTAAAACATCTTTCATTCAAAGCAGAGAAGAGAGAATGGAGGAAGGAAAAGGAGTGAAATCCTATCCTACAGCCTACTGTTACCTGAGGAAAGGCCTGCAACTTCTGCAGATGGGTCGGTGGCTCAAGGATTGGACTCTTAAGTTACCTCAGGACCCATCGATGAGCCATGGTAGAGATGATCCTTGAATCAAAGGATTGCCAATAATGTTCTTTGTGTCATTGAAAATCTCTGTCTTTACCCTCATATGGATTTGAAACCTTCCATATGGGATTTCGAAATTCTAAGCTAATAAAAAGATTATACTTCTCTAATCTTTATTTACTATGACTCATCAAAATTGGCATGTCTACGTGAGATGTTTACTGTATAGTTGTCTAATTAGCTGCACAGTAAATGTCTTGGCATCTATACATGCACCCCTATTAGGCTGGAGTAAACTAATTTAAATGATAGCAGGATTGGCAGGCTGGCCCGAGGTCCCCACCAGGCAGGCCTGCTCTGGTTCCACATGCTGTGAATGAATAAACTCTGGAGCTTATTGATCCAGAGTTAATTGCTCCCAGGTGCACATTCAAACAGTGCACTTGGGAGTAATGAACTCCAAAGCAATAAGCTCCAGAGTTTATTCATGCATAGTAATAGCATGTGTAGATGCACCCAGTATGTATTAAAATATTCCTCATTATATTAAAATGATTTCATGAATAGTATAAGGTACACTTAAACCTAAAACAGAAGGTATGGCAGAGTGGCACCTTGTAGACAGTTATAATCCATTTTGTTTTTTCTAGTGATGATATGGACCATGTTGAAAAGGGCATCAGGGTCAGACTCAAGTACCAGCTGTGGCCTTTCACCAACACAGACCATATTTTCACTGGACAAAACAAAATGGGCCGTGTGTAGACAAAACGAGAGGTGTGTGTGCACAACACTTTAAAGTGGGCTAAATGCTTTTGCACCACTTTAATGGTGTTGGTATTTGCACGCCTCAGCTGTGTATTGAAAATAAAGTCCTGCTGCTGTAGGAAATTTGGCAGTGTAACGTGCCTTAAATGACTTGGGGCTGCCCCTATAGCCTTGGAGCGAAGCACCGGGCTCCGTGCAGCTCCACGGCTCTGCAGGAAGCCCTGCAGGCAGCCTGACAGTAGCCCAGCAAAGCAGTTCCATCCAAGCAAAGCTGCGAGCCAGATCTTCCCCCCATATCTGCTTTCCCTTAGAACCTGCTTGTCTACCTGAGCAGCATGGGGGCCCGGTGCTTCCCTCTGTGACAGCATTTCCCCTTGGGACCTCCCAAGCTGGGTGCCTGTGGGTGGGTGCCACCTGGGGGGCTGCACCTGCAGTAGAGGGAAGCATCAGCAGCCCCCAGCAGCCCAGGGACCACTCTGCCTGCCAGCAGCTTGCCTTCCCCTCCCTGCCAGAGAGGCCGTGTGCACAACACGGAGGTTTAATCAGCCCTAAAAGCGGTGTTTCTTAAAACCCACTGCTTCAATTTAGGGCCCCCGTTTCGACTACACACACCCATGGATTATAACATCTGAAGTTCATTCGCATGCTCCTTTACCGATGTCACATATGCCATCACCTGCTTACAGTGCCCTTCTGCTGTCCACTTCAAACAGATGGGGCAATCCCTACATGAAAGAATGAATGGATACCAATCTGACCCCATTTCCAGGAAGACACAGAAGACTTAGGCATTCTGTAGCCTCCCTGGACGTTCCATCGCTAACTTCTGAGTGGCTGTTCTTAAAAAACACTTATAAAAATACTTAAATGCAAAATTGTGGAACAAGAAATTATCCACAGACTGAACTGTGTTAGATATGGGTCTAAACAGGAACTATTCCTATCCCATTACCTGGGCTATATTTTATAATCTCTATGTCCCTATACTTTCACTGCTTTATCAGCCTTGCCTCTCCCAGCAATGCCCCCTCTCATTTCCTCCCCCTTTTCCTATCCTTTAAAGTACTGCTTTCTATTTAGAACCCCTGCTCCATGCAGAACCATTAATAGCACCTGAAAAAGCAAGCTGCTGCTTATGAAAGTTTATGCCTCTCTGAATTAGACTATGAGATGCCACTCTGCAAACCTTCTTCCTGACTTCATTCGGTAACGCGCAAGTGAATCAGAGTAACTCCACTGCAGTCCAGGTGGAAACTATAGGTTTGGGTGGGGAAGTTGATTTCTATCTTAGCTTGAAGAGAACACAAATGAATAGAAGTAATTTCTATTATGCAGAATGGACTTCAGCTCATCCTATTATGTGCGGCCATATCTCCTGTCTTTTTCATTATTTATGGGAACATTTTCTCAGAAGGGAAGATTTAACCCTGAATATTAATATAGTTACAATTATTGTAGCTGCAGACGTGGTTTAAAAAAGAAATAGGTGAATTACTTTCATAAAACAGTTAAGAACACAGTAGATTATTTTTTAATGTTCTTCTTTATGGAAGTAATAATAATCATCAAAGGTAGTTTTCAAAGGCTCGTAAAGAGGACACTATGCTCTTCCATCACTTTCATGACCAAGCCCATAAAAGTAACCATTTTTCTAAGGCACTTCTTAAAGCTTATTTTTAGGACTGATTTTTTAAATGTATCCAAATAGAACAATTAGCTCAGAGCATAACCATTATCATGTTACCAATGTACTGAGGCAACAACCCATGAGAAAAATGTGATAGAATAACAGGTGAAAATAAATGATGAAGCCATTTTCCTCTCATTTCTTTGTTTGGATTATTAAGCTGAATGTGTGCTGTGGGTTCAAACTTTTATTTTATGTCTGTTTGATATTATGGGATACCCAATCTAGTTGTCTCTGGAACATGAGAATACAACTCATATTTTATCTAGTCTGAATGCAACACTGATGTTATCTATAATGACAAACTATGCTTTTGGAAATATGTGATATTAATCAGCTTGCCATCTGAACTTATCACCTACAACTCTTTTATTCTAAATTGGGGTGGGAGAAAGGAACAGTCATCCCCTGTTTCAAGTGTGCCAAGGGCTTTGTTTTTGTTTGCATTTTTAGGTCTTATCCACATTTATCTATAACCAGGAGATACGTGTTTAGAGACAGTTTCAGAGCAGGTTAAAAAAAGGTCAATACATAAATAAGCAGACCTAGTCAGGATGCCTAATTCTGTTCCATTGAGTTTGGAAGCAAAGTGACTAATCAACACGATAAAGGTTGTCCTCAATCAGTATTTCCAACCTAGGAATAAAAATAAATGAAAAGGTCTAGAAATCTTATGAAAAACATTATTCTCATAAGATTTCTGGGAAAGAAAAACAGATTTGAGTGATTGGAAAGTTCTTGTGAATACAGAGCAAAATGTATGATTGTACATCTGATAATTTTATGATCATACCTCTAACCAAAACCTGTGCCCTATGCTAGACTGCAAAAAGCTGGAAGAGTTATTTGTTGTTGTTTTTAAAAGTACAAGCATACTGTCACCTTAGAATCACAGATAGAATTTTCAAGATCAGAAAGAAAACCAAAGAAAGACTACTGATATTATAGTAACACGTCATTCTTTAAGATATTGTAAGTAGTGCTATACAAATAAACATTTTTTTATTTAGCCAGTGAACCAATAATCAAAAACTCACCCACCCATGCATAAATATGCAGATTAAATCAGATTTAATTATTTTGGGTTTTTTCCCTCAGCAAATTGAAAAAATATATTGAATGAAGCATCCCACTTGATCCAAAAGCATATGTTTTGGCTAGGTTCACAAAATTCCCAGATAGGAAGGTAGTGATCCTCATACCTAGTAGCTTGGTGGTGAAAACACTCACCTAAGATAAAGGAAATATAGAGTCAAGTCCCTTCTTTGTCTGCAGGATTTAAACCTACATTTGCTACTTCTCAATTGAGATTCCTAACCTGCTCTCCTAACCTCCTAGCCTGACCTAGGGTGAGCTCTGAGACTGATCATCCTCAGTATCCCCTGTTGGAATTGTACCACTTTCCATACAATACCTACATATTTACTGCAACAGATAACAAGGAGGTGAGCATGTTTCTCTAGTCTGTTGAATAGGAAATCCATCTGGGAGGCAAGATGTGTAGTTATTGTTCCTGTCCAAATGAGGTTTTCATTATTCACACAAAATGGAAGAGATGGAAAAACTGCCATATTAACACCAACATCTCAAAGAACCGGTTTTCAAGTATGTGTCAGTATTGATCCCATTGCAGTTGACTAGCAAGCAGAATCCTCCCTGGGAATAAGGAGCAACAACTGTAATAGTCAGCTAATGGTTGAACCTCTGCACTTCTTCAGACCTAACTGCTGTATCATGGGGGTAATGTTTAAATTCTATGTTGTAACCTTGAAGATCTAGATACTGGTACATTTCTAAAATAGGCTGAAGGTGCTGCCTGTGTCCCAGTGAAGTATACTTTCAGATTCAGAGAAAACAGCTCCTCTGCTTTCTGGTAGAAGGTGGATATGCATGATATCAGGGTAATGTGATGAAATGGCTTGGTCTTTTGATGGACTAGATACAGTCATAAAAACAGGGAGTAAGTTTAAAAGATTTTTTTAATCTTTAGGTAATAAATAAGGCTCCTGAAATGTCCAGAATATTTAGCTTCTTTTCCTCCAACATCAAGAGTATGTTTTTTGGAAAAAGGCTTGCTAGTTAAATGATCCATTTTGGTTAAATTCTAAAATTAATTCATGAGTGAGTTTCAATATGATGTAGCAGGACATTGCCTGCATGAAAGGAAGCATTCTTTTCATGGGGATAAGATCTGGGATGGGAATAGTCTCCTCAAAGTGTGTGTGGCAAGCTCATAATAAGCCCAGTTAGGCCATGGTAACAAGATATAAGGACAAGTCTGGCTTATCTGATACTGGAATGTTCAGTGCCATTCCCAGTTACAACCTAGTTCTGTAAACAGAGCTATCTAGCCTCAGAACAGACATTAAAAAATCCTAAACCTGAATTGATTCAATCTTTGCAGGTTAGTCTAACCTGGCTATGCTGAATCACTCTGTAACTGTATAGACATCTCAGAAATGCCAGCACATGCCTGCAGTGGCTCAGGCTAGAAGCCAGGGGGTGCTAGAGCAGCCCTTCCTTCCCTTGCACAGTATTGAGCTGAGGGGTGTGCGTCCAGGATGCTTCGATTAGCCCAGCATCCATGGGTGACTGGTGCCTCCTGATCCTGGGGGGGTGGGCACTAGCAGCCAATCTCTGACTGGGAGTGGGGGGGGGTCTCCCAGTGGCCGACTGCAAGCTGGGGGGGATCCCCCAGTGACCAGGGCAAACCTGGAAGCGCGGCACCACCGCATGCTGGGGGGGGGGGGCACTGGCCATTGCCTCCCACTCCCCAGCTGGCAGTGGTCAATCTCAGGGGGGCATGTGTCCCCCTGTTCCCTCCCTATGTGTCACCTATGCCAGCAGGGAATTGATAACAGTGTTTATCACCCCATACTCAGTGTTTATCAGTCCAGTAAGAAAACAACAGAGGGACATTACCAGCTACCTGTTGATTCTGCCTGTTGATTTTACCTGTTGATTCAGCATGGACCATAGCGAACATGTGGTCTGCTAACTAATACACAGATACCTCCTCAGCAAGGCAGAGGGGAGGGGGGAATTCCTGCTTAGCAGGTAGTGGTGCGGGGGAGAAGGGGAAGCAGCCAGTCATCTTGCTGGAGTTATAGCCAGGGAGCAGAGGGGAGGGCCCAGCTCTACTGTGAAGCAGAGAGCCCTGCTCAGCCCAGACAGCATGCCGGAATGCTTGGGGAGTCTGATTTATCTTAAACCAGCAAGGGATCTGGGACAGACATTGCATACACTGGTTTGACTCAAATCAGTTAAGTCTGATACTACATTAGGTTTCAGGCATTTTCAAACTAGTTTATGTGCACTGAACATCTGTTATGTTACAGGATTATACCAGTTCCTGATCACTTAAACCAGTTTATATGTAATGTCTGTCCCTAGCCCTAGTGTTTCTACCATTTCCTCCACAAAGATCAGGGGAGAAAGTTCTCTCTCAAAAAGGTTAGAACTCATGATCTATTGATAGAGAGAAGGTAAAAGAGGAAAGCAACTGGCATACAATCAATCCAATACAAGATTCCTGCCCATGGCCCTGCATCTGTGATGCACATCCTTTAAGAACAGACCAAATGCTTAGACTCAGCAATAATGAAATGACCTGTGTGGGGTGGGAAGGTGTAGCAGGGAACCCTAGCCCTGTTACCAGAAAGCAGGCCGGTCCCTTTAAGATCAGAACTTTCTGGGCACAGCCTGATGGCAGGGTAGGGATTAAAAGCTGAGCCTTGCCAACTAGTAAGGTGACCAGAAGGGGGCACGTCAGAACTATAAAAACCCTGGGCTTGACAGCAGTTTGAGGGCAGCAGCCGGGGGCCAAGAGTTTGTGCATAAGAGCTCCACAGAAATGCTTGGCTGCCTGTCCAGCTTCCATAGGGGTAACTCCTGATGACTCTCAGAGAAGCTGTGGCAGCCCCACAAGGTGAAGCATAACAAACAGTGGGAAGCAGGAGCATGGAGCCATAAAAAACATAAGCTAGCATACTGCCTTCTTTAATTATTTTTGTTGTGGTTATAGCCCATGGACTTACTTTTTGTATTTTGACTGACACACTGGTGGTTTGTGGTTGAGGCTGTAGGGGAGGAGGAGACTGTATTAGCACCTTGAGGTGCAGTCATAAAAGGCCAAAGGACCTAGTGCACTAGAGGGTGTAGCTGTATAGAGCCAGTAGCCCAGAGCTAGCTGCAGGACTTTGAAGCTGGGTCCCAGTGGGGGGATCTTGGCTAGTAGCCTGAGCTATAAGAAAGGGCCACGTCTGAGGAGGCAGAAGACCCAACAACTTGGCATCCAGGGGGTGCAGGGTGAAAGACGGCCAAAAGGCCTGGCTTCATAGTGAAAGCAAAAGGAGGGCCACGGGCCCAGAGAGGATTAAAGAGCTAGAGCCTATCTGGTGGGTTTAGACTGGTAGGCCTAGCTAGAGAAAGACGGGGGGCAGGGCCCGTGGTAGCTGAGAACCCCAACATAGAAGTACAATAGGTAGGCTCCCACTTGTAAGAGCATCTAAATAATATTTGCATCAAGATGTGGCAGGCGAGTAAAGGTGGGCTACAAGACAAAAAATAGAAGCAAAACATTAAGGGACTTCAAGGGTGCTCCTCATAGGCCACTAAAATGCCGCTGGGGAGGGCAACCTGTTACAGAAGGGTTATAGATAGAAAAGCCTCCAGGAGCTCTGATCATCAGAAATCAGTCTTGACCAGTCAAATTTGTTCACTGTGGTCTTCTATGGATAAAGTAGCAGAATTTTGTATGATTTGAAGAACTGTGGAAAGTTTTATCTGAAACTAAGGACCAGCTCGTCTGATTTTCCAAATATCCTCAGAATTGAAGAATGTCTATAAGTAGGACTTTATTGAAGCTCCATTATAAAGATTTAACAGAAAGGAAAATGTAGAGAAGAAATTCCACATCTTTCAGGAGAGGGAAGTGTCAGATCTGAACCCATCTCTACTTTAAAGATAAAGTTCTTTAGGGACGTAGTAGAAGCAGAAAAAAGGGACAGGGAAGAGAGAGAAAAAGAGATAGACAAATACATTTCCAAGAGGTAATGAAAAAATGTCCTTAATTTACATTTTCTCTTACTACAGCCCACCCTAATTATAGCTGACATTTAAAAAAATAGCTGCACAGTTTTGCATGAAAAACTACACTTTCTGGTCAGGTCTACATACAACTGCAATACATTCATGCACAATTGCTATAGTTATATATATATATATATATATATATATATATATGTGCAAGCCAGTAAATTATTGCTTATACAAATTATGTATGAGTATAAGACAAGCACATTTTCAGGATGTAAGTACAGATGCCCCTTTTTTTGGTCTTCTTTGCTCATAAAGTCTGTACATTTTTAATTTTACCTTTACTTTTATGTTCTCAAAGCAAGCCTAAATTTCTGAATCCTACTAAAGTTGACCAAACAGAAATGATTTTTGACCTGAATAAAAATATAATGTATGAGCAAAACATACAGGCTAGGAACAGAAGTTACATATAAACCAGCTTACGTCATCAGCAGGGATCCTGGTTTTTGCTGCTAAAAAAAATCCCCAATTTTTGGTTTAAAAAAAAATAACCCCAAATCCACATTTTTTCATGATTAAAATGAAACACCACAGCAATATATATTTATATTTTAGAGGTGTTTCATTTTAATCACGGGAAAATGTGCATTTGGGATTACCTTTTTAAATCTGAAAATTGGGGATTTTTTAAAATCAGACAAAACCAAGATCCCTGATCATTGGAAACTGGTTTAAACCTATAACAGAACAGAAGTTCAGTGCATATAAACCAGTTTTAAAATGGCTGAAACTGTTTTAAGATAAACCTGGTTGAATGTAGTATCAGACTTAACTGATTTGGGTCAAAACAGTTTATGAAACTTTTGTCCCAGACCCCTTCCTGGTTCAAGTTAAATCACAGTCCGCCAGCATCCCCGGATGCTTTGCAGTCTATGGCTGGACTGTGCTGTTTGCTCCAGCAGAGAAGGGTTGTGGGGAGTGGAGGAAGAGGCTGGGGTTTGGGGCCAGGGAGGGGGGGTTACACTTCCCTTCCCCTGAGTACAGAGCTGCCCTACCCTGCATAAAACTTACTGCTGACTGAGACTGTGGACTACAAGTCCCAGAGGCACCTGGAAGCAGGAAGAGGAAGTGATGAACAACTCTGTGGAGTCCTGCTCCTGTAATTCTGGACTGCAAATCCCAGAGACCTTGGGGGCAGCAGGAAGAGCAAGCCAACACACAGCCCATGCTGATTACATGCTAGAGAGCCAGACTGTAGCCCTCCCCCAGCTCCTGGCCTGAGCCACTGCAGGCATGTGGCTGCATTTCCTGAATCAAAGTGAATGTCTGCCCAGTTGTTTCTCAGTTTAATCTGTGCAGTTTAGACTAACCTGCAAAGACTGAATTAATTTAGCTTCAGGCTTTTTGACTGTCTGTACTTAGCCACAGTGACAGCAAAGTCCATCTTAAAGCAATTCTTAAACCCAGGTAGAACACAGCACATAATTCATCTAAATAATAATACAAGAGAAAGTAACCCTTGTCCTTTCTCTCATGAACAACTGTCTTAAGACACACATCCTGTAAACCCTTCCTTTAAGGTTTATGCACAACATAAAGAGATCACTAACTACTCTCTTAGCAGCAATAACTCTCAATTACCTTCAAGTAATTTTTCTTGAATATTTGACAAAAGATAATCTCAATTACTTCTAAGACTTTAATATAGAAAGTGAGATAAAGACCAAGTACTTGTTTATAATAAAATGGAAAGGACTGGGAAGGGAGGGGAGCGGGGGCGCTACTTTTCATGTTGTCAGCCATCATTTTAATAGTATTAAAGGTTATGTAGATATTATGGGATACCCGTCCTATTTTTTCTGGAACACTAGACTCCAACTCATATGTTTTGTTCACTGCTTTATACTAAAGAAAATCAGAACAAGGAAAAGATTCTAGGAAAGAGTAACCAGCTATAAAAAATGAGGAAGCAATCATATCCACAAGGTAATTAAGAAAGCCTTTTACTGGATCTGGTTGGGAATTCTCCTTTGAAAAGCATTTTCCAGATAAAGAAAAAAGTCTCCTCTGTCTTTGCTGAGTTTTTATTTTGATAAAATTTTTGGATTTTTGGATTTTCTTGGTTGGTGTGTGCTCTTCCTGGATGGAATGAAAAGTAAACAAGCCAGAGGCTGGGCTAGGGAGTCAGCTGCCATTCATTCCATTCAGGAAGAGCCATTCATTCCATCCAGGAAGAGCACACACCAGCTGCTGAAACTTCCTTAGCTTGACGAAGGGTTTTTGAACCTGAAAGCTTGCTTAATAACTATTCTCCAACCATTTGGGTTGGTCTAATAAAAGATATCAAATTCACCCAAGAAACCTTGTCTGCCTGTGTCCTTAGACCAACACGGCTACAACCTAAACCCCTGCAAGATGTAATGACTGATGAAGCCTGTATATTATTTGTTCATTTTTCTGATTCAGCTGGGTATTATGCAAATATATTCAGTATATGTAAACAACATCCAGAATAGATTGTTTTTTCAAACTGCGCATATCAGGGATCAGATCAGAAAGAAGGGCTCTTTGCCAAAGTTCTGGTCACGGGATCTTTAAACAGGATTTCCTTCTAGCTATAGCCTCCTCTGTTTCTGTGATCACCTGAATCAAATGGTCTCAAGTGTCAGTGTGTGAATGAGAATTAAAAGGAACTGGCATCCTTCCAGGTAATGAAAATAGAGCATGCATTATTTTTTATTGCTGTGAACAAAGCCTTTTTATTGTTTAATAGAGTCCTCAGGGGAACACTCTGCCAGCACAGTTCTAACTTTTTCCAAGCCACAAACAAGGAAGATTCTATGTCCTTCATAGAATCTTTGTCCATAGAAGGAAGATTCTCTGTCCTTCACAGAATTTCACAGAAAATAATAACATATTTTGCTGATGAGAAGGAGAACTTGAAGAAGCTCTTCATTTAAATAGCTGAAGTCTGATGAACAGACAAGATTCTTTGTGTAAATGTGATCTATTTTAGTAGACCAACTAAATAGTTGGAAAAAATGTTCTTTGCAAGCTTTCAGGCATTGGAGAGAGTCTGGTGTTGATTTGGGTGCTCTTCTGGGTAGATTAGAAGCCAATATGCAAAAATCCAGGTCTGAAAATGCAAGTACATGGTAGACAATGGGTGGAGTGGGGTGGGGAGGGGGATGTTGACCTGGTGAAAGAATGTAGCTCATCAACTGTAGAGAGGTTGAAACCAAACAACAACTGCATACCAGAATGAACGCGCACTGAAAATCTATCAAAGAAAAATATCCAATTACCTGTGGTTGTATACTTTTCACAAGATAACCACTCTCTCTCTGATCACTCAGTTCTAATCCTCAAAGGAAATTTACAAAACACCTTTTGTAGACAAGCCTATGAACTTCACTTCATAAATCTACTGGATACAAAAAAATCACAGACTAAATATAGACATTGGATTTATGGCACATTATAAGCTGCCTGCCATGTGAGAACCCAGGGTAACCTCTCTACAGTTGACTAGCTGCATTTTTTCACCAGGTCAACATTCCCTTCCCCTCCACTCCCCCAAGCTATTGTCTACCATGCATTTGCATTTTCAGAGATCTGAATTTTTGCATACTGGCTTCTAATCTACCCAGGCGACCACCGAAACCAACAGCAGACTCTCTCCTGTGCCTGAAGAAGGGTGTTTATGCCCAAAAGCTTGCAAAGAACAATTTCCCCAACTATTTAGTTGGTCTAATAAAAAAGATATCACATTTACCCAGAGAATCTTGTCTGCCTATGTCCTTAAATCAACATGGCTACAACCAACAACCCTGAAGTCTGATGACATATTAGAATTTTCATTATATAATACAATCTCTTTTTCTACATTTTATATTCACTTTGTTCTTCCCATTTTCAATTTCCATCTGGCACTTTGTTTGTAAGACAGGACACATGAAAAGAATTTACTAGATTTCCATAGTTGCTGTCATATTTCCTCCTATTTCTTTTGTTCTCTTATTGTTAAACTAATTTAGAGATGTGTCTGATCTGTGTCATTGTGGTGTTATCTGTGCAGTCAGAAATGAAGGCCTTTCATTATCCCTCCTGGTTTTCAGGAGTTTATATAACATGGCCATGAAAACCACACTTTGACATACACACAGAATCACTTCTGAATGGGAACTTGTATGCAGAGATTCAGCCCGCAGCAAATTTTTTATAGCTGAGTTAGAAACCAAGAATTTCCATTATAAACAGAAAACAATGGACACAGCAGTATCTGGGTTACACAAATATGCAGAAATGTCTTTTCCTCCTTTATGAAGCCAAAGGCTGATTTTAACTGGTAAAATATGAAATTTTGTAGTCATATCCATAAAATTTTCAACTGTATTTAATGGACTGAAAAAATGGCTGAGATGCAGACATTCTGAAGTGTCTACAGGCAATATGAATTTCCTGCCTGTCCCCTCCCCCCCCGTCCCCAGCTAAATGTTCCCAATTTTGCTCCTGTTGAATTCAAATGATCTTATGGCATAGCAGATGAAAACAGTTCCATGTTTCTGACTAAGTTACAGATATTTTCTCATACCTTTTTCCAAAAATAATAAGAAAGATCCAGAAAAAAATTAAGAATTTAAAAACAAACTCCCCAAACAACTCAAATTCATTGGCACATTGACCTCAGTGCTCCTGTTTGCATTTTTGATCCACTTAAAGTCACAGTATTAGAAAGCAGACACCTGGTCTAAGGTAACTATATGCACTGATAGTATCAACGTGAAATGTGGCATTTCCTTGGGAGCTATCATAAGGAGAAAGCTGATTGCGTTTAGTTGTAGATGGTTGCTTACTTGAAAAAATAATGGTTTCAAAAATCAAGGGGAGAAAGTGAAAGTTTAAGATACTAAATTTTCTGCAATTCTTATATGGGACGAGCAAATCTAAAGTATTTTGGATTTTAAAAGATGCATACAGATAATCAAATCAGAATTCAGATCCTCTATCTAACATCATAATATCATTATTTCACCTCCCACATAACCCAACAGAGTCTATTTGAGCTCTCATTTCTTACAAATGAGTAGCAGGAATACAAAGGAGTACAGAACCTCATGGGATCTGATTTAGGTTTAGGTGATTCACTTTAAGCTGCCTAAACCTAAACTGGGAGAAGAGCATGTAGACATTTACTGCTTGCTGGGAGAAGCACAGACAGCCCAACCGGGGGGCAGGCAGAGAGAGGCTGACAAGATTGCTGTGGGGAGGGGGGCACTGGTTGTTTTGGTGGCTTGGTGGATCCAGGAAGGTTGGTGGATCCGCAGGTGGAGGTTGCCCGGTTGTGGGGAGAGGTATTTGTGGGGGCTTAACCAGTCAAGATCAAGGTTAAGGGGGTAAGAATAGCACGGTCCTAGGTCTGTGGTGAGTGGCTGGGCTTTCCCATCCCCATGGCTGTGCTGTGAACATATATAGGCATTTAGTAGGTCAGGTTAACCTGTTTTAGATTTGGTTACCCCATGCTGATCTCAAGTTAATTCACTTGTGAGATGAACTAGTTTTAGGCTGGGCATGGCAGTTTTAGGGTGACATAAACCCTTTGAATGCCTGCAAGCCTAGCTATTTAGGTTGACCTAACCTTAGTTAGGTCAATCTAGATCTAACACGTATATTGTACCCAAAGATTGCACAAGAAGTGGTTGGCCCTCCTCTTTATGTTCTGGAGAAGGACAAGTACTTGGCCTTTATCAAGAATATAGTGATCTTACATCCTCATGTTTCAGGCTGAGCAGGGTCTCTGGAATGCAGACTCCCCTGGACTATCAATCCTATGTGATATAACACCACAACTGTCATTATACCAAGAAGAAAAGTAGCTATATTGTACACATGCTAATCCTAGCTTTGCCATATTTTTTTTGATGAACTTGTACAAGATTAGTATGCATAGGAGTATAGCATAATTCTGATGGGCCAAATACTGAAGCTGTTACTTAATACCCCAACAGGACTTCAGTGAGAATCTGGGGTATGGGTCTAGATTATTAGTAGCAGTCATCTACAAGTGTATAGCATGATGCCTGCTCTAGATCCAAAACTAAGCACCTGATTTCCAGATATGCAGATACCTGTGTGTTGCTGATGATCCATGTACTCTATTAGCCTCCTACTAAATCGCTGTATTAGGAGAAAACTCCACATAACAGTTTAAACAAAAGCTGTGGTTGTTCTTGCTATTTTAAGTATGCGCTTTTCCAGTGACTAATGAATTCTAGGAAAATGGAATATTTCTTTTTTTAAAAGTGTTTATTAGACCTCATTAGTTAACATAAATTGTTGAAGCAACTGTATTTTATTGTAAATAGCAGCTTCTAGACGTCCACCTGAGGTCCAGTCTAACCATTTGCTCTAGGCCAGTGGTCCCCAACAGATCAATCGCAATTGACCAGTCAATCAGGGAGCTTCTTTTAGTTGATTCTGGGCTGGTGGGGCTGGGCATGTGTGCACATGCCCGCAAACCCTCAACTCCCCCAGCTCAGCAGGTCAGTCTGGGGGAGGAAAGTGGTGGTGGCCAGATTGAGGCCCACATGGTAAGGGAGGCTGCAGCCACCTGAAAGGAGCAGGGGAAGGTAAGTGGGGCCCCAGCCCAGCTGTGCGGTGGGAGGACTGGAGCCCAGGGGGTCAGCCAGGGGGAGGGAGGGCTCCCACTGCTGGGAGCACCCCAGCGGAAACCCTGGGGGCATGTGTCCCCCCATCTCTGCATGGGGTGGAGGCAGCAGGGGCAGTGGAGGAGGCAGAGGTGGCTGTTGCTATGCCTCAAGCCCCAGTGCAGCTGGCCACATGTGGGTAGAGATCAGCCCAGTGGCACCTGTGGCACCTGGCCACTCCTGGGCCAGGTGCAGTGGGCTTGGGTCACAAAGCCCAGCCCACAATGGCAGCTGCCTCCACTGCGCACAGATGGGGAGATACACATCCCCCCAACATGGGGCAGCATGGGTGGCTGCAGCAGTGGTGAGGGATAGAGTGGGGCTAGAACAGAGGCAGGCCCTGCAGCCAGGGTAGGATGGAGCCATTAGCAGCTCATCTGGGGGTGTGGAGATGGAGGGCATGCACCCTAGGAGGGTACGGGGGGTGTGCCTCTGGATCTGCACATGGGGTGGGGCAGGGTGAGCTGTAGCTGTGGGCTGGGGCAAGGTTTTTCCTGGTGGGGGGGCTAGCCCACCAGGAAGAACCCAGCCCATGGCAGCAGCAGCAGCACTGGGAGCGGGGCTACAGGGGGAGGGGAGCTACAGCCACCTGAAAATTTGCTCTAGCCTCCTGCAAACCCTCCTCCCAGTGCTGCCACCTCTCACCCCAAGTGCAGCACAGCCCAGCCCAGCCCAGCCTCCAGTGGGAATACCCCAGCACAGCCAGGGTATGGGGGCCATGTGCTCAGGATCTGCACTGGATGGGGCAGCTGCCACTGTGGGCTGGGGCTGGAAGGCTATGCCAGGCTG
>NW_005842029.1:2372771-2389531 GCF_000455745.1 Alligator sinensis | reverse complement strand
CTGGGCTCTTCCTGGTGGGCCATCCCCCCCGCCAGGCAGACCCCCGCCCCAGCTTGAAGTTGCAGCCCATCCTGGCCTGCCTTGCATGCAGATCTGGGAGCATGTGCCCCTCGTGACCTCCCAGAGTGCATGTCTTTCCCTCTCACCCCCCCCAGATGAGCTGCTCACGGCTCCGTCCCACCCTGCATCAGCTGCAGGGCCTGCTGCTGCTCCAGCCCCACTCCCTCACTCACTGCTGGTGGTGGGGGATGCAGATCAAGGCCCCAGCAGTGAGGGAGTAAGTGGGGCTAGGGCTGGGGCCTCGATCTGCCTGCCCCTTCCCCCAGACTTACCTGCTGGGGTGGTGCACCCCCAAATATTTTTTTCTCTCTCTGCTTTGATCTGCCCCCCCCCACCTTCCCTCCCCACAGACTTACCTGCTGAAGGGGGGAGGAGTGTAGATCTTTGGTTGCTTTTAAATTCCAAAAGTGATCTCCTACTTAAAAAGGTTACTTTAGTCTGTACTTAAGTGAGAGAATGGGACTGTCTTTCTCAAATGGAGCATCTTTGGGGCAGACAGCAGAACATAACAGTATGAAGGCAGCAGTCTCACAGCCATTCACAATCGGGTGAACCATCTGGGACAGAACACCCAAAGGTGAGAGTTTATGCCAACTTCCATTTTATTCTGAAAAGTGAAGCAAATCTTTCATGATTTAACAGCCCTTGGGTTTCCTGTAAGGATGATGAAGAACAAATGGGAGAAGAAAAGATCTGTGGGGTGGGTTTGGGGGGGGGGGGGGGTCAGGGACAGTGGTAAGAGAGAGGGAAATGAAGACTTTTTTGTTTTGAAGGTGGAAATGACTCAGAAGATTGAGTGAAACCAGATATAAATCAGTGTCTTGCTGTGAGTGTTTGTAACTAAACAACCTTTCCCAAAGGATTAAGAGCAAGAAAATATTGAAGACCATAAATAAATTTACAGTTATAATTCCAAATCTTATGCTTAAAAATTAAACATTAGCATAAGTGTTTACATAATTATCAAACACATTATTTTGGCTAGCCGACTCCAAAATCTATGTATAGAGAATTCTTAGACATGCCTTCTAACCTTTGTTTTTAATATAAATTCTGTTTATTTTATACACGAAAATTCTTGTTGAAATAACGGGGATTATATGTATAAATGAGGAGGGAAATAATCCTGTTTAAAAGGCCCAAGAAAATCAGGATAAGAAGGATTTAGCCTTAGCTATTGTTAAAATGTGTGTTCTTCTGTCATGAGGGGTTCAATGTTAATAATGTGCCAGAGGTGAAATCAGTTTCTGGGGAGCTATTAAGAGTTAACTTTGTTCATGAGAAGCAGAACCAGTGGCAGTATCACAATACTCAGATTTGCCAATAGCATTCCACTGGGTAATAAAAGCAGACAAACTATAAAATATTTACTACATAGTACCACCATTAGATGAGGTTATTTTTACAGAAGGCACATGAACTGTTTTATTTTTCAAGACCATCAGTTCTTCCTACATATCATAAACTGAAATACAAAACAGACAAACCACACCATTCTTTTTAAGTGTATTGCAATATTTTTTCTTGTAATGCTCAAGTTACTTTCTTGTGATGACAAATGCTTTGTCAGAACATTAAGCTATTTTTCTGTTTTTAAGAGTAAATGAAAATTAGCTTAATGTATTTTGTAGCTAGTGTAAAGTTTAAAAAATTGAAACCAAAGGGCAAAGGATAGTGTATCTTGCTTACTTCTTCAAAATTAGAATCGATGCACATGTAAAGAACCTGAAGATGCAAAATTCTTATTGCACTTAAATTAACTATAATAAAATAGATGCTAAAGCAACATTAAAACTGCATAATGAAAACCACATGAAAATTAGGAAATACTGAATTCAGTATGTAACAGCAACTCTTACAATACTTTGGCTATGCTCCTCACATTTTCCAACACTGTGGACACATCTATATGTGCACTTTACTCTAAAGTTGACTAATTAGCTCAGCAGTAAAGCATCACTGGCTATACATGCACCTGTATTAGGGCGCAGTAAATTAATTAACTCTGATGTAGGATAGTACTGTACATGCGTTGATATGCATGTGTAGACAGTGACTGGGGCTAGCTGGGGTATGAGGGTGCTACAGTGTGGGAGGTGCCTGCTGGTAAGCCCCACACTAGAGTACCCTCATGCCCCAGCAAGCCCTTCTGCATGCAGTACATTCAGCCAGGGTGGAGCAGCCCCTAGACTGGCAGGCTGATTTTTCCCCCCTCCCCCCTGAGTTTCCCTGCCACCTGGGGCTGCTTTGCCCCAGCTCAATGTGCTGTGGTCCTGGGTACACATCTAAATGCTGAGCCTGGAAGCAAACTGCACCAGAGATTATTGCTACATGCTAGTTGCACATACACCCAGTTAGTAATAAATAAAACCAAAAGCAATGGAATAGAAAACACTATAGACTCATTCCTGTAACAATTTACTGTACATGCTTAACAGTAAGAATGCAAATTGTTTATGATAAAAATATGACAAAAGTAGTATGGTAATGGAACTCTTAACTTTTCACTTTCCTGACTTCTTGAACTTTTAATTAATGTTGTGTTAGTATAATATTTGTTTTACTTGATTTCCAATGTTAATAAGAATTATACAAAAACTATCCAAAGTTAATATTGGATAGAGGTCTCAGCTTCCCCAAAATTAGGAGGTATTCACATCTAAAGTTTCATTTTGGTCCTCACAAACAGAGTTTTAAAGTTTAGAGTCAGATCCAAACCTTTCAGTGTTGAGTTTCAGACTCATCTGTACATATTGAGTTAATTTAAATGCTAATTAGACTAATTAGATTAATGAGATATGGAATGAATGAGTTTCCAACTCTCCAGCTACTGCTTTATATCTGGAGAGAACTATAAGATTAACCTCGAGGGGCAACCATACATCTGTTTATGCTGAAATATGTTACCATTTTTATATATGAAAGCTTAGAATGTGCAGTATATTATAAAAAGTAGAAGAACTTGGAAAGCAGTTCTAAAATTACAGGGTTTATCTACATGCTACTTATGAGTTCCCTGGTAGAGAGGCATCCTTGTGCTACCTTAATCCATTTCAGTATGGGAGTCTTGCTATTAGAGTTGCATGGGTGCAGGAGAATGACACACAGCCTTTGTTTCTCAATAACTGCTAAGGTAGTTCTGACTCTACTTCTCCAGGCTTAAAGGTCCCAGGCCTGCATACAGATACACATGGTTAGACTCTCATATTTGCACAAAGCCCCACTAAAGTCAATGGAGCTCTGCAAAATATGCCTATGAGTGCGTGAAAAAGAGAGTGGAAGTTCAGGGTATCAATATTTAGAGTGGAAAAGAATTAACTACCACAGTAGATACTAAGGTCCAAGTCAACAAGGTATTTAAGCACATGTTCAACTGTAAGCAGATGAGTTTGGGCTTACTCAATAGGAAAAAAAAAAGCATTCCATGATGTTAATTAGAGCCTGTAAGTCCTCATCTACTTATTAAAAAGGAAAGAAAAAAAATCCAATGGAAACCTGGAATTTTATATGGAGGAAAGCAACAGGGTTCTATAGACAGTATTATAAAACCTACAACATTTAATAAAGAACACATCTCCATAGACTTTAGTAACTATCTTACGGACTCCTACATCAGAGCTAATTTTCCATTAAATTCTAATAATTATTTTAAAAATTCTATAGTAAAGCTATTCTTCTCAATTAAATGTCATAGGACTTTTCTCTAGGGCAATATTGGTGAAAAAAACTGATTTCCCTTAGCAATATATATGCAAGAAATGTTACAAATCTCAATAATGTGAAAACTTTCTGCACATCAGTATTAACATTTAATATTGTTTGTCTGTCAGGCATCTGTAAAATGATATTAATGAATAACACAGGGTTGCCCTAGGAATTGCAATGTAGTTTAAAGCTAAATGTCCTTGTATAAAAGATTATAACAGTGCTATAATATGATAGAATACTTTTTACTACAGGAAAGACAGGTTTTACTTTTCCTGTTAAATCAAACAAACTTTTAGTATACCAAAACTATTTTAAATGCAAAATGTTAATTGCAAAGGTCTCTTCTCTATGATGGAATATAACCATGTGAAGATTGCTTCATCATAAATTGGGATTATTCACTGTGTCTTTGCCTCTTATTATAACAACTCTCTTTTCTTTTCTTAAAGTATATTTGCCACTTATGAAAACCGCTAGATTGAATTAATAATTCTTCAATTTTTCCACCGATAGGCATGCATGAGCTGCTCTTCTGACCATTCATTACTGTTCCAGTATGCCTCAATCAAAAGCTGAAGGCACCATGTTGTGAGATGACAGGTATTTTTTTCATGACCTTCCTAAAACAAGTTGGAAGGAAGGAACATGGAGGATGAAGATAGCTTCAAGTACGTGCTATCTCTTATATATCACGTATATGGGACTAATTATACTTATGGGCACTAATTAGTTTTTCAATAAAGTTGCTCAGGGCACTAGACTCAATTTTAGGAAACCTGGGGTCAAATCCCTGCTTTTCCACAGACTTCCATAGATGTCCTATCCTAGACAATTCAAAGATATTGAAATACTAATGAAAAAAAAAAGATTTTTGGGTAAACACCTAAATACACTTAAATTCCAGTGGTTTTCCACTGTGGATCAGATCCTTAAAATCTCTTTGCCTCCATTCTCCATCTGTAAAATGGAGACATAATTTCCTAACCTCACAAAGGATGTTGAGAAGATAAATACATTAAAGATAATGACATGTTCAGACACTGTGGTAATGAAGAACATATAAAATGCCATGGATAGATAATACCAGGGTGATGCTGTAGCTGTCATGGTCCAGGAGACATGTGAGTAGCAAAGATTTTTGTGGGTGTGATTTTTGAGATATGGGTGAACACATTTTATTGGATCAACTGTACAGCTGAGGGGATATAGACAAACTTTTAGGTACTAAATACTATTCCTCAGGCCTCACTGAAAGACCCAATGCTCTTTTGGGAGCAGCCAGTGGGGAAAAGCCTGGGATGGTGCAGGCAGACCTCCTTAATCAGAGGTCCTGCCAGGGCCTGGCCATGGCCCCCCTCAGGCCAGTACTATGCAAGGGAAGGGAAGATTGCTCTAGGCCCCCCTCTCCTCCCAGCTTCTAGCCTGAGCCACCGCAGACATCTGTCTGAATTTCCTCAGTCCAGAGAGAGTGTCTGTGCAGTTACAAACCAGTTCAGCCTATCCGGCTTAGATTAACCGGCAAAGATTGAATCAATTCAGGTTCAGGCTTTTTGAATGTCTGTTCCTAGCTGGACGAACTGTGTAGTTGGTGGTGTGGGATATAAACACATTTCTGGACACCAAGTACTTTTCCTTGGGTCTCTCAGTGAGAGAGAGAGAGACAGAGACAAAAACAGAGATGGTATAGTGAGGTCCTATGCTTCATGGACAGATAGGCCATTTGTAGTGAATGTGGAGAACTCTTAGACCATGTCCCCATGAGCAGGTACATGCAGTTGCCATGGGGAAAAAAGTAGCAATACAAATTCATGCCCCTGCTTTTTGTTTTGGCACATACCCCTGCACATGGGGTTAGCATAGTGAAAAATACTCTGGGTGGGGTAGGAGAAGTTGGGGCCAGCACCTGGAGGCCCCCTGGGGCTGCAACAATGGTGATCCAGGTGTGTGGAGCCTGACCAGCAGCTTGAGTGATGATCTGGCTGGCCAGGCTCCAGTTTCAGGTGGTGTACACTGCTGCCATGTGCACCACTCCACTTTTTTTCCTGCATGCTTTTTTCTGATACTGGGATTTCCCAGTATCTAAATTTGGCAGCGCAAGAACCAAATCACGTGCATAAAGTACATTTTGTGGCATTTCAAAACACACATATATGTTCATGTGCACACAGCCTTTGTTTTTTCTTTACAGAGGTTTGTAGAGAAGGACAGGAGCAACACAAGACCATTTTTGTCAGGAAAAAAATCCCACCATTTTTGTCAGGAAAAAAAGCCCACCAAATTAGAGTTTGTCACCCTTTTGGTTTTGCTTTACATTCATTTTCATTTGATCCAAAATGATCTACTTGGAGCCCTAAAAGCTAAAAGATTTCTGAAGTGAATAGGTACTGTTTATACATCAATATTTCAGGTTAAAATGTTCCAAGCATAGCTCAATACTCACTTCCACATGCTGGCAGGTTTGAATGAGTTTAGCCAGAAGCGTTTCTAGTTCCGTATTCCTCTTAATAAGGTTGGTAAGGTTACTTTCCAAATTTTGCTGTTAACAAAGAAGAAAAAAGAACATTTCAGTATTCTGCAGAATCAGGACTGTAAGGAAGTATACAAAAAACATACTTTTGGGACTTGATTTTCCTAAATTTGTAGGTATGTAAATGTAAGTATCATATGAACATGCACTGCCCGGGCATGCATACACTAACATAACCACTAGAGGTCCACCAAGAAACCAGCTTCATGCACAGACCTGGGGGCAGCTGGGCTTGGGGAGAGGGAAGGAAGGAGAGGTGCAAAAACATCAGTGCCCATGTTGCTGGCCGGTTGTGGCAGCTACCCCATATGTCACCACCACTACCCAAGGTACAGATCTGCCAAGTTATGATTTGCTATGCTTACAGTAAAGTGAAAAAAGTTGGACCAAATTTCTTGACAAACAGTAAATATGCTAAGAAATGGAATTTTAGGGGATCCATGTTAGGGGCTGAATTCATCTAATATTTCCATCCAAAACATGGGGAGAAATTAAAAACATTATGAAACATTTCATTTCAAAATATTTAAAAAGTAAAGCATCATTTCAGATACTTAAAATGTTTCAAAACTAATCTTTTAATTGTTTATATTAATACAGCAATTTAAAAAGGAAAATAATTAATAAGAGGTATATCACCTCAAAATAAAATATTTATTTTGGGTTGAATGCAGAATTATGGATTGAGCCTACATTATTTTTATTTATTTTTCCTGTTTCCCTGAAACAAACTAAATTGGTTTTGGTTTGATCTGAACTAAATCCTCCACTATCCTGCCACCCCCTTGAGTTTCAGTCATCTTAAAAACCTCTTAGTTTTCTAGCTTTAGAGCATCTGTTACACATGTGTTTGCACATATGTGGTAGAGCTTTTTCAGATTAGGCATTTAGGCATGCACTTCTTAAAGCTTTATTGCAAACCCTCCGGTTTTTATTTTTTTACTATGTTTTTCTATTTTTTTACCAGCTAAATACTTAAAGATTCAGTACAGCATATTTCACATTCAGTTTAAACAAAAATACTCATAAACCTGAAAATGAATGATCATCCCTTACTTTTCCACTTGGTTTTTAGAAAAACAGTATTGGATGCTTTATAAAAATCTAAATGTGCAATACACAATATGATCCTGTGTAAATCACTGTTTGTGGCTCTGTTAACAGAATTCAGTTTTACCAAAGGAGGATGTATTTAAAGTTTTTGCTCCTGGAAATCAGTGAGTATTAGGGAGTCCTAGATTTTCTTAATATACAGGCAAATGATGTTTCTCACTGCCTTGGTTATGGAGAAATCTATGCCTCACCGTCTGAAGGCTCAAATAACAGAAAATAAAAATTAATTCATATTTATTTTTAAATGCCATCATTTCTGTGGACCTGACTATTTAGGATGATGTTCAACTATTTTGGATCAGTAATACAGAGTCCTGTTTTAATTTTGCACCTTTTTGAGACCCTTTCATACATTTATTTTTCTCCACCCTTTTGATAACTATGTAATTATTCATGATTTTTCAAAATAAACTGTGCATGATAGTCAATACCTATTTTCCTTTATACTTTAGTGTGTGGATTGTCAACTGTTATGTTCAGATTCTTTAAGAATTTGCTGATCTGCTTTTTATCAAGTTTATATATAGTAAATCATTTTAACATGGGTATTGGATCTGGCCTGTACTAAAAAAAAAAAAAAGAAGATATATATGCATATACTTATAGGGTCCCTTATTTATTAAGAAGCCAATGCAGCTTTGACGAGACTTGAATTGGCCCTTACTTGTATGTCTTGTAATCCCTCATGCACACAAATACCTTTACACACCTAAGTCTCATTAGACTGGAATTGGTTATATGAATAATGTTACTCACCTACTTAAATATTTGCAATATGATTCCCTTTCTTAATATGAATAAGAAACTGTCCTTCTCTCCTTTCTAATTCTATTTTATTCAGCAAGCAGTCCCAGTGAAATAAATGATAAAGTGCTGAGTCAGAATTGGGTCCTGTCTTTTTTCTTATTGATGGGAATATAGGATATCAGGCTGCTTGTACACTCAGTGGGGGGTTTAATTCAGTTTAGTTCTCCCTAAATTGAAACAGTGAATTTTTAAAAATACTGCTTCAATTTAAGGAGAATTAAACTGAATTAAGGCCCCGTGACATGTACACGAAGGTGGAGGCCTGATCCTTGCCTGCCTCTTCAGCAGAAGGGGGGGACGGAGATGAGCTGCTGGCGGGCCAAGCGGTCTCTGAACTGTACGGGGTGGGGAGGGGGGAGCCTGGTGGCACCCACCCAATGGCACCCGGCCCAGTCAGTCCCAGGGGGCACCACAGCCACGGAGGGAAGCACCCCCCCCCAAAGCTGCAGAGGGAAGCACCATGCCCCCGCATAGGTTGGGGAGGCAGGCAGGCTCCAGGGAGAAGAAAAAAAAAGATCAGTCTCACCATTTTATTTTCTTTTTCTTCAGTGGAGCCTGCCTGCATGGACTGCCACTGGGTCCCACAGCCCCTGAGCTGTGCGGGGCCCGTGAAGCTCTGAGCACATTGGTTTCCAGTGCCCTGTGCACTCTTGCACCTCAAAGGTGTTTTATCTTGCTATGTACCAAAATCATTTAAAGCAGAATATGCTGCCGAGCATGCAAACAGCAAAGCCATTAAAGCAGTGCAAAAGGGCATTTATGCCACTTTAAAGGCCAATTTTGTGGTGTGTACAAAGGCCCTCGGATGTCAGAATCATCATTAATTTCATCCCTGCTCCTCTTTATTAATTAACTTCAGTGAACTTCTTTTTCTCCATCATGTCTATTTTTCCCCTGATATATTTGTTATATACCCTTTGGCTAACATTAATTCATTTGGCTGTTTTCCCCCTGCCCTTATCTTCTCAGTGCATGTTTTAAAATGTCTGTTTTCCTTTGTGTTGACACTACCTTCCTGTTCCAAATTGTTTTTGTAAAGCTCAGATCTTTAAGCACTCCTTCTGTATCCATGCTGTCTTGCTGTTTCTGATTCACTCTTTCATGCTGCTAAAAGTGCTTAAAGGTCAAGTGTATTTCATTGCTGAACCATACATAATGCAGTATTTAGAAGCAACCTTATTACCATATATGATGCGAAAAACACTGATGGACCACTCAATTGTTGTATAGTCACAGACAGCACAAGATTTCCATAGTCCTATGTATACAGCTCCTCCAAGTGGTTTGATGAGGCATACAAGGCCAATTATTCTGGCTTTCTGCTGTCATCCATGAAAGTTGAAGATATCATGATATGGCTATGAAAATACCTTCTGCAGCTCTATCACTGGGGGATCTTTACCAATCCATTAAAAAAGTGCAACTGGAAATGTAAATTCTACATGGCAAACCCACTTAAAAGTCATTATTTGACACAACTGGCACTCACACTTTGAACATATGTATGATTAAGACAAATGTTCACCAAGCTGGCATATTTTTAAAAATCTTAGTAGCCTGCAAGAGCTTGACATTCAGGCCACAACCATTTCAATAGCTGGTATTTTTCTCTGGTTTACACAGAAACTTACCTAAGCTATTGCAATTCCTGGCTAAAAGTATACTAACCTATTTTGTGGGGTAAGGTGTATGGTGACAGGCATGAGTTCTCAGCTCTACCCTGGATTTGCGCTGAAGGCCACCTCAGGTCAACCCAGCAGTAAATAGGTTTTTAGCCTAGGGAGGCAAAGCTCATTAGAGACATTGCTAGTCACGTCATTCCCTGTGTTCCATTGTCTACAGACACCGACACATCCTAATTACACTGGCACTGCTGGCTTAGAAAGACCTTAGATCTTGTATTGGAGAGTGACTTTCCTATTTGGTCAACATCAAAATACACAGGCAAATATGGATAAGTCTCAAGTGGTTCCTCAATAATCCCCCAAAATGTTACACACACAAAGCCAGAGATGCTGTAAATGTGAAACTAGCTATTGGTGTAACAGCATATGTTTTTAACTTACAGTCTAGTAAAGCATTCCCGTATTCCATAGTTTCATAGTTTCATAGTTTTAGGGTCGGAAGGGACCTAATAGATCTTCTAGCCCGACCCCCCGCCAGGGCGGGAGAACAACAAAAGAACCCTAAAAACAAAAAACGGGACTCAAATGAGTCCAGCCAGGTAGGTATCCAGCCTCTTCTTAAAGATCCCCAGGGTAGGGGCCAGCACCACCTCCCTTGGAAGTTGGTTCCAGCTCCTAGCCGCCCTAACTTCCACTTCTAACCAGATCTACAGACATAAGACTATAATCGTTAAATGGCATAATGTACAAGACACATTTCTGTCTTTATAGATCTGCCTACATTTTCTGCCTAAGCTGCACTTTAAATAAAATTCTAATATGAATATTTATTTTATACACCTAGAAGTTAAATGAGAAATTCATGAAGACAAGAATTTAACACTTTTTGTTAATTGATACAACAGTTGGTGCTAGAAACTCGTGGGCCATATTCATAGGCTGTAGGCAGGGAGCCTTAAGTTCCAGACTTTGCTTCTGGGTGTGCTTATGTATCTTACATCATTGATTGAAATGTAGAAACTGGGTTGGAAACAGACAAGAACACCAGATACCTCCTTTATTCCAAGACAATGCCTTCTCCATTGTGTTACAGACTTTGGCTCCGTCTTTCTTGTTCTCTCTTCAGGTCCATGGCTCTTATGTTCCTTCCTGCATGCTGTCCCAACTCTAGCAATAAGGCTAGCAAACCTTCTCAGACCATCTTAGCCCATACCCTGGTGATTAGGGCACTCTCTTGGGGAGAGGAAAATGGGGTTTGAAGATGACAAGAGTCTAGCACACAGGTTTCCCTTTTTCTGAGTATGCTGAGTTTGTGTTCTAACCACTAAGCTATGATGCATCAATACCACCATTGACCTCTGTTTCTTAAAGAATATAATGATCCAGTTGCTATTATATGAAGATACAATGTAGGACTTAAGTCTACATGAGCGTTTCAGACTTTGAATTCTAATTTCACATTGGTGCTTAAAAATGGGCACAATGACACAATTTGCATTGTGTCAAAATGTGCATGGCACAAAACGCATTGATTGATGCTTAAAATGGGATTGCAAGGAGGCACCTGAGTCCAAAAGAAAGGCAGGATCTCACATATACTCTTCCCATCTTCACCATTTCCTATTGGCTTCCTTTGGCATTCTCCCACACTTAGGTGTCCCAATCTCACTGTTTAAGTACATACTATATACACCATTTAAGTAATTTAGGGGCAATAAAGTTTTAACTGAAAGTTACATGTAGGAATACTCAACATCACCATGCCAAAACTCTCTTTTGGATTTGGTTCTGTGTGACTATGTATATCAAATAGCAGCATGATCTTGGATGCATTATTTGTAATTACAGGAAAATACTTTCTTACTTTTTGTTCACAGGCATAATATATCATCCAAAATACATATGTTTATTTTGAAAAATAATTACGTTTCTGGCCCTTCTGCCAAGGCATTGATGCCTTTCAAAATGTTCACTCAAACCAATCAAGCAAAGCCAGCCAGAATGGTGGAAATGTTTTTTATTTATCTAAATGAGGTTCTGACTTCAAAGTCTGCTTAAGATTACTTCAGTGGCAACACTAACGAACTACTAGCTAAAACACAAAAGACTCACTTAAAACAGTTTTTGGGATACAGGTAGGTTTAATCAACACTACAGTTGCATTGATTGTGTCAGTGGCCAAGGGTGATGTAACCAAGTTGACTGAGGCCATGTCTACACAGTGAGCTTACCACACCTGATAGTGCTGCATTAAAATCATGGTACTGCTTTTCATCTGTTTTCTCCTAACCTAAAAGTAGTGCAACCAAGTCCACCCTATAGGTGGTCTAATGGGGGTCAGGGTAACTGGCATTATTACACAGAAGTTGACATGACTACACTGCTTTTGGTTCAGAAAAGCAGACTGTGCAGAGAAGCACAGCACGCTTTAAGGCCATGCTGTTGAGGAGATTGATGCATTTTGATCCAATAGTTGGAATGAGAAGCAACACATTCAGATTCAGAAGATGGTGCAATATTATAACAGTGAGAGGAAGCAGACATTGAAACAATGTAGGGCAGGGGTGGACAAAATCTGGACTGTGGGCCAAATCTCGCCTGCCATCTAATTGGACGCGGCCTATGGCTGCCCCTGTGGCACTGCACGTGGGATCAGTCCAACCTGCTCCTGCTGGGGCAGCCCACACAATGCTCCTGCCAGTATCCACTGGCCCAGGCCCCGGCCAGCGTGCAGCATCTGGCAGGGCTGCTCTCCTTGCTTCCAGTAGGAGCTACCTAACTGAAGCTTCCCCCCTGCCTGCCTGGAGCAATGCAGCAGGAGCAAGAAGAGGAGTTGCCACTGGAGGCGAGGGGAACAGAGCAGCACCCAGCCGGCTACAGCCACACCAAGCTGTGTGCACTGGCTGGGGACTGAGCACAGGCAGAGGAGGAGCTTGTGGCTCCTGCCCCAGCATGTGGGGCTCTGGCTTCAGCTTGTGACTTCTACAGCCATGTGGTCCTGCCCCAGCATGTGAGGCTTTGGCTCCAGCTCCTGGCTGTCTTTAACCCACTCCTGCAGGCAAGCAGAGTGGGTGGAAGGCAGCCAGGAGCTGGAGCCAGATACTCATATGCTGGGGCAGGAGCCACCTGGCTGAAGCTCCACCCCCCGCCCCACGTGCAGTGGCATTCGGAGCGCGTGGGGAGAAGAGCTTCAGCTAGGCAGCTTCTGCTGTTGGTGAGGAGAGCAGAGCAACACCTAGCTGGCTGAAGCTGCACTGGGAACAGCTCCACCAGAAGCTGTGCACTGGCTGCAGCCAGGGCTGGGGCTGGGGCCAGCAAGCACAGGTGGCTGTCCTGGGAAGGGCTCAGCTGCATGCAGAGTGCTGCATGGGCAGCAGTAGACCAGGCAAGCTCGGCTGTGCATATCTCCACCTTCCTCCCTCACCCCTAGCTGGCTCCTTGGCAGATTCTTCAATACACACATACATATTTCCCGCCCCCCACCATCCCCATGGACCCCATACACACCCCTCCCACAGGATAGGGGTTGAAGGGAACAGATCACACTTGTCCTGCTCCTAAACATTGTTCTCCTGCCCAACCAAAGCCCCATAAGGAGTTTTAGTGAGTTCTTGAGTGGAGGGATGGGCGGGGGCTGGCTCCAGCCAGCGACAGGCTCTCAGGCCCAAATAATTGCTCACCCCTGATGTAGGAAGACTGTATGACTTGAAATAGAGGTGAGATATTTTTATGAGGATAAGCTATAGTCAGTGCCTCTACACATGCAATTAATTTGAAGTAATAAACTCCAGTGCATATTGTGCCAGAGTTTATTGTTCCTGGACCACAATTGGGCACCCAGGACCACAGCAGCTTGAGCTGGGTCAGAGCAATCCCAGCTGGGAGGGGCCTTGGGATCAGCCTGCCAGCCCGGGGCTGCTCCGACCCAGATCAACGTGTTGCAGAGGGGATGGCTAGGGCATGAGAACACTCCAGCGCAGGGCTAGCCAGCAGGTAGCCCCCTGCACTGAAGCACCTTCATGCCCCAGCCAGCCCCATCAGCATCTGCATGTGCATTGCTGCTCACTACAAAACTCTACTGCAGGGGAGTACTTATATTTATAAGTACTAACCTGTGGCTGAGTTTATTAGTTTACTGTATCCTACTAGGGCTGTATGGATAGACACTGAGATGTTTACTGAGGAACTAATTAGGCAGCTCTTCAGTAAATATCTCATGTAGATCCACCCAATTTCTACCTTATATAGAAGTTATAGGCTTCATATAGGAAAGATTGGGGTGGGTCTTGTGTCCCTGTAGTAGAACAGGAGATCATAATCAAAATGGTCTTTAAATGGCCATAATGACTCTTCTGGCCTTTAAATCCATCAATCTATGAAAACCAAATGTGAACCTGTACCCCTTGCCAAATCAGTGCTCTAAGGCAAAGCATATCATGTACAAAGGGAAAGGAAACATTGTTTTCTTCAATGTATTGGATGTTTCCCTCCTAGTCTTCCAGATGTGGATTGTCCTAAACTATTATATGGATGGTAATTCTGTTGAAATGGAAGTATGAGATTATAAATATTCAAAGCAGAAGAATGCAGACTAGTGCTAATATTGGCTTAATAGCTACCACTAGCATTCCTAAGACTACTGAACACTGAAACTTCTTCCACAAATGATAACAATGAAAATATTTCCAGAACTTTTCCTCCTAAAAAATCTTCCTCCACTATAGAGCCTTCCTGTTCAAAGGGCTAAAGAGAAAAAAATATAAATCAGCCAGTTACAGTAGAAGCTGTAGAGGTTTGGGTAATGTAAGGTTTTTTTTCTTGTCTTTTCAGGAATATATCTGCTGTCAGCAGTGAACATACATCTTTTTTTCCATAATAAATAATCAAGAGCTCCCTCCATTTTATGGATGTATACATTGCTTTCATTTACTCTTTGAGAAGCTCCAGGAACACTTCGATGAACATTGTGGCACCTGCTATGACTCAAACAGTACAGAAAAGCAGTCTGTAATAACAACATTCCTTACAACTCACATAGACCATTGCATGATCAAAGTACTTTATAGACTTTGGCATCAATTCACAATTACTATGTTGCTATGCCTGATGCAGGAATCACACAGGTAAAATGACTATGCAACATGGTGTTTTGAGACCATCTGCTGGTATGAGTAAAGAATACTGGGAGTCCCAGGACAACAACAACTTAGTCCTAGTAAGTATGCAAGAGGCAAGGGTTTTTGTGGGTGATATTTTTTTGTACCAATTGGAGGCTCGGGAGAGATTTAGACAATCTTTTGGGTAATAGGCACCTAGTAAAAGGTTAGACCTTACAAGGGTCATGTGAATTAAATAGGTATCATCATATATCCTTTTTGCAGAATGGCAACACAAAAAAAGGTTAAGATTCCCATTGTTTGCAATTCAGTGACTAAAATTAGCAGCTATAAACCATTGCTTAAGGATTTATAGTAACCTGAGTTACTGAGGTAGATCTAAATGCCTAATCATACAGGCATTCAGGGAGGTTAAATTGGGCAAAAAATGGCAAGCCCAAGTGAAGTTAGTATACCTGAGGGAGAGTAGCCATGTGCCCCCCATGTGCTCTTACCCCTCCTTGATCCAGATGACTATTTTTAGCTGCCCTACTCCCTCACCCCTTGATGGACAACCCCTGCCCCCTGTGGACCCACCAGCTGCCTGATCCTACCAAACCTGCCCCACCCCAGGATTTGCTAGCCCCACCCTGATCCCACCCACCCTTTCCCCACCCTGAGTTAAAGTGTGACAGACAAGTGTATGCACCCTAATGGTTTGTCTACACAGACAAATAAGTGTGATTGTAGTATGTGCTAGCGCATCCATGCCAATTAAATCTAGTTACTATAGGTTAAAATGGCAATGGAATGGTCTTTAGAATGTACCCCATGCACCCTGGGCGCACAGAAGCTAAAGTCTATGCCATCATGTCTGCACTGCTATTGTCACCCATGCTAACTAGATTAAGCATGCATAGGGATTCCAGCCCATACTACAATTACCTCTACATATTGCTATATAGACATGCCCTAAGACATTTGTCCTCTGGTTCCAGGGCCAATGCCTAATCCATTAGAAAAAGTTGTTCTTCACTTTTGAAAGACATGCAGAATAGCAAATACAGACCTAGGTTTTGAGAGTATTTGATTTTAATGCACTCCCTGTGGTGTTTTGTTCTTTTAAATGGACATGTCAGAATACCAGATGCATATGGAAGAATTGAAGCTAATTTTGATGCAGTGTGATTCAATTGAAGAAGACCCTTACAGTTCTCCAGCCAGCCTTGAACCCCTCAAATGGTAACATTTTCTATGAATAGGTATGATTGAGTTCAAGTCCCAAATGCACTGAGCTCAACCACCACTCTGCATGCTCTGTAGTGGAAATAATAACTACAGGGAAACTTCTGCTTCTGGGAATTGAGTTCTATGGCACAAGTGGTGACAACATACTGCAAGGAGAAATTCAAAGAAATACTACCCAGTGAATGAATAAGTTAGCACTGTTTTTCATTATACATGCAATATGAGAGAACAGCTTTTGAAGGCAATACAATTTATATGATCTAAACTAAATTTGACCTGTTTCTACAGTTCATAAAGATGCTGCTGATTTTCTTGTTAAACTTTACAAAAAAATCATGAGAAACACAGCATTTCAGATCTACCTGTTTCATGACATACAGCTGAGTAATCAAAGTTCCTCCTTCCTTTCCCTGAAAAGAAATATGCACCATCTCCAGGCACAATGCTTCCACATTGGTTCTTCTTACTGGGTGCCCCTGAAATGCTGGTACATGCCTGTTGTTTGACTAGAATACATACCACTGGTGAGGCAAGTTTTTTTAGATGTTCCTTGCCCTGGTCTTGTTTCCCTTTCAG
>NW_005842029.1:2360878-2372761 GCF_000455745.1 Alligator sinensis | reverse complement strand
TTCCCTACAGCATAAAAAAAATCGTTATGACAAAATAGGGTACATCTACACGAGACATTTACCAGGAATCCTAATTAGATAAGCAGTAGTCTCAACATCTGTATGTGTGGCCCTATTAGGCTGCAGGAAGCTAATTAATTCAGCCGTAGGTTAGTACTTCTAAACACAAGTGCTATCCTAAGGTGGACTTCAGTGTGCGGCAGTGCAAATGTAGATGCTGACAGCAAGGGCTGGGGCATGAGGGGGCTTCAATGTGGGGGCTGCCAGGTGAAGCCCTGAAGCACCCTTGTACCCCAGGCAGCCTCTCTGCATCACCTTGACCTAAATTGGAGGAGCCCAGGGCTGGCAGGCTGACCCCTGAGCCCTCTGCCAGTTGGGGCTGTTCTGACCCTGATCAATGTGCTGTCGTCCCGGGTGCAGTTGTAAATACATTGCCTAGCAGCAATAAACTCCAATGTGATATGCACCAGAGTTTATTGCTCTGTGCTAATTGCATGTGTAGGCTGTGTCCAGATGAGTGCAGGCATGTAGTATGTGGTACCATACCACACGTGACCCATCTGTGGTGCCACACACTGCACATGTAGGCATTCCCCATGCTGCTACCTTGGGAAAAAAAAAATCCCAGGGTCAAGAAATCCCATGCCAAAAAAAAATGGGGTGACAGATATGGAGACACAGTGTGCTGCCCAAAACCAGAGCCATGCTACAGTTGCTGGCCAGGCTTCCTGCTGCAGCTGCAACCCCAGGATTCCCCCAAGACCCTAGGTAAGGCTGCTGGGGCCAGCACAGTTGCTGGCCCCAACCTCCCCTACCCCACCTGGGGTAACCTGCCATGCACCAGAGTGTGCGTGGCATGGGCATTTCCTAGGGACAAGTAGCAGCTGCACAAGGTGTGTCACTGCTACTTGTCCCCGGGGAAACAAACATCTGCGCTCATCTGGATGCACCTGGATGCACCCAGACTGTGGAAGAAGACTGGAATAAATTCCAGATACAATATAATTAAAGAAGAAAAAGAAATGTAATAATTCTGCCTGGCTGGGCCCATGGTTTAATCAAGTACTAATTACTGGGGTAGACATTCAGGTGAAGACTTAGAGGAAAAGAACATTTTAATAATTAAAAAAAAAGAGAGACAGTCTTCTGCAAAATTTTCTATTAAGATAAGCTAGTGATAAGTGATCTTTATGGAACTGTGCCCTTTTCAATAGTAAATATGATCACAGACCTATGGGATCCATGCTAGTTATCTTCAAATTTCCTTTAAAATAGTTAAAAGGGACAAAAGAAGAGATCCAGCATTATAATACTTGGTATGAAAGCTTCATATAAAAAGCTATTTATTTTTTTGCAGTGTGATAATTCTGTTGTAGTACAATGTGTTACTTGAAGTGTACAAGTATCATGAAATTCTGATTTAAACTCAGAGCTCAAATATTTTAGGCAATGGGGGTGGTTAAGATTTTGGATTAAATAATAGTTACTATTTACCAATCATTAAAAAGAGATTGAAAAGTGGTTTGGATAAATTAAGAACTGGTAAAAATCTGTTGCTAAAATTCGAACTTTTTGAGATTTGTTGTTAAGGGGTGATTTCTTTTTGGCCCCAGTCACATTCAATTTTTGATCCATATGTGTTTACAGCTACTGAAACTGGGACTTAAAGTTTAAAATACTCAAATAAAGGCTGGTCACACTATATTTCTTGTATTCCTCCAAAAAACAGGTAAAATTGGCATTCCAGGAATCTCAAAGAGCCTGTGCTTTTGAGATGTAGAGTCTTATCTTGCATAAGCAAGATATTAGTAGAAGCATTCCAAAATTTAAATTCTGAACTTTACAATGGCTAATAATAGGAGACAGTTATTGGAAAAGAAAGGTAAAAGCTTGTCTAAAAAATCCACAGTTAATACAATTCTTTTAAAATCCTGGCTTCTACAAACATCAAGCTATTCAAATTAAAAATATATATTTTACTTTATGGATTATTTAATAGGAAAATCAGTTTTTAATCAGTCAGTACATATTACTGAGTTCTGCCAAGCTACCTTGATCTTGTGGATGTATATAAAAAGCAAATAAGCATGATATGAGTATGAAGAATTAAAGAGGAAGCTGAACCTGACTAGAAATGAAAAAGGAAGCAAGGAGTGCAGTGAATTGCTTCTAATTGAAGTTTGGACCAATGGGTCTTTCACAGCCCTGATAAACTTTCCTCTGCTGAGTATTAACCAACTTGCTGCTTTGGATCCACTTGATGGGCTCATAGGCTCTTAAATCCCCTGAGTCAGAGCACAACCTAGTCAATACCCTTGGGTTTGGGTCTGTCAGGGTACAGATCCCCTGTCTAGCACATCATCTGAGAGCTGAGAAATGACTTTCCAATTGTATTGGCCCTATGTCTAGTAGGCCTGTGTGAATAGAGAAGTATTCAATTTGGATTCAGTCGATTTGGAGGCCAGAGATTCGATTCAGATTCAGATCACTTTTCTGAATTGATTCAGCTGAATCGGCTTCAGAAAATTCAGCACCAATTCATAGAGATTCAGCCATAGAGTATAATGGGGAATCAATGAAATATCTATAACTTTGTCATTTTTTGGCTGATTTGGATAAAACTTGCAGGGATGGTAGTGCCTGCTGAGGACAAGAAGCCTGCCAAGTTTCAAGGATATAGGTATATGTAGCTAGCATGTGGTATGCCAGCTAATGCTGAGAGGTGTCTGTGTAAGACAGGCAGGACAAAGGCAGACAGGACAGTGTCTACTTATAGCTTTTTGGAGCTAATCAACAGGTAGCCAGTAATGTCTCTCTGTTCCTTCCTTGGAAAAAGCCATTTAAGAAGAGCTTGAATTAATGAGAGAGGCTTTTCTTTTGTTTTGATGGGGTGCTATATGCTATCAACTCGCTGTGTAACTCCCTGCTGTGTAACTAAATGCTGTGCAGCTCCCTGCTGGCTCCCTCACTGGTCAGAAGCAGTGAGGTAGGGGAAACCCCTTTCTAATCAGAAAATCCTTCCAGTGTCTGCCCACTCACCCACTAGGCTGAGCTGAGGGAAGGGAAAAGAGGGCTGCTATAGCACCCCCCAGCTTCTAGCCTGAGCCACTGCAGGCATGTGCCTGCATTTCTTCAGTCCAGAGGGGATGTCTGTGTGGTTACAAACCAGTTCAGCCTACCCAGGTTAGACTAGCCTGCAAAAATTGAATCAATTCAGGCTCAGACTTTTCGGATGTCTGTCCCTAGCCTTCAGGTCTATCTTAACCAGGTTTCAGCCATTTTGAAATTGGTTTATGTCCACTGAACTTCTGCTCTTTTACAGAATTTAACTGATTTCTGATCATTCAAACCAGTTTATGTGTGATTTCTGTACCTAGCTTTTGTGTTTGAATCAGACTTACAACAGTTTATGAATGATCTTACCAGTTATAAATATGCCTTAAATCTTGTCATGAAGAATGTCATGCTGTTGACTACTGCATCTATAGCCTTGATCTTGCACCACGTAAGTCAGAGAGAGTTTTCTCTTTGACTTTCCCCCAAATAGGCTCCAGGTGTGATAGACCATCAACTGGAAAATTAGTATATTCCATGTCAGCAACTTATTCAGTGCTCATTTTTGGAACATTATCCATACCTCAGCAGTTTCAATTTTGTTTTAATTTGCTCTACTCTTTATTTAGTTCAAAAGAAAATCTGTAGTGTACTTTGAAAAGTTTTGTTAAAGAAAGGTGGACAAGTAAATGGGTAATATTCACTTGCTCAAATTTAGGCATGAATCCAGGCCTTAACTTTTCTACCAAAAAATCTAATAAGAGACTATCATTTTTTATTACTTAGCTTGTTTAGCCTATAATTTAATTTATACAACATAGATTCAATATAGGCTTGAACAGTCTCAGTTTCAATCTGGTATCTCATTTGGAAAATAGTCACATTTGACTCAAATGCATACTACAGAGTTATTATTATTGTCTTTTTGTCTTACAAGCAGTTATGGGTACAAGAATAATGTTAAATACTCATTACAATTTAATATTTATAATGGGCTGTTGGAGAAATTATCGGTACTGCCTATGGTATTTGGTGGTGGTGAGATCAGGTTATACTAGAAAAATAAGCTTATGCTGCAAAGTGCTCATCCTGGTTTGGAGCTGAAATTTAACATGTTTATATCTCAGTGGTGCTCACATAAAGGGTTCATGTTTGGTTCATATATGGCCCAAGTGCAAGATTTCATTTAGGATGATATCCAGATTTTAACTTCAACCATCACTAAAAAAATCAAGGGTCTTCAAGTCTGAATTTATAATTCAGGCCCCTAATTTATCTGTTACTACACATTATTACAATAGAGAATCTTGCTAAAATGATAAACAACTAGAAAAATATACTGAATTATCAGGACTTTTAAATTTATCCAGACTTATGAACCCGACTGAACTCCAGTCTTACAAACACAGTTAACTTTATCATTGTGAGGCTATTTAACAAGAATAAATATAAAAATGTGCTCATCTGGGGCTACTTTTCACTACATTGCTATTATAACAAAACACATTTGTAATGTAAACTAATGTCAGTTCTGCTTGGCTCATGTTTGACTTTTGATCATTGTATATTAATATTTTTTTGTCAATTATCTGCTCTAACTAGCTTAACATTTCAAAGAATGTATCTGGGAAAACCTCTGAACAGAAAGAGTAAAAATACTGTGATAATAATACTTCTCCAGTAGAAAAAATGAACATCTAGTCATTCATGACATTTAGAACCAAAAGAGAGAGAGCACTAGAAAATGCCCTGCCATAAACAATCTAACATTGGTAAGAAAACTGACCTTAGGTCTTTTCTAGAGATGGGCCCAAAGTTAAACCCCACATGCATATGTTCTCTCAGGTTTAGAAAATTCATTTTCAAACTCTGTAGCTTAGACTGCTACATAATTGTTTCCATTTCTAACTTTATGACTCATCATTTGGCACTGTGGCTTTGGACTCTGCATGTTCACATGCTATTGGTTTCTTTCTTTCAAATTCCCATTAAAAAAAGTTGGATTGATCAAGAAAAAAAAGCCAGCGCACTCTACTAATCATCTTCTTTAGTATCAATAGGCACCGACTAAGCCATTTTTTATCTATCAAATATGGGCAACCTGCTTGCTCCCTGGCCTTGGTTTTCAATACAGGAATGTCCAAAGGGCAGTTTTCAGGCTGCATGTGGCTTCTGAGGGCTTAACATGTGGCCCTGGGCTCCAAGTCTGGGACTCCTAACAACTGATGCCACTGGAAACTCCAGCCTTCCCTTCCCTTCTCCAGCTTTCACTGCTTGACTCTGCCCTTGGAGGTGGGTCTGATAGAGCCCCCAGCCAGACAGCTCAGGGAGCCCCGTGGACCCTCCATTCAGTGTAGCATAGGATGTTAGCATGGTACAGTGCATTATTCTCTATGCAGTGCGGCAGGGGGGGATCCTTGAGCTGCAGCTTGCAAGGCATGAGGGCACCAGGTTGGTATAGTGGAAGGCTATGTGCACCTGCAGAACAGGTGATGGGGAGGTGTGGGGAGGCTGTGGGCAGTGCAGCACAGCACAGCACGCAGCCTGGGAGATATTGCAGCCCATGCAGTGTGGGGCCTGAGATCCCACAACTCCCAACAGTCAAAAGGTGGAGACCCCTGGTTTCAATGTAAATTCCTATTGCAGACAGAAATACAAGGTCTTCATTTGACATATAGGCAATCTGCATTAAATTGTATTTGCACATGGGTTTTTGAACTTTGCATATTGGCTAATGTAAAACAGTCTAATTTCTAAGTCTTTTTTTCTACTGTCTCCTAAAAATGACTTCATATGTTTCAGTGGGGAACAAGCCATATTTCTGTACCAGCACTTCTTTAAACACTAGAAACAATGCAGGAAAAAGGCCAACCAAAATTTTCCTTTTCTATTATGTGCAACATTCCTTCTTGGGGAGACCAGGGGCATGGTAGCAGAGGAGTTATGGATCCAGATGTACAAAGTTGAAAATCACCCTATGCTCACAATGAAGGCTGCTCTCCATAAACCCTGCAGTTGATGGGATACTGCTTGTCTGAGCAGGGTACTCAAAGACAGCTGGATATGATGCTAAATTAAGGCCAGGCAAACTCTGGTCTGCAGGTTGGATCAGGCCCAAGACAGACTCCATTTCCCAGCAGCCCCTGCCCACATCATTCCAGCCACTCCAGTTTCCATGGACACCACAGAAGCAGAGTCTCCATGGAGACTGGCCCGAGCAGTGCTGGCAGGGCTTATGGCTGGGTGGGGAGCTGCTCCGGGGCTGCGGCTGGGATCTTGCAGCATTGACAGCGTGGTCCAGAGCTGGGGTAGAGCTGCAGCAGGGCAGCAATGGGTCGCAGCTCTGCCCTGGTTCCAGCCCATGTTGTTACCACTGTAAAATCCTGGCCTCAGTCCTGGAGCACCTCCCTGCCCAGCTGCAAGGCCTGCCAGTGCTGCTCGGGCTGGAGACCCTAGCCCAGGGACGAGCAATTATTTTGGGCAGAGGGCTGCTTACTGAGTGGCAAGCCATCGAGGGCCGCATGACAGGCAGCCCAGGGCAGATAAATACTGATTTTCTAAATTTTTTAGGGGCCCCATGGGCCAGATAGAATGGCCTGGCAGGCCGCATCTGCCCATCCCTGCCCTAGCCCCATGCTGCTGCAGCCCCACTGCTTCCGGGGTTTCCACGGAAATGGCTCAGAATGACATGGGCAGGGGCTGCTGGGAAATGAAGTCTGGCCACTGGCTGGATCTGCCATTTTGCCAACCCCTGTGCTAGATGCATTATTTTCTTGTGTGCCATTACGTAGAGATCACACTAACCTGATGATCTTTTAGGCTTATAATCTTTTTCTGCCCTCTCAGGTCACCTTCTACCAAGATTTCAAACTCAAACTCAAGTACAGAGAGTCCATCGTTGGAAATCAGGTGTGAATAATGAAGCCTTCTGAGTTACTGGTGAATGCCTTTTTATAAAGACTCCTAAGCATTTTCATCAGATCCAGTATCTGAATTAGGAAACTGCACTGAGCCGCTCTTATATGGGCTGCTGATCATCTCTACACCAGGTGGTGAGTGCAGTACAGAAGTTTGAAAATGCATTAATGAATAAGGTGGTAACATCTTAGCCTTATCCACTCTTCAGGAACTCTTAGTCACTCAGCCCGTTTAGGCTCTATAGAAAATATGCACTGCTTCATTTTGGTGAACAGGCTAAGGAGTCAGAGATACATGTAAATCAAATTACTGTTGGACAGAGCCTCATCTGAGTACAATATGTTAACATTTCTTTTGACCCACTTAGATAACATGCCCAATTTGTACAGACTTCCTCCAGACAAATTATTCATTTGATTTACTACAACCTTTGAAGTTTTCCCAGCTACCGAGGCTGGCAAAATACTGCCAGCAAAACCATGAATCAGTGATGAGTATGCAAGTATGCTTTTTATACTACTTCAGAAAGATATACAAAATGAAGCCTGAGGAGATATTTATTTAGAACCTTTAACTAAATAAACCATTTCAACCTGAAATAATGTACTGGTTTCATTCACCTCTGCATTATTACAGCTATGCACTCTAGCAATGCCACTGATTGAAGTGAATCAGACCAACTCATTTCAGAGGAGTTACTCCATATTTTGATATATAACACATATACATACAAAGACAATGAGGATAAACCTCCCCCCCAACCCCTCTGAATGTGCAAACATCGTTACACGTTCACTAGTGGAGGTGGGGCCTCTTGTGATGCTTTTATATATTCATAGAATAAGGGACCTCAGGAAGTTGTCTAGTTCAACCCTCTGCTCAAAGCAGGGCCATCCCCAACTAGATCATTCCAGCCAGGGCTTTGTCAAGCTGGGCCTTAGAAACCTCTAAGGACAGAGATTCCAGCACCGCTCTGGGTAACCTGTTCCAGTGCTTCACTACTCTCCTAGTGAGAAAGTTTTTCCTATTAACCAACTTAAATCCCCCTTGCTGCAACTTGAGATCATTGCTCCTTGTTCTGTCATCTGCCACCACTGAGAACAGTCTAGCTCAATCCTCTTTGAAACATCCTTTAGGTAGTTAAAGGCTGCTATTAAATCCCCCCTCAGTCTTCTCTTCTGCAGACTGAGGGACATAAACCCAGTTCCCTCAGCCTCTCCTCATAAGTCATGTGTCCCAGCCTTCAAACCATTTCCATTGCTCTCTTCTGGACTCTTTCCAACTTGTCCACATCCTTCCTATAATGGAGAGCCCAAAACTGGACACAGCACTCTAGATATGGCCTCACCAGTATAAAATAGAGCAGAATAATTACTTCCCTCAATCTGCTGGCAATGCTTCTACTAATTCAGTCCAGTATGTTGTTAGCCTTCTTGGCAGCAAGGACACAGTGCTGACTCACATCCATCTTATTGTCCAGTGTAACCTCCAGGTCCTTTTCTGCAGAGCTGCTACCCAGCCAGTCAGCCCCCAGCCTATAGCGGTGCATGGGATTGTTTCATCCTAAGTGTCCTTGTTGAACCTCATGCTCTGGGAGCATGTGTGTGGCGGGGTGCTTTAATTAATGTGGCTCTGATTAATCAAGTCTGCTCCAACACACTGTAAT
The DNA here is from genome assembly GCF_000455745.1 of Alligator sinensis. NCBI lineage: Eukaryota > Metazoa > Chordata > Crocodylia > Alligatoridae > Alligator > Alligator sinensis. The sequence goes on along the minus strand of NW_005842029.1, from coordinate 2,364,123 downwards.
TATAGTACATTGGAGCAGTCCCACTGGATGTCTATAGGTGCCCTCTGAATCCTAGGTCTACCCTACAATGTATCTACTACTCCCCCCAGGTTGGTGTCAGCTGTGACGTTGCTGATGAGTTAATCCATCCCATTTCCAGATTGTTAATGAAGATATTCAACAAACCCATCCAAAGGACCATCCCCTAAGACACTCCACTTGATGCTGGCTACCAGCTAGACACTGAGCTATTGCTTACTACCAGCTGAGCCCAACAATCTAGCTAGCTTTCTAACCACCTTACAGTTCATTCATCCATCCCATACTTCTTCAGCTTGCTTGCAAGAATGCTGTGGGAGATGGTATCAAAAGCCTTGCTAAAATCAAAGTATAAATACAGCTCTTTTACAATAGCATATTTTTAATGATAGCATTCTTAGAGCATGACTTTGTTGCTTTGGGGCATGAATCTGATTTAAAAAACACACACTTTAAGAACATTGTGTAAGAACATAAATCTTTCAGTTTTAAGAAGTTGTTTGTTATAGTATTCCGTATTTGTATTGTTTAAACAGCTATATCTGAAACCAATATAGATTTTTAAGAAATGTGTTAGTAAATACCAAAATAATAACAAGAAATAGGTCAGTTTGGTCCTTAATTGGTTTACTGGATTCCATACTTATAATTTTTTTCCTTGGATTGAGCTGATTTCAATTATGTAACTGTTTCCTCTTGTTTGAGCATATAGGGTCATGTAAAGGTCAAAATGAACTATGCATGGGGGAAAAGAGTTGACATGTGTCTAATCCATACTGTCCTGTTCCATTCTCTCATATATCTCCAGGAGTTCAGAAACTGAAGCCTGGCAACACTTATCAAACCTCAGGATGTCAAGCTTTGCCAGGCAGAGATGTTTGGATTCCTCCTCTCAAACCAAAAAGACCCATAAACAAAAAATCCAGCACACTGAGACAGCCAAGAAAATAATTGTGCAAATAGCTGAAGAAAAAATGATGCCATATAATTCCCTGCATTACTGCAATTGACAAGAACTTGGTTTTTAACACTGCTCATTTGTTTTAAAAAACATAAAGTGTTACAGTTACATTGAATGGTATAAATCTCTGTTATTGGTAAATTTTATTTTTTTATTACTGATCACATAGAACATGTGAATTCCATTTGTTATAGAAGTCTGCTGTACATTAGAGTATTAAACAATATAATTGTAGCTCTTAAAATCCCATTTTTAAATGTGTCTTTCATGTATGATTTCTATTCCAGATGCATATAACATGAAAACAAACTTTCATTCACTACGTGTTATTAATTAATGAAGTTCTGATTCCACTCCTATATTTATTGAGTGGAACTTTGCTTTTGTAATAGTTCATTGAAATTATTAAAGTTAAAATTAAATCACAGCCAAAATCATGTCATCTCTTTGTTCTTATATCAACTAAATTGCTTCACATAAAAATGAATCAAAGAAAGACACAGAAAAGGTTTTTAAAACCCCCTCATAAAACTACCAAAACAAGAACCTGACTAATAATTGCTTAGACTGAGATTTTGATTAAGCAAATAAAAAGCGCTTTCTATCTGTGGTCTTAAAAGCATTATGACCTTCATTTTATAGTGGCTGCCCTAAGGTCAAACAAAGCTATCTAAAGCCCATTTAAGTCTATATGTGTCTTTCCAGTGACTTGCAGGGACTTCAGGTCAAATTCATAGCAGATCAGTAGCAGTGCCAAAAACAAAATCCAGTCCTTCTGCTGTATATGCACTTAATGCATGTTCTTATATACCACTAATTTGAGGATTCAGACTGGTGAATAATTCATGTCTCTGCAACCAGTCAAGTCCAAATTCTTTCCAGAGTCATTGGACAAAATTTCATGTTGCTTCAGCTAGAGTTGCAAGGGATAGTTGATTGCAGATTTTGACCCTTAATAACATATTAACAATTCCTTATTAGGAAAAAAGCAACAACTCTGTGCAGGTTGTCTAAATTCAACCTAACGATGCACATGGTACATCAGTATAGTCTATGAATACATGATCCATTTGGAAGCTAAATAGACAAACACTATCCCATTTTAGACTTCTAAGACTAACACCTCAGAGTCACAATTATAATGAATTAGTGATTTGCCTTTGAGCACTATTTTAAAAATATGCACCTAAAACAGAAGATTTTAGTAACTCCTTTTAGAAATGACCAGGTCTTAAAGACTGTACACTCTCATTATTCACTACAGTATGTCTTTAATATATACCATTAAGTGTTGGATGCTTTTCAAACCAAACACAGATCTGTTTTGTTTCATTCTGCAATATACTATGAGATGTTCCAGATGTCAAAGGAAATTAGATGCCTAAATATTTTTGAGGATCTGGGCCTGTGTGACTAGCACTGGCATCAAATGCTAACACACTGAAGTGAGATTATGATAAAATAATACATTTTATACAACAATATGAGTATTTCCATCTAAGAAAATGTAAAAATGTAAAATGTAGTCCCCCCCAGGGTTCTAATTTCAAGAAAATCATTAATAAAATATTGATAAATTTTCTAGCTTTATTAGATATTTCTAACACACCTATCACTGCAGTACATTGGTGATCAATGCAGATGGCTTTTGAGGTTTTATATATAAACTGCAATATAGAATTTTTTTAATGTGTTTAACATGGCTATGGCTGCCTGCCTCTTTCTCTTTGTTCTATTGAATCTATCCCTTTAATTTAGAACTTTCATCAGCTATTAAAGCTTTAGAGTTTCATTTCACAAGATTTCTTAAGATTTCTTTATAGCTTGTAGTTTACAAAGTATACTTTATTCCAATAATTTACAAATGTAAGGCCAAAGTCTGACATGTTATAAATACCTGGACACCCACTGCATGGGAACTGCTGATTCCCAGCTCTCTAATGGATCTTTATCCTGTACCAAACAAACTGCTTTATCTACTTAGCCAAAAAAAAAAAAAAAAAAGAGGATTAACATTTTTTCACTATCTATTCAATGCCAGTAAAGTACATAAGCATGAATGGACAAATTGCCAGCCTGTATTCTAAGACACACTATTTCAACCATGCGTTTGGTAACGGACACAGGATATTTAGCACTACTGGGTTGGACTGACAAGCATGCAAGTTTCAAACAGCTATAATTTTAAAACCACCAATGAAGAGGACAGATTCAATCCGTTAAAGAGCTCTGCTTTTAACATCTGTTTGATCACTGTGAGATTTTA
>NW_005842029.1:2323434-2360868 GCF_000455745.1 Alligator sinensis | reverse complement strand
GGAAAGAGTCTTTTTTAAATTATATTTTGCTTTATATAGAAACAAAAGTGAAATTACAAAAGTTTAACATTAGCCAGATGTAGGAAAAGATTGAGAAAAGAGGAAAATATCTTTGCACCAACTATATAATTACATAATTACAGATCCTTATAAAAATCTCACTCCCATTTCTCAGCCTTCCCTGGTTAGAGTAGCAACCCTGTTTTTCTTTGACCCATTAAACTGTGTTCTTTTGTACAACAGAAAATGAAGTAGAATCCTTAATACTTTTAAGATATAGTATGCAATCCACATAATTACAAGAACCTATAGACAGATTATTAAGCCCTTTAAAGTAAAGGCCACTTGGGAAAATGAGAATTGGAATGACATAATATCAACTATCTAAACATGCATGATAAAATTACATCCGTTTCATTTTACTACTTCTATTCTTCCCAAAGTCTTCATATAGCAAGAGGATTAAAAACATGCTTAATTTAAAAAAATATCTACTTGAGCTCAAACTTGTAAGGCTGGATCAGGGTCTTAATGATTAATTATTAATAGTACAGTTTATGATTTCATACCTGATTGATCAGCATTTAGACTTTTTGTATCAGCCCAGTGGAACTCATTCCATGGCCTATATTGTTAATGGTGGGTGCACTTACATACGCTTTAATGCACAGTAGCCTATTTCACAGCTGACTTGTAGATGGGAATTGGGGGCAGGGGGGCACTTGCCCCACCTGAGATTGGCCCCCGACTTGGCACCGCTCAGAATGGGGCAGGTTTTTTTGCCACGTGGGCTAGTGGCGTGTTGCGGGGGAGGGGGCACTAAGCTGCAGCACAAAAGTATAGGAGTGGATATGGGGCTTTTGGCCCACCCACAAATTGTGTCCCCCAGACTCAGAAGGCACCAGTCATCCCTGGCCTATTTTACTGTGCATTAAAGCATCATGTAAAAAAATGCAATTATGCTAATGCACAGTAAAATAAGATACTGCGCATTAAACATCATTTAAAAACCATGCACATTTATTACTGCGCATTAAGGCAGCCTAATGGACATTTGTTTAGTACCTCACATTAGAGGTACTAAATTTAATACACATTAGGAAAAGTGCCTTAATGCACATGTAGATGTGCTCAGTGTCTCCATTATGCTGAAGTCATCACATTCATGTTTATTAAGCTCATGTTTTTCTTTGGGATACATCCCAGTAACCTGGTCACCTGAAATGCATACAGGTTGAACAGTCACATATTTATATTAAAAGATATACCCTAGTTTAACCATAACTTATTAAGATTGTTAGAGGAAATACTATATAAAATCTCACAGCCTTTAGGAACCGAGGAGCCTAACATTGGAAAAGCGGGGAAACTTAAACTGTTTGGTAGAGAACCTTGGGTGGCAAGGTGGGAAGGGGAAGGCAAAGCTGGGACTCGGACCTAAGAAAGGAGTTAGCTGCTGTTGTGTTCGAGGCCTAAAGGGGGAGAAGCCAACTGAGTTTAACACTGATCAATTTAGGTTGAACTGGGAAGTATTCCTAGAAGGACAGGACTCATAAAGTAACTAACTAGCAGCTAGCAGCAGCAGCTAGCAAAATCACCTGAGGAAAACAACTACCATATATATGCCCTGTCCGTGTCTCTGTTTTTTCTTCACATCGGGATATTCTAATATGTCTCTGCTACCCAGTGTCAGTACTATGACAGCCCAGTTGGGCAAGAAGATCGAGACTGGAACTCAATGAGGAACAGGATCCACTTGAGGGGAAAAAAGATTGAGATTAGGTTAGGAATCAGGAAGGCTTGCAAAACTGGATCAATACGACTGGGGCAACTGAACAATGTGGGGTAAACAAGGATAGGGAGAGATGTGATAGGTCTGAAAAGGATCTGTAGTGCAGGGGGAGAATTAAGTCTGTCTAGGTAAAGAAACTGGTCAAGAAACCACAGAGGGAAGGATCTGGAGAAAGATGCTGTCAAAGGAAACTAAATGATGGGATACTGGATGAGACAGATCCTGGATAAGAAGCCTATGAAGTGAGACTAGTGTGAATGAGTAGAATGGGGAAGAAAAAGAGTCAAAGTGAATGATGTGCAATAAATAGGGAACTTGAATTTTCTTGGCAAGGACACTGGTGACATGGACTAGGAATGAGGGAGAGAGGGTAGACTGATACCGATTAATCAAGGAGACTGGGACTAGGTGAAAGGAAAAGGGGAGAAGGAGGGTAGAGAGATAATGAGGATCAGACAACAAGCCTGGAGGACAAAAGAGACTGCTACTTACTGAAATTGGGATGAGAAGCTTAAGAAGCAGAAACCAGGATTGAATAGGCAAGGAGAATGGGACTAGAAGAGGAACAGGTAAATGATGCAGAAGAAACCTGAATCCTTATTCTTTTATTATCTATGACACCTTCTGGCAAAATATATCTCACATCTCTATCACACGTTGCTTCATATAGAAGATAACAAACTATAACAGCTACTTGTTACTTTATTAGATCAAGTAGCAGAGGCTTGTGCTATATATCAGCTATAGCCCCTGTTAATGATCTAATTGATGAAAAATATGATGCCACATCTTAGAATTTGTGCCATTATTCAATTTGCTTTTTTGAAAGCTAAGTAGGGGCACAAAAAGCCTATATTGAAGCAGTATTGTTAAAGTTGCCATTTAAAAAATGTCAAGCACTTAAAAGCTAAGAAATAGCAAGGTTACCCATGCAATACAGTTCAGCAAATAACAGCTTTAACTGGAACTAGAAAACACTAATCAATGAGAAGAGAATGAAATATTGAATAATGCTGATTAAGTGAACACCTTCATTCTGTTTGCTGAACGATATGCAGATCATATGGGGAAATAGCACACAGTCATGTAATTTAAGACTATAACATAACACTTATGCATAATGTGGGGGGCAAATTACAGGTGTGTAGGATCTCTTAATGCTAGCATTTTGTAACTTTGCTTCATTTTGAAATTGATTTTATGTAGTCCTTATGCCTACAACAACTATCAACATAAAAGCTCAATTCTGGGCAAATATTCTATTATTTTCAAACAGTTTTTATGGTCTCACCTATACTATTCCATTTGGCAAAGTGCTACCAGAAATGAAATTACATATTACTATATGGTTCTGTGAAAGAAACCAGTAAGAGCAACCTTCTTTTCTTGATCTTTCCTCACAATTCACATCAGTTAAATTCTGAAATACAGGGGGGAGAGGGGGTGGGGGTTAGAGATTCATTGGACATTCTAAATATATGGAATAAGGAATCAACATAATCTTATTTGTTAGGAAACCGGGAAAGGAGAAGCCCCAAGAATCCTTGTGACTTGTGAATAATAAAATGAGTTTTGCCGCTGAATCCAATGGAGCTAGGTTTTCATCCTGCATTTCTGAATCTGAAAAGGGAACTGAATTTAACAGGTATACTCCTTATCCAGCATTTACCACATACAATGATAAATGTTAGTATCATATTTCAGTTGAATTACTTTTAAAGATCTATTCACTATAAGTGATCTAATGTCCACCTATAGATCTATATCTAAGCTAAGGGCAATGATTTTTCTAGTACCTGCTGTCAAGGGTAACATACTGTATTTAGCTGAATTGCAGACAACCCTGAATTTAAGGTAACCCCCCCAACAATTAGCTTCTATACATACAAAATGTATAAATTTGTTATAATTTTCCAAATATTGAATGTCATTATTAGAGGAGGATCTTAAATTTGTCCTGACCACCACTACAGCGGGGAAAACAGTGGTGGAGGATAGCAGACAGGGTCAGGAGGTGGGGGTTCAGGTGTGAGGGTGGTAGTGGGGGGGCAGGTGGAGGGGAAGGTGGTTGGGGGAGCAGGTAATGGGGAAGTCAGAAAGGGCAGGAAGTGGGGAGGCAGTAGGGGAAGCAGTAGGGCATCATGCAATGGGGAGAACACTGTGGGACAGGCAGTAGGATGGTGGAGGGCAGGTGGTGTGTTGTGGGGGGCAGGCAGCTTGTTCCCTGCTATCTGTCTCCCCCCACTTGCCTTTGGGCCTACCCTGCCATAGCCTCTGCCCACCATCTGCCCCTTCCCCCTGCTGCTTCTTCTTGCTCTGTCACCAATAGGCTCTGTCCCTGCTCCAGCCTGAGGCACAGAGCATAGCCCCAGCCTGGACCCAAAGCAGCAATGTGAGGTCTGCACAGGTGCTACAGGGCCGGGCTGGGACTATGCTACATGCTCCAGGGCCCAGGTCTCAGTCTGGAGCAGTGATAGAGACTGCTATCACCAGAGTAAGGGTAAACAAGAGGGGAGGGGTTTCAGGGGCAGCTAATAACTGCCACAGGAGCCGATTCCAAGATGCAGGGCTTTTCCCCCCATGTTACTTGGAATCAAGCATATACAGTATAACAAAAGACTACCTGTCTCCATCTTTGCTTAGCTTAAGTGTATAGTATTCTAATTTCTCTGCTTTTCAAAGTTATATGGGGAATGGTGGAAGGATTGTTTTTGCTTTTGCTATTTTTTTTGTTTGTTTTGGGGGTTTTTTGGACAATGGCAATCAAGGAAAAAAAGCTAACGTGGTTTCCATTTCCAAACATTATACAAATTCCTGTTTTCTAGTTCCTTCACAAAGCATAAGCTTATTTTGGCTTATAGCAATTTTGTCACCTTGGAAAATCACTAGCATTTCAGTGGCTATTTTAAGAGCTTCAGAACAGATTCTTTGCCGGTGTAAATCATCACAGCTGCTCTGATTTCAGTGGAGCTATCACAAATTATGTCTCTCAAACGGTGCTAATGATATTTATTGTGAATAAAAGATATGGCAACTTATTCAATTTATTGTGGACAATCTTTTGCAGCCATATATATATTAGAGTTTCTACAATTCAATCTGACACAGGAGCCTGAGGCTCTCCAATTTTTAGTATGAGTCATTTAAAAATGATACCTTAAAATGGGAACAGTTCTCAGATTTCAATCTAATACAAGACAGGCAAATAATAGTTTCTGTAACTTTGTAGAACAAGCATAATGAAGGATCAGAAGAATAAGAGCAACCCAGCTTTTACATACATAAACTTCTCTTAAACATGAGGTAATAGGTAAGACAACTTGAATTAACCTAAATTAGTCTAACTGAAATAAGCCAAACCAAATGGATACATGTATGGCAGATTCTCTTTACAGTTTAGGGAAGCCCATGATCTATGAGCTGAATCCTATAGCACCAGTAGCAAAATTTCTTTCCTCTGGCATCTGGTTTGAGTGACAGATGTTTGCAAAACCAGAACCATAGTATGTAGTTTTTGGTGCTAAATCATTGTGTAGACATATTGAAAATTATTGTAATCATGGGTGTTCACTAAGCTTTGGTCCCATTCCCATTACAAATATAGTCAAGGAAGAGACTCTAGAACAGTGCAATTATCTCCATTATAGTTCATATCTAAAGTGTGAATGAAAATTACTTGTGCTTATGTAGCTGGGCTCAGCTCAGGTTTTAGTTCCATTATGGAGTTAATTCCTGTCAACTTCACAAATTTTAATCTTATTTAATCCTGTTGTAATCAACTGGAACTTCATTCTTTGACTCAGTAAAACTGTAAGTGTCGATTCACCATATTTTCTAAGTTATCTGGGCACCCAAAAAGATGCATGTATATGTTCCCAGTAAAATTTCCTAAAGTGCTGGGTGTTTATCTTCTAGGCATACTGTGGCTGCTTACAGACATGGGAAAAAAACCAAAACAACCAGTGCTTTACTTTCATCACATGCTCAGAAGAGGCATTGCATCAGTTTGACCCAGCTTGCCCAACATCTGTATAGACTGTGCGCTTCAGCAGGGCTTTTTGGGGCTTTTATCAGTGGGGCTTTTATCAGTACTATTAGATAAAAGTGCCATATAGCCCCCCTGAAGCACACAATCTATACAGACATTGGGCAAGCCAAATCACACTAATGCAAGGCCACAGATGCTTTTAAAAATCCCATGAAAACCCCACCAAACCTTTAAGGAACTTGCATCTTGTGCCTAAAACCTGTTCAACCACTGCTTATGCAATGCATACTTCCATCAGATCAACCAAAAATTTTTAATCACACCTGGCTCCTCATAGATTACTCTTAGATAATATGTGAACAGAAAAAAATCTAAATCTTTTGAATATATTGCTTACTGTAAAAAAACCTCATCAAGCTCTAATACTACTACAACCAAAATAATCCTGACTGCAGTGTCTTCCTTGCTCACCTACCTCTTCCATCTCTGCTCCTTTCCTTCCTACAATAAGCTCAACTGCCTACTGACTCTATCGGATGGGTTAGATGTGGTCTAGCATCTAACCAGCAACTGCAGAAAACAGAATTAGGATTTAAATTCAGATGGATTTTATCTATTCTGTATCCTTTCCTATGTTTCAAGATTTATTAAGGAGAAAAGTCAAAATGCCAGATAGGGCAGAATAGTTATTTCAGATGGAAAATTTAAGTTATAATGTCTGAGTCAACCCAAGTGATTCTATTCCAGCAAATACCAACATTCCTGTGAAAAAAAAATTCACAGAAGAACATATTTACTGTTGTTTTGAAGATAGAATATAGCTTTTCTGCACAGAACATGCTACTCACTAACAAGTGATTTCCTTTATTCATTTCCTTATGTGTTTTTTCAAAGGGAAAAAAAAAACCATAATGACTAATACTCGTTGGCAAAGAACACATGGTGCTAATATAACTGCATTCTTTGGGCATGGGCTAGTTAGAATCAATTTCCAGAACTACTTCTAAAACAAGTTTTATTTTTGTTTGTATTCTCTATTCTGCATTGGCATTCAGAGTGCCTACAGACATGCTAAGAGGCTGCTCCAACCTGCTATAATTACAGCATGTCGGAGCAGACTCGATTAATTGAGTCTGCTGGAGCATGCTAATTAGTGTGCCTTTGTGTCTTGTGCAGCAGCATCGCTGCACTTCAAAATGGTGGTGGAGTGCTTTAACTAAAGCTTGTTTGATGAACTTTAGTTAAAGTGCCCCTGCCACCATGTTGAAGCACGGGGATGCTGATATACAAGACGCTGTGGTGCTTTAATTAGAGGAGCTCTTGGAGCTCCTCTAATTAAAGTGCCTCCTCCCCCTCCAGAGTACACATAAAAATGCCCTTATTCTCTGGTCTTTTCTAAATCACTTCATTTAGATGCTAAGGTTTCCTCAGATGTAAAATAAAAACAATAGTATTAACCTACCTCAGGAGGATGGTTTATTTAGGACTAGAGTGTGACTGGTCCTTGCACAATTGAGCACTGCCACTTTTATATGTTTCCTCACGACCCTTATATGTTTCCTCACGATCTTATATTCATAGATTCATAGAAGGTAGGGGCTGGAAGGGACCTCATGAGCACATCAGGTCCATAATTTGTATTGTGGAAGCATCTAAAGAGGTCAGGCACAGATTGGACCCACACTGGGCAAGCATATCATGAAAAGATATTTTGTGCTTCAAAGAGATTGCAATCTAAATATAGCGGAAAAGACAAAAGAAGTGGATGTAATAAACAGATAGAGTAGTGAAATGGCAGTAGTCATAGTAGTGTACGGTTATAAACACACATTATCAAATGAAGCAGATCACCTGTCTGAGATGGGTTTTCCTATTTACAGACATGTACCTGGAGTTCTCTGTTTGCACAGGTATGCTTGGAGATTTTGACTTAGGGTGCACTTCTGCAAACAGGGAATTCCTAGGGCATGCATGATCAGGCCCCTGAAATCCCAAGACCCTAGGGTGGCTGTAAGGATGGGTAGCTCCTCCCATTACAGAAAACTGCTGTAAGAATTAAAAAAAAGAAAAATACCACATCCATTACTTCAGCATGACATTCTCATTTACTGATGCACTGAGTCCCTTTAAACATTGCCTAATGTAAATGACACAGTTCATCATGATTCACTGTATAAGCTGCATTAACTGATGTTTCACATTGGAAAAAAACAAACTTTAAACTGAAAAAGACTAATTGTTAACAATTTAGCAGTATACATAGTGTATTATACATCATGAATAAGGAAAGTATGAAATATGACCCTTTTCTCCCCGCTTTATAGCCAGTGTTACTACTTAAAGAGGTACTCATGAATTATACAACTAGAACTCTTGACCATCATTCAATTAGCAACAGCAGCCAGCCTTCCTTACAGATACTGCAGTCTCTCTGTGTGCATCGTTGTTCACCAGTCTAATGAAAGTAACATTTTAACACACTTTTACTTGCTGGTTTCTGAATTAATTTTAATGGTTGTATGAAAAACTACATCATGAATAGCTTGTCAGAAAAATTTGAATGGTATTTTAATGTACACTTCTGGTCAGAATACTTGATTTACTTTACAATATAATAGTAATATTTTGGTAGGCACGTATAAATGCAAGTGTTAAAGAAGAAATAACCCAGTAAGATCTGCTAAGTATATGTGTAAGACAGGTGTGTGTAGCACAAAAAACCCTTACATGTGTGGGGGTTTTTTTGTTGAAGTGAGACTGCAGATCCCTAGAACATCAGAGGATCCAAATGGAGGTTCTTTGAGTCAAAACAAAACAGCTAATTCCTTGTAAATTGAAAAAACTAGTTTTATAGCTGCAAAACTTACCATCTATACTAAACAGGGCCCATCAAAATGAGGTTTGGAGAGAGTATTTGATTTAGCATGTAGAAGAGCAGTTCATGGATTATAAGCATATTTAAGGTTGACTTAATTGGTGGTACTGAAATAGGCATGTGTGATGGGGTAATATGAACAGAGTTAAGATAAGAAGTAGTGTTAAAATGACGTTGTAGACATGATGGTCCAGGAATTATGCAAGAGGCAAGGATTTCTTAGGGCAATATATTTTATTAAGATAAGAGAGGAACTTCAAAAAAGATTAAATTTGGTGAACAGTTCAATGGGGAACTGAGTGACTCGAAGTTGGGGTTACACATTTGAAACAATGGAGAATAAATGAAATGCTGCCAGTAACGTCCTGGACAAACAAGAGTGTCAACACTAGTCTTGGCAAAACCCAACAGGTGCTTAGTTCCTTGAGGAGGAACTCAGATGTGAGCTCATGTACAACTGATTTTTTTAATATGAAAACACTTAAAAACATGGCCACTAGTTAATACAGTGGTAGACAACCCCTGGCACAGGTACCAGAATCTGGCACTCGAAAGCACTTTACTTGGCACACATGCCTCAGGGCAGACACTAGGGAAGTGTCTGGGGTTGCATAGCCACTACAAGGATTGGGCCCCTTGTGGCTCCCCCACCATCTGCCCCTGGCATGCCAACATCTCACAAGTTGAGGTCATGGGCATTTTTGGCACTGTGTCCAAAAACATTTCTGACCCTTGAGTTAATGCATGAAAAGTCTTGATACAAGCTTGGATCAGTTAAACAGTCTTCTATGAATGAAAATTCTAAGTGTTAAAATTTCTCCCTTCACTAATTCTCTTTTCTTTCATGTAGCCTTTGACCCTTTCTCCCCCCTCCCCCCAACTTCTTTTTATAGATTCTGATTGGTTACAGCTACAATAAACTGGAACTACACTGGCTGATTTGAAGTAGTATAAATTATACAATGTTTGACCAACATATTGCCATCCCCGTGGCAATATGAAATTCAGAGTTATGCTATGATATGTCTCTCCTAGAAATGTCAGGTCAATAAATGTCTTTAAAGGTCAGCTTGTCAGAAATCTTCAGAAGGGATTTTCCTGAAAATGTTTTCTCATTCTCAAGTAAGACTGTAAAGGGAGACATCTGGGGACGAGGAAATTCTTCCAGGTATAAGGGCAGTGGAATGGAAAGCAAGTGTACAAAGGTAGGAGTAAGTATAAGGAAAAGTATAGCTGGTACAAGAGTGTCTAGCAGGGGAAAAAGACCACAAATGCACATTGGGCGTGGTTATGCAAGGCATTATGAAGAATTTGAAAGAACACTGTACTAAATGTATCATTTTTCTCAGCAGCAGCACATTATAGCATATCACGCCAACTTTTCTATAATGACAAGCAAACAAACAGGCTGCTCCACAGTTTTTTACAGGGTGCATACAGACCTTCGGGGAGGTTAGATCATATTAAAAATGGCTACCTGATCTTAGTCCGGCCCTGTGTGGACCTTACACTTAGATCCCAGTTAGGTCCAACTAAGTTCCATGAGGGTTAGATTGGTCTAAAAATGCCCAATCCAATATAAGTAAACCGTACCTTGGAGGTAGTCTAACTTGGATCGGTTTGTCTATTTTTAGATTGATGTAATTTTCCCATACTTCTGTACATTTCCCAGCATAGCCCTGGGGCTGGGAAAGTCCAATGGCTGGCCCCAGTAGCAGGGCTGCAGTTTACCTATCTGCACGTCAGGCACTGGGCTATTTTAGCCTTTGCCCCCCTCTTCTTCCACCAAAATTCTCATACCGCAATCTGCTCCCAGTGCCAACTGTATTAGCATTCACTGATGTTAGAAGCTGAGGAAGTAAGTCCCAGTGAAGGGTGGGAGGAATGGGTGTAGGTTAGCCTGGGAGGGGGTCAGGGAGCTAATATAGCCCCTAGTCCTCCCTGAAGACCCCACAAGCCCCCCTGATCCTGCCAAAAGCTCCTGGATCCCAACAACTCCCCTATAGACCCTGCCTGCTCCTTTGATCCCCATCACAGATCCTACCTGCCCCCTGATATTCCTGATCCCCCCACAGATACCACTAGCCTCACTGATCCCCTCAATCCACCCTGCAGATCCTGCCTGCCCTGCAGAACCCAACTGCCTCCCTGATCCCTCCCATGGCCCTCACTTGCTACCCTGATCACCCCTCCCCCACCCCATGCACAGATAAGCGGGGCACATGCCCCCCCGGGCCTGCGCTGGGATGCGGGCAGTGTTGGCTGCCCCCTCCTCCCCCCCAATGCCCGGATGAGCTGCCTGGACTCTGACCCTCCCTTGGCCTGGCCCAGCCTGGCCTGGCCAGGGCCCCACTCACCTGGTGGCATGGGGTATGGAGGGGGAAATCATCCCACTCACCTGGCCCAGCTCCAGTGGCAAGGAGCACAGCTAAGCCCAGCCACATGTATCCCGCCAGTCATACATCCTGCCACTCTCGGACTGCATCCCGGCTGCTCCCCATGTGCATTTGGCTGCTCCCAATCGCAGAGCCTCTGACAGTAGATCTCAGTCTGGGGGGGAGGGGGCTAGCCCCCCCAGCCTGAGATTAACTGCCGGGGTCCCCGATCAACTAGTTAGTGGCCACTGAGCTAAAATGTTCTCAATAGTGGCAGATGACAGAACAAGGAGCAACAGTCTTAAGTTGCAGCAAGGGATGTTTAGGTTAAATATTAGGAAGAAAAATCTCTTAATAGGAGGGTAGTAAAGTAGTGAAACAGGTTACCCAGAAAGGTTGTGGAATCTCCATCCTTGGAGGTTTTTAAGACCCAGCTAGACAAAGCCTTGTCTCATTTAATTGAAATGGCCCTGCGTTGGGCAGGGGGTTGGATTAGATGACCTACTGAGGTCCCTTCCAACCCTAACTTTCTATGATTCTATGATAGTTCTAAGTGTGAAAAACATTTCCACAAAAAAAAAAATATTTGAAATTGGAAATTACCACAAAAGACACAATTTCAATATATCAACATTTTCCAATTGAGAATTTTTTTTCCAGCTAACTGTATTTCAGACCACTTAAATCAGTGATTCTCAGCCAGGGTGCCAAATAAGTCTGACACCCCTGTTTAAAATTAATCTTGGTTCAAAGAATGGCTTAACACTCACAGGCATTTCTAACAGAGGTAGCAAGCAAGTTTGAAGAGAAAGCACTGTAATTATACTTTAAAGTTTGCAGCTGTGTACATTTTTTTTGTAGTTACTGTTTTCAAGCTAAGCTGTGGTGCATTATGCAGTATCAAACTTAAATAAGTTAGTTCCGTTCTCTAACATATACTTATAGATTCAATATGAAGTGGAAAACATGCCAAAGAGAAAGGGAGGCTTTCAGTTTGTTGTTTCTTTTTGTGTGGCAAAAAAAGCAGGTGGTTGGACGTGTTCCTGCAAAACTTGCTTTTAATAATTCTGTGCACTGCTTTGAAATGGCAACCATGGGCTTTATCTTGTAAAACCTTATACAGTAGCTTCAACTCTTTCTAGGAGTACCACTGAAGAAAATAGGAATCTTCACATGAATATTTTTGTAGATTTGGACCATAATGCTCAAGATGTTTTACCAGTTCATGCTTTGAAAATCATGTATTTCATAAAAAGTTAGATGTTTTAGACCTGGCTAATAATACACACAGTCTTTATACTGTCCCGCTCTCAAGAAATCATAAAAGTACTGTATAGCATGGACAGTATTTGTGCTTATTGTGCTTCATTAATAATAATTTTACATCAAACACTGTTTTTTATATGTTTCATAGACTGGGAACATAGAGTGTATGAAGGAACTAGCAAGTTTTCATTTTACCCCCACCTTAAATGCTAGGATTTGTACTTCAGTGGGCATGGTAGCTGACTAAGAAAGGCATGGTACAATGGGCCCCTCCCACTCACTCCTCCTCATTGTAGTTAGATGTGCTTTGACAAGCAAATTGGTGAATGGGATTATGAGTGCATGCTCCTGTATTTCAGGAAGCTCAGAATGCATGAGTCCCTTTGGCAGTGCAGCTCCACATTATCCTCAACATAGAAGTCATAAACTGACCTCCTGCATGGATTCAGTATGGACTGAGCAAGACTGATTAAAGACCTTTTACTATTTGGGCCCCAGTACTTATTCAAAAAACAGGGGAATAAGAAAAGAACCCCTCTAAAACTAGACAGCAGCAAAGCTTTGTCAAAACCCTTAGTAGTATATCAATCCTTCAAGATAATTTATAAAGAATATGTTCATATCCCTGCATAGAGGGTGACATGGTGTCAAAAGGTTAGACGTTCTGATATGGAGAAGTAGTTCAAGACTTAGCTACAGCCTCACCTAAGAGGATATACATTGGCTCCTAGTTTCAGCTGGAGTCAAACAGGGAATAGCTCCCTGAAAGTGTTGAAGAAATAATCTAACATTCTTTAACTTGCTTGAACCTTTAACATTTGGTTTGCACTTGGAGTAACTATTCAGGGTAGTTCTTTATTAGCCAGACACGAATAATAAATTTCCTTCAAGCAGGCACAAATAACAAAAAGCCACGTTTCACTTTTCTATACCATTCATTCAATGTCTGTGCAAATTATATATGAGGAAAAGGAAAAGAGTATGATCTCAAAGCGGTACTTAAAACTACAGCATGCATTGGGTCAAATTTATTTTCTATGATTTTAATGGCAGTTCACTGAAGGTAAATTTGGCTAGTTTTGTTAATAAATTGGATAGAGTTACACTAGCTAAGCAATTAGTGTGCCTTCCCTCAATGACAACTGCAGTGAACTATGTTAAGCTTAACAAACTTATTTTGAAAGTAAAGTAGACAGAAATCTGGAAATGCAGCCAACATTATACTGGATTATGCAGGACAATCTTGGGTTTAGGGAATTCTAACTTGGAATAATATATACTTTTACATATAGTTCTAACAAAAGAGAAATATGGAACTTGACTCTAATTTGAAAACACAATCCTTTTTTTTTTTTACCTCATGATGACTGAATTTAATTATACAGCTAAGCTTTCTACTTAATACACAAGTAGTACATAAAGTGATATTATGTGAACTGTTTACGGGTGCTTACAGACATTGAAAAAAACCCATCCAGTGCTTTACTTTCAGCTCGGTGCACCCCCGCACCAAGCATAGCGCATGCCCAGAAAAGGAATTGTGTCAATTTGACCCAGCTACCCAGCATCTGTATAGCTCATGCACTTTAGCATTCCTTTTCGGTGCTTTTATCTATTAAATATTTCAGCTATTAGATAAAAGCGGCAAAACACTCTGCTGAAGCATACAAGCTATATAGATACTGAGGAGCTGGGTCAAACTTACGCGATTCCTCTTCCGGTACAGTGAGAGGGGGGGGCAAAAGGCCAAAATAGGAACTTCTAATATGTGCCAGTGAGTTCTATGTAATATAAAAAGGTCATTCAGTCTGTTTGCTAGCAGAACTAAGCCAGGGGATCCTGTGCAATTCAATTGACCTCCTTATGCCTCACTCAATCCAACTGGATAATTAAGCAAAGCAGAACTGTACTGGAAATTAGATGCTGCATTTGAGATGAGCATCCCAAAGTTTTTTTAAAAAGCGCACCCAGCCACTACATACATTCTTAGAGCCCAGCCCTAGGAACAATCCTTCACACGAATTTAGTAAAACCCAGAATTTCACTGACTTCAGTGGGTCTTCATATGTGAGTAACTAATTTTCGATTTGGAGCCTTAATAATTTATATCAGGCCATAAAAACAGAAAAGACATGATTTGTGCCTTGAAGAACTTAAATCCAACATGGTATAAGGCGGGAACAGTACATGCAATATGTATGTATGTCTACTGGATGTCTATTAGGGTTGTGTGAAATTTTGCCAGCAGTTTTGTTCTGATGCTGTTTCGACTCATTTTGAGCTTGAAACAGTGAAATCAAAATGAAACAGCCTCGAAATGAAGCAAGACAAGCCGAAACATTCCAAAATTTTTGAAATTTTTGAGTTTCGAAGCTCAAGCTGGGCTTGGCTGCAGGGAAACAGAAAAGTAAAGCAAGGAGAGGGAGGGGAAGAGGGGGGAAGGAGTGCTCTCATTATTGACTGTGAAACTGGCCAGTGACTGTCATCCTTTCCTGCAGTCCCTTCCAATCCCAGTGCTCTGGGGGAGGGATGGAAAAACTGCAAAAAGGCAGCATTGTTTGAACTGCCCTGCTTTCTGCCTTGGTGTCAGTTGAGTGAGGGTGTACCTTAACACACACACAGTGCCACCCACCCATGTCACAAGTGTTGCCTGTCAGCAGCTAGAGGTGCAGGGCCCCAGAGCCCAGACTCCCCCTGCACCTATATCCTTGACAGCTGGCAGGCTTCATGGCTGCAGCAGGGCCAAGCAGGCCTGCAGTTTTCACCCCCCTGTGTCCCAAAACAGACAGTCCCACAAGCACCCATGACATGAGTTTTGCCTGTCAGCAGCCAGAGGTTCAGGGTCCCAGAACCCCCTTCACCTATCTCCTTGAAAGCTGGCAGGCTTCATGGCCTCAGTAGGGGCTACCATCCCTGCAGCTTTCACCCTGCTGCACCTTAACAGTGTTACCCATGTCATGAATTTTGCTTGTCTGCAGGTTGAGGTGCAGTTTCCCCCAAACCCCTACACCTATCTCCTTGAAACTTGGCAGACTTTGTTGCCGCCTCAGGGGCTAGCATGCCTGCAGTTTTGACCCCACTGTGACTTAACATATACATGTGACATGAGTTTTGCTTTCAAGAATTTGAGTTGAAGTTTCCCCAAAACCCCTGCACCTATCTCCTTGAAACTTGGCAGGCGCCCTCAGAAGGGGCTGCCGTTCTTGCAAGTGTCATCCAAATCAGGCCAGAAATGACAAAGTATAGGCTGTTTTGAGCTTCCCCATTATAGCCTATGGGCGAAACGTCGAAATGGCATCGAAACAGCAAAACTGTTTCAACAAAACAAAATGGAACAGTGGTTTTGAAATGAAATGATATTCAAAACAAAATGCTGTTCTGTTGAAACATCAAAATGCAAGTGGGAATGGAATGGTGCCATTTCGCACAGCCCTAATGTCTGTCTATCTATCTATACATAGATATCTCTCTCTAAATATAGTAGGCATACATGCACTTTGCATATATTGTTCCTGCCATATACCATATTGGATTTAAGTTAGAGATGAATTTAAGTTAGGATAGAGATACAATGTGCAAGTATGTCTACTATATACAGAGATGCAATGTGCGTATGTGTATATTATATATATATATACATACACGCACACACACATACATACATACATACACACATATATAGTACACATACATGAACATTGGATGTATCTATCTATCCATCTATCTAGTATACATCCAATGTGCACGTAAGTCGATAGACAGTCAGAGAGAGAGATTTCTCCCTACCAAAAAAATATGTTAAAAACATTTCTAAGGTTTCAAAGCCATGCACTCATGATACACTGGGCACAAAATGAGGCAGAAGTTATGTCAAGAAGCACAGCATTCAATCATGAAGGTAGAGACTATGGGGAAGCTATTCATAGTTATTCATTAGGACAGAGACTTTGAAAGCCCATGGGAGTTAGGCACCTATCTGCCATTTGTGCCTGCATCACACTACATTCCTAAAAAGGGAAAAACTAAGACTACTGAGGCGATCCTAATTTTGTGATCTGTGTGTATAACTTCTATAACATCCTTCTATTTTCTGTAGGGCAATATATCATTTGAAAGATCTGTATAACTTGTTTGTGACTTCAGCATTCACAAGCTATGCAACAATCAAATTATTGTCAATAAAATCTTTGTACTATGTCAATAAAATCTTTGTTCTTTGTAGTGCTAGTCCAGTGCTCACACTCAAGTCAATTGGAGTCTCTCCACTAAATTAATGGACCAATAGACTTGTCCCAGTTTATTCACAGAATGTTGTTTATACAGTTCCAAATAATAGCGTGCAAATCATTAGCTGATATCTTCACTAATCTTTCATATACAAGAAAATTAAAAAGAGCTAGAAAACTTCAAGAGGAATAGAAAACATAAAGCAGAAAGATTTAAGGTAAAATCATTTCTACTTCTTGTCCATAAATTCCGAAGAATTAATTATATTACTGCATGATTTAATACGGTAATTTTCATCTCATTGCTTTGTTGGTTTGTAAAGGAATAAAACTGAGGGACTCTGAGAAACTGACTCATATTTTTCTAAAGACTTCATATTAGCATTCATTAAGCATATCCTGCTATTCTTAGTTGTTTTTCAGACAAAATGCCTTTTGATTTTAGTCATCATTTTCCTTCATTAACAATCCTGGGATGTTGTCATGTTATTAATAATGAAGTAATAGCATTATTTCTAACTTCTGTTTCTGTAAAAGTTAAGTGAATTGTCTTGAATTTGTTCTGCTATGAGAAATAAAAATGGCAACCTCTGTACATTTTCTCTGTTGTACCTTTATATTAGTGTATTAAGTTAGATTACAGAACCATTAAGTAAAACAAAAAGAGGAGACTGTATTTCTGTGTTAGCTTAAATAAGAGCACACAGAAAATGGGGCAAGCATAGGGTCTTTCCCTCATTAATAATGACATGTTTATATCTGAGCAAATAATTTGCAGCAGGGGACAGATTCTGATTTGCTTCCATATAGTGTACATTTCTAGTAATTCCATTTAAATCAGTGGTGTAGTCTACAAGAACCAATAACAACAAAAAATCTAGCTACATGAACTTGCATTTAATTAAATGTATATTTAAGATGCATGCAACACTATACATTTTAAACAATTGGAGATTAAAGATACATTTCCTGTTTTGATTTGGTTTTTTTACAAACTGCATTACCGGACAGATTTTTAAGGCTTCTGCTCACCTAGAACTCTTGTTTGCTATTTTTAGGTTTTTAAGTGTTTCCTTTTGAAACCCTGCAAAAGTAGGTGAAAAATAACAAAATATTTATTTATAGTCTTTCCACAGATGTATAATATATGCAAATAAAAATGTGTTTGCTTTATTTTGCCTGAACAAAAAAAACAAGGGCTTTTAGTCTGAAACACTTCACAGGAAAAACTTAGACATATTAGGTCATGAAAGAAACCAATTCACTACTATATCTTGGAAAGTCAGGACTGTTGTAAGGATTATTGTCTGCAGCCTTGAAGCACTGTAGTACTGCTGAGAAGTAGGAGAAAACGTCAGAGATAGCAAATTTTGTTTAGTTTCATGTTTTTTTTTCCAACAGTGTGTAATATATATTCAAAAGGATTCCTCATAGGATGGGCTGTACACTTACAACCCCTCCCATAAAGGAATTTATAGGGCATGCTTTGGTTCACAGAGTTCCATTTAAGAAAGAATGTAAATTAATTAAAACGTTAACCCTCATCACATCCTTAATTCCGAGACTATAATCCCGAGAATCAATCAATGGACTCCTGGCAGGATTATTCAAGGGAATTCTTGCCACAAAAGTACACAGACTGCCACACAATGGCCATGTTATATATATTCATATGGTACATGAAAGGCCGTAGTTTTTTCTTGAAGTTATCAACATCTCTATGCCTCTCCTGATTTGGTCTGACATTTCCTTGCTGTGTGTATTTCACCACGGGACATATTTGTATTAATTGTGCTTTTGAGCCTATCAGAAAATTGTAAATATGTAAAAATGTATTTAACTAAAAGAAGTGTAAAGCAGATATAAATGGAAGTGGATAGGCTTCCTATTATACTCAGGACCAGGACTAGAACAGGAGAGACTGCAATTTTGTGATTCGGTGAATAAACTTCAGTTTTGACCTTCAGAGGCAACTTTCTGTAGGGTAATGATAAGTAATTCATTTTAGGCTCATTTAATCCTGCACTCTCTAGCAAACAAGGCTGCCAAATTACAAAGGTGCTTTTGTGAAATCACCTATTGTATACCAGCTGCTGATCTGCAACTCTAGTGTTCACCCTCTGCCAAGTCTCCAGACATGAAAGGCTCATGCTATACCTACATCAACCAGATTCCTCCTTTGCTAGCAAAATGAGTGTTGCAACAGCTAGCAATAAAAAAAAGAAAAGGTTTACTCCATCTATTCTAAACATTAAGTACTAGCCTACGGGGGCACATTTTAGCTGTTGGGTCTTTTCCATAATGTGGAAAAAATACAGCAAATACAAAGCACTCTTTTACACAATGACAGCCCTTCACCTCATAACGAATTATATTGCTAAGGGGCTCATTCCTGTTCCTATTTAAAGCAACAGCAACACTCCCTCTAATTTCTGTGTACAGGATTGGGGCCTTCAAATAATTTCTACTGACTCTCTTGCCCTTTTTCTCTGTTGCTTTTCTTCCAGTAATTATTTACCAGATCTCTCTCTTATTTACTTATTTATTTTTATAGCTTAACTATCACTAAATACAGATCTGTCTTGACATACGTGGGTACATCAAAATATATAGGCTAGGGAGAGAAGTTACACACAAACTGGTTTAAGTGATCAGAAATTGGTTTAAACCTGTAACAGAACAGAAGTTCAGTGCTCATAAACTAGTCTCAAAATGGCTAAAATTGGTTTAGGATAATCCTGGTTGCATATAGTATCAGACTTAACTGATTTGGGTCAAGCTGGTTTATAAAACTTCTGTCCCAGACCCTTTCCTGGTTCAAGTTAAATCACAGTCCCCCAGCATCCCAGAATGCTCTCCAACCCTGGGCTGGACTGTGCTGTTTGCTCCAGCAGAGAAGGGTTGGGGTGGGGGGAGAGGAGGCAGGGACTGCCCCGCCCCCAGGCAAATCCCAGATAGGGTCTGGGCCAGGGAAAGGGTTTAAACTTCCCTTCCCCCTAGTGCCCTGCTAAAAACTTACTGCTAGCTGCAACTGTGTACTACAAATCCAAGAGGCACCTGGAAGCAGAAAGAAGAAGTGATGAGCAACCATGCAGAGTCCTGTTGCTGTTAATTCTGGACTGTAAATCCCAGAGACCTCAAGGGCAGCAGGAAAAGGAAGTAAGCACATAGCCCATGCTGGATACATGCCAGAGAGGTGTGCTTTAGTGCCCCCTGGATTCTGGTCTGAGCCATTACACGCATGTGGCTGCATTTCCTGAATCGAAAGTGAATGTGTGTCCAGTTGTTTCTCAGTTTAATCTCTGCAGCATAGACTAACCTGAAAGACTGAATCAATTCAGCCTTAGGCTTTTTGACTGTCTGTACTTATCCCTGTACTTAGCCCTTGGTCAGCAAGTGTTCTTCTGTTTCACCATCCATTTATATGCAGCCAAGATAATATTAAGCAGCCCTTGAGTTCTGTTAAGTAATGAGTTGTGTTGATCAGAAAGATCAACAATTATACCATGAGAGAACAAGAGCTTTAATGCCCACCAATAGAAGACCTCAATGTTTCACAAGCATTCTGAATAAATATGAAGAGTTATGAAAATATTGAACTTCTGGGGTTTAACCATTTTATTCCATTGAACCTAAAATTTGAAAGGGGAAATGGATGGGTAGACTCAGAAAAAAATATCACTTATATAAATATTATTCCATGGAAGGAAGTTCTTTGCTTATGGAAAGCTGGTGAGGTGTTTGCATCATCTCTTACACTTGACTTCCCTCAAGCCCCCAACTCCTAAAATCCTGTGTATGGGAATAGGGGCTGTGTCAAGGTCTTGTTGATAGAAGCTGAACTATACCCAATTCAATGCTAGTCAGAACCACTCGACTTCAACTTGTTCCAGAGCTGAGCAGAACTGATTCATAAGCCTGCCACTCCTGCTTTGGGTCTGCTTTGGGCACTTTGCTTTGGTCTGCCTTTAATACTAATACTCCCTGAACTGATGCAATGTGACATAGAAGAGTTATGAAATCCGTGTAAAACTAAAGCTCGTTATTTAAACATACATTCAGACCTAAGCATCATGGTTAGAAATGGACTAATAAACTATAATGTAATTTAACTTGGAACAGGCTATTCATTTTCATAATGGAACAATCTTCCTTTTTAAAGGTGTGAGTTATTAGTTGTCACTCTACACCTTGCTCATAATGGCTAAGGACAGATACCCAGGTCATTATCAAATACTTTAATTGTGACAGAGAGGGCAAACTGGTTCAAATATAATAACCAGTTCTGGTTCAAAAGACTTGTCCATTCCCAGTTTTCCTCACAAGCTAAAATTGAAACTTTACAGTTCTGAAACATTTAGCAAAATGGGAACTGAAGGACACCAGGGAGATTTTGGATGCAAGGTTCCTTTTTTATTTGAGTCTGAAAGGAAGAGAGGAAGCCTGAGAGGAAGAGAGGGTCACCTTGAGAGCAACCAGTTTCAACAAAAAAATTAACCCCAAACTTGAATGAAACCAGAAACTAGTCTTTAACAGAAGCTCATAAACCCTTGGCTAAATTTTAATTCCCAGACTTGCTCTTTACATCCAAATTTAACAAGATTATTATTTCCTGTTTTTAGCTACAACTCAAAGAAGTAGTGCAGGAAGTTTTTAAAAGCAGATTTGAGAGCAACCAGTTTCAACAAAAAAATTAACCCCAAACTTGAATGAAACCAGAAACTAGTCTTTAACAGAAGCTCATAAACCCTTGGCTAAATTTTAATTCCCAGACTTGCTCTTTACATCCAAATTTAACAAGATTATTATTTCCTGTTTTTAGCTACAACTCAAAGAAGTAGTGCAGGAAGTTTTTAAAAGCAGATTCCTCTCCTCCCCCCCCCCCCCCCCACCCCCCTGCCAGTGCCGAACTCCCCCAGCCACCAGGGGTACACGCCATTCATGCCATTTCATATGTTAAGTCACAGTTCATATTGATCTCCCTCAAAAATGATGCACTCCTTCCCATACCCCTTGCACAAAAGGGCAGTGCCTAAATACATGCAGTACAGATTCTTCAGCCCCATATCCCTCTCTTGATCTTGTCACTTTTCTTACCAAGGCCCATTTATGCTGAATGCCCATCACAGAAAGAATATTTCATATTATCATCCGTATGATACCATATGTTCAACTTTCACTCTATTCCCTGTTACTTCTTTCCACACATTTGCCATCTGTCTTTACATCAGATCCCCAACTATTGTTATCTTATCTTTCTTTATTAATCACCTTCTTATGGTCTCATTGCCTGGCTAAATGTAGAAACTACTGAAATTTTTGCAGAAACCTATTCTTGTAATGTGCAGTCTTTTCTTACGGCAAAGAATTTCACATAAACATCACTAAGCCTGCTGAGGTTTGTCTCTTCCTATTTACTCCTCTCCTTCCAAAACTGTCTCTCCTCTCATCTGAAAATCTGATGCTCCCTACTTGTCCTCTCTGCTGTTAGTGCAAGCTACATACTACCCTGAGGTTTTCAAATTTGTCACACATCGGGTTGCATGGCATGCCTCTCATGAAAAAGCCTCAGAGCAATGCAAATCTCCTGCACTGTATGGTTGACAAACAACAGAAGCCCCATGGTGTTCTGAGACTTGAATATACTAGCAAATGCATTCAGCACTTTCCCAGGCAAGCTGAACCTGAATGGGACAGGAAAGCCATACTTGATCAGTTTAATCGGCCTGTGTGCTTTCATTTGAAAATAATTTAGTTTCTGTTCCTTTCAGCTGTAAAGAAAACCTTCTGTAATGTGAATTGATGTATTTCTGTGTTATTGGAGTCTGTCAAAAAAGTCTGAAGAAAATGAGGAGGTATGAAATCTTTCCCACCCTGTATTCAGCCAAGTTATTATTATTTATTTGGAGCTTGAAACTGTCTGAAGTACTTATTAGGGCCTTGTGTAGATGAAATGGAGGCCCTAAATTGAAGTGGTGAGTTTAAAAAAATGTAAGGGCCAATTAAACCCCCATGTTGTACTCACATCCCACTGACTTACCTGCTTCTCAGGTGGGGAGGGGAGGGTGAGCTGCTGGCAGGTGAAATGGTCCCTGGGTTGCGGCTTGGGGGGGGGAGGAGAAGCTGGTGCTTCTCCCTGTGGCAGTGGCAGCCCCCCCGAGGCATCACCCACCTTCAGGTACCCAGCTTGGGCAGTCCTGGTGGGCACCGCAGCCACAGAAAGAAGCACTGGGCTCCCGTATAGCACAGGCAGGCAGGCAGGCTCCAGGGGAAAAAAAAAAAAAATCATCAGGCTTGCAGCTTTTCTTGGATGAAGCCTGCTTTCCTGGGCTGCTGTCAGGCTGCCTGCAGGGTTTTCTGCAGAGCCATGGAGCTGCACAGAGCCCAGTGCTTCGCTCCGTGGTTGCAGGGGCAGCAAACTAAAACTCCTCGGAGAAGTTTTAGTTTGCTGCACCCCAAGTCATTTAAGGGGTGTTGCACCACCAAATTTCTGATAGCAGCTGGAATTAAGGTGCAATACACCACCGAGGCATGCAAACACTGACACCTTTAAGGTGGTACAAAAGCATTTAGCCCATTTTAAAGTGTCATGCACACATGCACCTCGTTTTGTCTACACGTGGCCTAGGATGTTAACTCTCGATAGCGCCTCAAGTGAAGAATTTAAGTGTCAGCCTTGAAAAACCAGTAGTATAACTGAGGGGGGAGAACTAGGGCATTAGCCTTGGGCACCACCTTTGGGGGCAAATCAAAGGCGCAAAAATAGCGGCAACTACAGCTGCTCCATCTGAGTCTCTGTGTAGGGGATAGAGCTGCCCTGTAGCACCTCTGTTGTAAGCTACTTGTGGCAAAGAAAGGGGAAGGAAGGGAATGATAACTTCTCTCTTCCTAGGCAGGAAGCATAGGAACAGGAAATCAAGTCTATTTAATGACCATGTTTAAAAGTCTGGTTGTTAGAAATCTTTCTAATCAACCAACCAACAGCACATTAAAGATTGTCCAGAAGAAACCAGATCTGAGGACCCTAGCAAGAAATGCCATCAGCTCCTGTTGGGCCAGAATAGTTCCAGCTTTTAACTCCCTGTTTCAAATAATAGCTATCCTGGTCAATGGCTCATGAATGTGAACAGCTAGCAATACACAAAGCCCCCCAAAAGTTGCCAAGCTTCTGATACAGGGAAATGAAACAGAAAGGAGGGATACTAAGAACATAGTCAAAATCAGAATGGGCCCTATAACACATTAAAGTAATACAGTCCAATTCTAGATCTAGCAACAAAAAAAAGGATTTCTTATGGTTGAAAACTATTTTTAATATATTATTTTCTTCATATAACAAAGAAAAAATATTTTTCCCTTTTGTCTCTCTCTCATATATTGGATTCAAGGACTTCCTTCTGGTCCTTGCAGCCAAAACTCAATATCAGAGGAAATATCACAGAACTATTGTTAGTATATAAATTAGTCAGACTTCATCCATGATTAGTCTGTAGATTTGCTCTGCCAAGTAATTAACTTTTGAATCTCTCTCTCTCTCTCTCTCTCTCTCTCTCTCAAAGAAATCTAAATAAAATTTAGGGATCTCTTAGACACATGAGAGGGAAAGTAAGATACTGGATAGAAAATATCAGGTACAGGAGCCCCATTGCATTAATGGCTAGTTAGTCACCTTTACATTGAAAAATACTCTATGCAAAATGGAACTGGGTTTTTCAATATGACCAACAAATCAAAATTCAGGGGAGAAAACAGTTGGAACTGATTCATATCCCTGCCTTGAGTCAGGCACAGTGAATCTGCACTCGAGTCTTCCCTAACCACAAAGCTGTATAGTACTCAGCAAATTCAGGTCAAATATGCAAATGATTCCATGGAATCATTTCACGACATGCCGGTGTCATGTCACTGACTTTGCTAGGCTTTACAACAGTGATGAATCTGACCCAATATACAAGACAGGAAACTATGATCAAGCTTATATGTATTAATAATAAATAATACAATAATAAATAATAAAATATCAGTGAGTTGCCTAGCAATAAATAATCCCTGCATTCATGTCTCATATGGTCAAAGAATGAAGGCACTTTTCAGCCTCAAGCAATGCTAAAAAAGCCTAAGGTACTAAACGTGAAAGACCAGATTCATCAGTATGATACAAGACATTTTGTGCATGGAAAGACTACTAGCAAATGCTTTAAGCCTTTTGCTGGGTTTTGCCAGCATTCTGTTATTTGGCAAAACTCTGAGAAAAGAAATTAATGTTTGTTTTTTTTCTAAATCACAGGCAGATTTGTGCTCATCAAGCTACATAAACAAATGAATTACATGAAATCCAGGGCTGACCTATAAACTCTACCCTCTCCATTTCTCTCTCTACTTCTCTGTCTGGCAACTCAAATTCAAGACACTTCAATCTGTTGCTGCAATAGATTTATGCTGATAGAAAGTGTATCTTGAGGCCAAATACTAACTCTAATATCTTTTATAATCCTGGGGAAAATAGGGATTCATGCTTTCTGCCCAATATTGAGAAACAAAAGGAAGAAACAGGCCATTTTTATCTTGTTACATATTTTGGAGGGTGGAGATGTTAAGTAGTTTTGATATGAGAAGTACATTTAATTAGTTTTCCCTCTGTTTGGAGGAAATACATTTTTACCAGGTGGTCTATTAACTTTACTACCATCTATATTTTTATGACTATCTAATCCCAGCATTTTTCTTTCCTCCTCAAACATTATTTGGTGCTATTGGTCAAAAGTCTGATTTTTTTTTCATATTCTTTTCCCTTTATAATTAAACCAGACTGCACTACTAAAGGCAGCAGTTACTAAATCAGTACTTTCAACTTCTGCACCCCTGCCCAAAATTGCTAAATGTAATGAACAAAGAAAATTTACTAAAAGGTAAAGGCTTCGATTGGCTTGATCTAATCACCTGTCCCTGTGCTCAAGTGTTAGATTACTCATTTGAGAAACCATTTTATAAAACATTTATCAAAATCCAATTCTGGATCCATAATATTAAATGTTCACATTAGAAACATGAGCCTAAGGGCCTGGACACATTGGCTAAGTGCAGACAGTCAAAACGCCTAAGGCTGAATTGATTCAGTCTTTGCAGGTTATTCTAAGCTGCGGATAGAACCAATAAAAAAATGAGCAGGCATTCACTTTTGATTCAGGAAATGTAGCCATATCCCTAAAGTGGCTCAAGCCAGAAACCGGGGGGGCACTAGAGCATGGCTCTCTGGCACATAGGCAGCATGGGCTGCATGTTTGCTTCCTCTTCCTGCTGCCCCTGAGGTTTCTGGAATTTGCAGTCCACAATCACAGCAGCCACAGTTGCAGCCAGCATTAAGTAAACCATCTGGGCAGGGCAGCTCCATACTCCGGGGAAGGGAAGTTTAACCCCTGGCCCTGGCCCCAGACCCTAGCAGGGGTTTGCCTGGGGGTGGGGGGAAGCAGTGAGCCAGATCTCACAGCTCCAGCTAGGAAGCAGAAGGGTGGGGACAGCCCTGCTCTCTGGAGCAGACAGAACAGCCCAGCCCAGGACTGCCAAGCATGCTGGGAGACTCTGATTTAACTTAAACCAGGAAGGAGTCTGGGACAGAAGTTTCATAAACTGGTTTGACCTAAATCTGTTAAGTCTGATACTACATTCAACCAGATTTATCTTAAACTAGTTTTGGCCATTTTGAAACTGGTTTATGTGGATTGAACTTCTGTTCTGTTACCGGCTTAAACCAGTTTCTGATCACTTAAACCAGTTTATGTGTAACTTCTGCCCCTAGCCATTATGACTAGTACAATTTTCATTTATTTTATACACCAACAAAAATTATAGGATCCCAAGCAGATAGACAAGTAGTTATCTGGGAGGAGCTGCATGCAGCTGTTTTAGTGTTGTGCCATTGAGTTGGTGGTGGCAGTGAGGGGTATGGGTTGGGGGAAGCATGTAATAGCAAGTTTACCTATGGCAAACAGCTCTCTTGGGATGGAAGTATTCAGACAACATTACAGTAGTATAACATACTATGAAATTTTTAGTGAAGATTTTTCCCTTTACCCTAGGTTCAAGGCACTTTCACCAGCATTGGAACTGACATATTGGGCACCTATACATGTGCCTGATGCCTGCTTTGATACATTCTTATTACAATGCATCGGAGTAGACTCAATTAATCGAGTCTGCTGGAGTGTCCTAATTAGCCCCAGCATCATGTGCATTCAGTGTCCCATGCTTTAAAATGGCAGCAGGGGCACTTTTAACTAAAACTCATTGATTGTACTTTAAAGTGCCCCAGCCACCATTATGAAGTGCAGGGATGCTGAATATATGAGATGTTGCAGGCACTTTAGAGTGGCTCCCAAGAGCTTCCAAGAACCACTCTAGTTAAAGCGCTCCCCTCCCCACCCCACCCCACCCCAAAGCATGTGTAAAGATGCCCTTTGTTCTTGATTGTGCAGACTTCTACATCCAAGACCAAAGGGTTATACTTAGCATATGGTTGAACAGAATGGTACCAGGTAAATAGTATACCATGTAAGTAGCTAAGCATGCCATATTCATAGCTAATCTTTTACATTGTGTTTCAATTATTTCATGCACTTTTTACTTGAGTAAGTCCAAACAAAGAACATTTCTCCTGAAATATTTCATTGCTTTATTTTTGTGACAAAATTAAATGTGAACATTGTCAACGAGCAGGGATCACCAGAATCTTTTTATGAAGAATTATAGAAATGATTCAGCCAACTTTTAAAAATATATATATAAATCAGAGATTATGGTGATCTGCAGATAATTCAAAGGAAGTAGAGGAGATAAAATTGGTCAAAAAATCTTCAATCGAAGTTACTTGTTTAGTATAAAAAAGAGAGCCCACAAAGGTGATTCATGTCTAATAAATCTCTATTTTGCTTTTGGCAATATTTTTGCCTGCTAAAATGCAAGTAGTCATTGAAAATGAGAAGAAGAAACAAAAAAGAATTTAAAAAACAGTTCTCTAGTGAGCATTCAGTATCTTAGCTAGTAACTTTTACCTTTTACTAACATTCCTTTAGCTTCCTAAGTCACTGGGGAATTGAAATTAAAAAGCATTTCAAGAAAAAGGTTTGGCACTCAGAGGAAGTTCCAACTCCTAGGGGCATTTGGGAAAAATAAGATGAATTAATTAAGAATAGCAGTTGTTAATTGTCCTTAAACTTCTCTGTTGACTCTCTATGTAGACAGCTCTTTGGATACTGACTTCAGCAAGGAACTGCTCTTATAGATACGGATAAGTAAAAAGTTCATCTATGCAGATGTTCAATCTCAAGTATTCCTGATGTAGTTGACTTGAATCAAACTTGGCTCTCCTCTCCCCTTCTTGACTCTTTTGGCTTAGTTCTTCTTCCACGTGCACCTTTCTACAATTTCAATTTTCTCTGTGGATTTTGCAAGAGCTATTCAGAAGTTCTAAATAAATCTTCTAAAGGTGTAGAGATACATTACCCTAATCTAGGGAATACTTCTGCTTCCCATTAGAGTGCTGAGATTCCAATTCTCAGCTTCTGCCGAACATCTAGAGTTACATTTCTAACCACTAGAGTAAGTCTTCTCTATTGTTCCTCTGTTCTCTAATTTAACTCCATTACTTCATACCATCCAATCCAGCTGCTCCCCTTCTGCTAATATTCTTTCCTTTCTTACACAGGTTTTGTTTCTTGTTTTCTGGGAGAGAAACCTACCTTACATTTTTTTCTCTCGTCTCTGTCAACTTCTGGGACATTTTGTCTATTTCCATAGGCCCTGTGAGCAGTTTTTTTCCTCCAAGAAACAATTTATTTCTATTTTTCTACTTTCTTGAAAGCCTTATGTTGTTCAAGAACAACAAAAGTTTTCAAAATACAATGGTTTTGTGATAGAAGGGCACAAATGGCATTCTTTTAACCCAAGAATAATAAACATGGTACATTTCAAGGGCTAGATTCTCAGCTGGTATAGAATGTCATAGGTCTATTGATTTCCGCTGAGCTAAAACAATTCACACATGCTGAGGATATGGTTTCCAGAATAAGCCCATAACCTATGCTCTTATAAAACTGACTCAAACTAAACCTAGGGACACACCAATTATACTTAGCTATACTTACAATTATACTTAGCTATTATTTCTCCAACTTCCATGAACATTTCACCAGTTTCATCATACATTTGTGTAATTTTAACATACTGTTTTTTAACAAAAAGGAACATTCTACTCAAAGCATCAGAACAGTTCAAGGAAGGACTCACTATTTTCTTACTCCCAGAAACTTCAGTACAAATGAAAAATTAAACCTGCTTGAAGAGACAGGATGAAAATGAGTTTCTATGATAGAAACTATCTGATGGCCACTTCTTTCTGAATTTGGTGATTTAGATGTCTCCTTTTTAAACAGACTAAGTAAAGCCTTTGATTATTTATGCTACAATGCTTAAGCCAGGGCACCATGGCTTTCAAGGGTACCCCCAGCAGCCACAAAATATTAGCACTGTTAGGTGTACAAGCAAGATTTACAAAATAAACCAAGAATGTTCAAAACATTGTAACCTGATAAAGACTTTCTGAGTTTCTTGCAACAAAAAAATTGTTCTATTATTTTTCCATGTCAAAGAATGAGTGGAAACTAACAGCTAGCATTTTCTGAGGAATGCCTCAAGTCTAAAAAGGTTGAAAACCACTTCCTTAAGGTTTTAATCAGCTTTAAGATGTATGTTATGTCAGCTTGGTCTTTGAGAATCCAGAGGAGATTCACCGCAAAAGAAGGCAATGCATCTGACCTCAAGGTTTTCCACCAAAGGAAAACAGTTTAACTTATGATGAGGGATTCCATCAACTCACGAAGAATGCTGAATCAGCTCTACTTAGCAGTTCTGATTTCTTATGATCTTACGAGCAAAATCAGATGCTTCATAATGTCAACAAAACTGAAGGTATACAAAGCCATCATTCTCCCGACCCTCCTTTACTCCTGCAAAACCTGGACCATCTACCAGTGTCATGTCAAGAAACTAAACCACTTCCACATGTGCTGACTGTGAAAGATACTAAAGATCAAGTGGCAGGACAAGATGCTGGACACAGAGGTGCTTGGAAGATCAGTATTCACACTCTGCTGAAACTGGCACAGCTAAGATGGGCCAGCCACCTTTCAAGAATGCTTGACACTCATCTGCTGAAGAAAATCTTCTATGGTGAACTGTCAAATGGAGTATGCTGTCATGGCACACCAAGGAAGCGGTACAAAGGCACCCTAAAGGTGTCCCTAAAAAGTTTCAGCATTGACCTGGAGTTGTGGGAGCAAATCACTTACAACCGTCGATCCTGGAGGTCATCAGTTCAGAATGGAGCATTGGCTTTAGAACAGCAACACACAGCAGAAGCAATGAAGAAACACGTGGCCAGGAAAACAAAAACCTCTCAAACCCAGTCCTCATCACTTTCCTGCCCCTGCTAAAGCAGATTGTTCAAGGCAAAGATCGGGCTTATAAGTCACCTACATAGCCATGCAACCTAGCCTCCACCCCTCTCCTTTCTCTTTCCTCTCTCTCTCTTCTCCTTCTTCCTTTTTTTCTCCTTTTCTTTTTTCTCCCTCCCTGTTTCTTTCTCATTTCTTTTCTCTCTTCTCCCCCCTCCCCTCCACCCTGCCCCGCCCAGTGGATGCAGTCATCTTCACCCATGAAGGATCAATAACACCAGCAAAATTGAAGTTGTGTTTGAGCATGGAAGATTTTTCCTCAAATTCTTCCCATGTCTACCAGAAAGATTTTTCAGCTTGACCTGTATTAGCTCTAAATTCTTGTGGTTTCTTGTTAAAGATTTCTGTCTGGTTATTTGTCATTGTGGTTCTGTTTCCTCTCTGCATGTTCTAAGAGTGACAGAAGATATAGTCATCTCAAAGGATAATATAGCAATTTAATTAAAATATTTTGGCTTTTATTTATGGTACAGCACTATAACAGCTGTGTTCATTTGATCAGGATTCACTATGGTTTATGGTGAAAACAATGTCAGATTAGTTCATATGTGTTTTGGAACTTGCTCTACTCTTGGTCTGAAATAAGCCTAAATTTACTGATATTCAGACCATACTGTAAAACCCATTTAATTTCCCCAAGTTGAAAAGGGGTAGGAAGGTCCTGGTGGGAGTTCATAAAAGTCTAACATATGTTTGCTGCTGCTGGATTATAGTGGATTTGCTGATTCATAGTTGAAAGAGAATTACAAAAAGGATGTATTTCAGAGATATATTTAGGAATAGTCAAGGGCTTTCTAGAGTGGGGACGTGTTCCTTTGCAAGAGAAGTGGAAATATAAATTAAAAAGAAATGAATAAATCTCAAATCCACAATTCAGAAGGTTAGGCCCATATGTTTAAGAATCAACTTTCACAAAAGTAGATTAAATGAAAGGAGGTTGAATTATCACAGCTCAGCCTTCCTCTATTTTGGGGTGAAAGAATCCACACAGACAGTTACAATGGAGACACCAAGGCACAGATAATCCTAACCTCTTTTACCATACAATCCCATGTATTGACATAAAAACTGAGTCAAATGTTTGCAGTAAATCCCAACCATGGCCAGTTTGGTGCTGGGTTTAGGGTTACAGCTGTTCATAAATTTACAGACACTAGATAAATAACAAGATTAAAATTGCCTGGCTGTAAATTCTGTAAAAAATTGTGCCATCTGTAAAACACACAGAAAAAACAGCTCTGCAAGATCATGCTCTCCCCATATCCACAGAGCCAGTCATCTCATCATAGAAGGCAATCAGGTTGGTCAGGCATGACTTGCTGTTGGTGAATCCAGACTCTCCCTCCTCCCCCCAACACGCTGCAACCTTGAAGTGTGGAGAACAGATGAAATCTGGATGCAGCCTATTAGGAACAATTTCCTGGTACAAGTGTTAGACAGCTCAACTAGGAGCCATGCTCTTCTTGACATGATGCTCACAAACAGGGAAGAATTGGTGGGGAACACAGAAATGGACAGCAATTTGGGCAGCAAAAATCATAAGGGCTAGGGGCAGACATTCCAAAAGCCGGAGCCTGAATTGAATCATTCTTTGTAGGTTAGTTTAAACTGCAGAGATTGAACCAATTTGCAAGTGGATAGACATTCACTTTTGAATCAGGAAATGCAAGCACATTTCCTTACCCCCTTCTCCTGCTCTTATCCCCTGCCTTCCCATCTGTGACAGTACTCCAGTCATGAGAGCTATCTAACCAAGTCTCTGCTATTCCAGTCACATCACAGTTCTGGGATTGTGTAAGGACTTCCAATTTTTCCTGCTTGTTTCCCAGGCTCCACACATTTGTGTATGGACACCTGAAGTAATTAGCTAATTGCCCTACTCTCTCAGGAAGAATGAGAAGGCCTCCCCTGTTGCCACTTCCTATTTGTCCTTCCTCCAGGTCACCCACTTTTCCATATACCATAGGGCTTTGTTCTCCATTCCCCAGAGAACCTAGTTGAAAGCCCTCCTCATTAGGTTAGCAAGCCTGTCTGCAAAGATGCTCTTGCCTCTCTTCATCAGGTGGATCCTATCTCATCCTAGCAATCCTTCTTGGAACAATATTCCATGGTCCAAGAAGCCAAAGCCCTGCAGGCAACACCATCTGCACAGCCATGCTCTGGAAGGATTGAAGAGAACACCTCCTGAACCCGTCCCCTTCACCCTTGCATCCAGAGACCTTTAGTCACTTTTGATCTGCTCAGGGTCACCCCTGGAAATATTATTGGTGCCCACATGGATGATCAGCATGTGGTAGTAGTCAGAGGGCCAGATGAGTGTCGGTAATCCTTCCATGAAATCTCAGATCTGGGCTCCAGGCAAGCAGCAGACCTCCTGAGACAACAGGTCAGGCTGGCAGATAGATGTCCCCTTTGTCCCCTGCAGAAGGGAGTCTCCAGCCACCACCACCCATCATTTTCTCTTGGTGACAGTGGCCTCAATCCCCCCAAATATGGTAATGGCCTGGCCTGGCCTCTTCCATCAGTGGAACATGCTCCTTCTCCTCTGTTGCTAGGAGTCTATACCTGTTCTCCAGGCAACCACTGCAGATGGACATGAAGACTTCTGCTTGCTGCCAGAGATCACAAGCTTCCAGCTTCCACCTTCCTGAGAGTCCATGTCATAGATTCATAGAAGTTAGGGGCTGGAAGGGACCTCATGAAATCATCAGGTCCAGCCCCACTGCTCATATACAGGAAAGAAAAGACTGCTAGGGTCAGATGATCTCGGCAAGGTGTACATCCAGTCATCTTTTGAAGATCTCCAGGGTAGGTGACGGTACCACCTCTGGGGGCAGTTTGTTCCAGACTCTGGACACGCGAACTGTAAAGAAGTTTTTCTTTATGTCCAATCTGAAACAATCTTCTAGCAGTTTATGTCCATTATTCCTTGGCTTCCCCTGGGGTGCCTTGGTGAACAGATGCTCTCCCAGACCCTGATGAAGGCCTCTTATATACTTATAGGCTGCCACCAAGTCCCCCCTAAATCTTCTCTTCTCCAAGCTGAACAGTCCCATATCCTTCAGCCTCTCCTCATATGGCCTGTCCTCCAGACCTCTAAACATATGTGTGGCCCTTCTTTGGACTCTCTCAAGCTTCTCCACATTCTTCTTGAAGTGCAGCACCCAGAACTGGACACAGTCCTCCAGCTGCGGCCTCACCAATGCAGAGTAAAGTAGTAGGATGATATCCTTTGTCTTGCTTGAAATGCATCGGTTGATGCATGCCAATGTATTATCTGCTCTGACAGCTATAGCATCACATTGGTAGCTCATGTTCATTCTGTGGTTGATCATAATGTTACATTTCTCAGTGTTAAACATCATCAGGTTTTGATCTGCCCACCTTACAAGCCTGTCCAGGTCAGCCTGTATTCCCACCCTGTAGTCCAGTGTGACTGCACTCCCCCATAACTTAGTGTCATCTGTGAACTTTACCAGTATGCTTTTCACATCCATATCCCAAATCATTGATGAATATGTTGAAAAGCACTAGTCCAAATAGTGAACTGTGAGGGACACCACTGGTCATCTTATGCAATGTTGACTCAGTTCCGTCTATTAACACTCTCTTCTTTCTCTAGCACTGCCCCTGGCAGTCCTTTCCCTGAAGTCCTAGAGGTCTCTTCCAGCACAGAACTGGTTAAGTCCTCATGGCAGAAGATGTTTTGGAGCCTTACCACCTCCTCCTGTAGTTCTCCTGCCTGTTCCCTGAGGGGCACCTTCAAAGATGGGGTGGCATACTGCCCTGCTTCCTGCCCCTGGTCACTCAGGGAGTCCCCTTTTATACTTTCCTGAGCCTGGACTGGTTCTGCCTCCTTGTTAGGGCTTTTGTCAGACACAGGTAGCAACCACCCAGCTACCAGCACTCCCAGCTGCTCAGAGCACATGCCCAAAAACACAACCCACCAAAAAAAAACCACTCAGCAAGCCAAACACACAGACAGCCCTGGCTTATTTACCTTCCTGCAGCAGGTTCTAGTAATGCCTGGCTCCTCTTCCCCTTCCTCCTCTTGCTCCCAGAAAACTGCTTGCAGGCTCCCCAGTTTCCTGCCCCTGTTCATTCACATTTGGGTTTTTTTTTAATCCAAAGTGAAATTCCAGGATTGGGAATTCACATTAATGAAGTGAAATTCCAGGACTCGGGGACAAACCTTCCTGGATCAAAAGTGGTTATACAAACCTTTCTGAACAAGATCTATAGAGTTTCAAAAAATCAAACCAGTTCCATACCAGAAACTCTTGCCAGTATGATAATGCCAATGAACATGGCGTGATGCAGTTATATCAGAAAAAAGTTTACTAGTGTAAATTATTTGGCTTGGCAAAACAGTATATTCTGTGCTTATCATTAGGTTCTTATGATATAGGAATAATGGAAGACATTTTCCCGTGTATATCAGGTTCAGATTCAGATTCCAAATACCCAACAAATTTAGAGATGATAATTCACAGTAATCTCTATTTCACAGAACAGAGGTCTCTATTAATAACACAGAGAGCACTTAACTGAACTGGATACATTTTTGCAGAGAGGTTACTTCCTATGGTCACCTTTTGTGTGTTTGTTTATATTTAAACACTACATATTAAATTCTGAAGTCAGTTACAACAGTAGAAATCCAGAATAACTCCATTAAGTCAATGGAAGTGAGGTTAGGCTTTGGTCTATAAAATAAATAAGGTATAAGTGAAATCATAATAGGTTTCATTTTCTTAAGACAAGATCTGGTTGCAAAGTCTTTACTCATATTGGTGAACATTTACACCATCAAGTAAAACCAGAGACTATTCACATGAGTATGTTCTCAGGCTTGAGTAATGGCTCCATATCTTGGGTCCTAATTTCAGCTTAACCAGCACAACTTGAAAAAAAAAGGAATTGAACTCTGAAACTGCACAAGAGCTAAAGAGAAGAACTTTACTTGCCATGCACAAATTAAAATGGTTTTCCAACATTACCAAATTGCATAGCTGCATAATAGGGTTTCCTAGAGCTTTCCTCTCAATTTCTTCACAGAAATGATCAGTCTGACAGAGTAGAACAAATATAGACTGCCTCCAAGCATGGATATTTACCTGACCTATTGGACCTCCTCAGGAAGGAAACTAATTCCTCCAAGGAAAACACGTGACAACGGATTAATAGTCTACTATGAGAACAGTAGTCATTCAACAAGAAAATTCCTGTCTTGAACGTCAGGGTAAATTGGAGTTCTTATCAGTCCTAGGATATGTCTGTAAAAATGGGCACAATAAGTAAGCCTCTTTTTTCTCCCTTTTCCTTTTTGGAAGTGACAGTGTCATTCATAACTATAAATATAAGTAATTTAGAAAATATATACTCCTACATTTGAGACTGTAGCCTGTAATGATAATTTAGCTTTTAGCCAGATAATTTAGCTAGTAACCATACGAGTCTATTACTAGAATATCTTTCTTTATTTTTAAAAAGACAATGTAGGCAGCAATTGAGGCAGTGTAGTTGCTAATTTGTTCATAATGGGCTTGATCCTTTTCCTATTAAAATCTAAAGCCTGCAGTGACTTTAATAGGGCAGAACTGAGCACAATGATATGCTGACAGCACGGCACTCAGTGGGCTCATCCATACAAGTGTGGCTATATGGTATGTGGTGCCACAAACACATCTGCAGTGCCACATACTGCACAGTCAGGTGTTCTCTGTGTTGCAAGAGTGCACTGCCCATGTGTGTGCTGCTCAATTTTTTTCCCCACAGGTTTTTTTGACCTCTGGATACTCAGGGGGTTAAAAAAAACCCACATAAAAAAAAATGCAGCAGCACAAGCATGGGCAGCACAGCTGAAAAGTGGAGCCGGGCCACCCAGAGCTGTGTTGTGGCTGCCAGCCAGACATTGCCCAGCAGGATCGCTGCTGCTGCAGCCTCAAGAGGCTCCCAGTTCCCAGGTAAGCCTTCTGGGGCCAGCACTATGCTGGCCCCAACCTCTCCTACCACCCCCAGGGTAACTTGCCATAAACCAAAGTGCATGTGGCATGAGCGTTTCCTGCGGACAAGTAGTTGCAGCGCAAGGTGAGCCACTGTTACTTGTTCCCAGGGAACCAAACATCCACGCTCATCTGGACATGGCCAGTGTGTTCTGTTTTTATGTTTCCCTTCCCCCAAAGAGTAGCATAATTTATTTGACAAAGTAAGTTGCCTTAGCTTAAACTGGGAATGTGGAAACTGATTTTAATACTCACTTATATATCTAAGTCAAGCTTAAATCTTTTAGAGTGCCAAGCATGTTTCCCTAACTTTGTAAAAAATCCTTTCCCTCTTTCTTTTCCTCCCCATATAGTCATCTTTGACAAGAAACACTTGATCCAAATCTAGCAGTCTGCTGTAGGTAATACATAATGTTTTAGATCATTTCTGTATAAAACTTGTGATGCTTTTTTAAAAAGAGGACTGATCTAAAAACAACATAAATACATTTTAAAAAATCATCTCATATTTCTTACCCAGGAAGAACCTGAAATGTCATGATATCCTGTTTGTCTGAGAATTTAATCCAGTTTTCAGATGAAAGTCTAAGAAAAGCATCTGACATTTTGGAGTACTGCTCCTTCAAATGTCTCTCTCTCTCCCCACCCAAAAGGAGCTAATTCAGTGAGTTGGGTGGTGATCTAAAACTAAAAATAGATGAAAAGACATCATGCAGTGGCTATTCCTATAACTGATGGAGCTGCACTGCTGACTAAAAAGGCCATATAGCTGCATAAGTTGTACCAGGAACATCATAGAAGGTTCAAGAAGCTGGTGTACATTGTGGTACCCAAAACCAAATGGGGTTATGATAAAACAGTATGAAAAAATCCTTTATTCAGTTAAATATATGTGCAACAAAACAATAATCAATATACTTGTTTAACTGAGTGATAAGCACCCCTTGTTTCAGGGGCACCTGGCTAAAACCCTAGGGACAGAGGTAGGGCTGGAAGCCATGTCCAGCAGAGATCCCTTGAACTCTTACTATGCATTTTCTACTTCAGGAACAGCTTTGTGTTCTGAAAAAAGTATTTTATCTAACCAAGGGCATAGAGTAGGTTGTTTAGGCTGGGGGAGATCGCTTGTTGCTTAGTTGTTTATAATTGCTGGCCTCGCTAGAGGAAAAGCTGTATCAACAAAGTTCCGGAGCTGGAAGGGGGGTTACTTGCTGGGCTTGCTACACATTTCATCACATCAGCAAGTTTAACCTGTTACGTAGCTATATAAGGCAGACGCCCACTGGGGTGGGGGTGCTTGCTTTGCGAACGATTGCCAAGCACCACTTTCTGCGCAGGAAATAAAGGTTAAGTTGGATCCTTCACCCCTGTGTGTTTATTGGCACAAGCACACCGGGCA